>NC_041220.1:128922647-129027850 GCF_002837175.3 Physeter macrocephalus | reverse complement strand
CCCCCAAAGTTAGCAGAAGGAAAGAAGTCATAAAGATCAGATCAGAAATAAATGAAAAAGAAATGAAAGAAACAATAACAAAGATCAATAAAACTAAAAGCTGGTTCTTTGAGAAGATAAACAAAATTGATAAACCATTAGCCAGGCAGGAGACTCAAATCAATAGAATTAGAAATGAAAAAGGAGAAGTAACAGCTGACACTGCTGAAATACTAAGAATCATAGGAGATTACTACAAACAAGTATATGCCAATAAAATGGACAACCTGGAAAACATGGACAAGTTCTTAGAAAAGCACCACCTTCCGAGACTGAACCAGGAAGAAATAAAAAATATGAACAGACCAATCACAAGCATTGAAATTGAAACTTTGATTTAAAATCTTCCAACAAACAAAAGCCCAGGATCAGATGGCTTCACAGGCAAATTCTATCAAACATTTAGAGAAGAGCTAACACCTGTACTTCTGAAACTCTTCCAATATATAGCAGAGGGAGGAACACTCCCAAACTCATCCTACGAGACCACCATCACCCTGATACCAAAACCAGACAAAGATGTCACAAAGAAAGAAAACTAAAGACCAATATCCCTGATGAGCATAGATGCTAAAATTCTCAACAAAATACTAACAAACAGAATCCAACAGCACGTTAAAGGGATCATACACCATGATCAAGTGATATTTATCCCAGGAATGCACAGATTCTTCAATATATACAAATCAATTGATGTGATACACCATATTAACAAATTGAATAAGAAAAACCATATGATCATCTCAATTGATGCAGAAAAACCTTCGACAAAATGCAACACCCATTTATGATAAAAAAACCTCCAGAAAGTAGGCATAGAGGGAATCTACCTCAACATAATAATGGCCATATATGACAAACCTACAACCAACATCGTTCTCAACGGTGAAAAACTGAAACCATTTCCACTAAGATCAGGAGCAAGAAAAGGTTGCCCACTCTCATGACTATTATTCAACATCATTTTGGAAGTTTTAACCACAGCAATCAGAGATGAAAAAGAAATAAAAGGAATCCAAATTGGAAAAGAAGAAGTAAAACTGTCACTGTGTGTGGATGACATGATACTATACATAGAGAATCCTGAAGATTCTACCAGAAAACTACTAGAGCTAATCAATGAATTTGGTAAAGTAGCAGGATACAAAATTAATGCACAGAAATCTCTTGCATTCCTATATACTAATGATGAAAAATCTGAAAGAGAAATTAAGGAAACACTCCCATTTACCGTTGCAAAAAGAGAAATAACTTACCTAGGAATAAACCTACCTAAGGAGAAAAAATTCCTGTATGCTGAAAACTATAAGACACTGATGAAAGAAATTTAAGATGATACAGACAGAGGGAGAGAATTACCATGTTCTTGGGTTGGAAAAATCAACATTGTGAAAATGACTATACTACCCAAAGCAATCTACAGATTCAGTGCAATCTCTGTCAAACTACCAATGGCATTTTTCACAGATTTAGAAGAAAAAAATTTCACAATTTGTATGGAAACACAAAAGACCCCGAACAGCCAAAGCAATCTTGACTAAGAAATACGGAGCTGGAGGAATCAGGCTCCCTGACTTCAGGCTATACTACAAAGCTACAGCAATCAAGAGAGTATGGTACTGGCACAAAAACAGAAATATAGATCAATGGAACAGGATAGAAAACCCAGAGATAAACTCATGCATATATGGTCACCTTATCTTTGATAAAGGAGGTAAGAATATACAGTGGAATAGAGACAGCCTCTTCAATAAGTAGTGCAGGGAAAACTGGACAGCTACATGTAAAAGAATGAAATTAGAACACTCCCTAACACCATACACAAAAATAAACTCAAAATGGATTAAAGACCTAAATATAATGCCAGACACTATAAAACTCTTGGAGGAAAACATAGGCAGAACACTCTATGACATAAATCACAGCAAGATCCTTTTGACCCACCTCCTAGAGAAATGGAAATAAAAACAAAAATAAACAAATGGGACCTAATGAAAATTAAAAGCTTTTGCACAGAAAAGGAAACCATAAAGAAGATGAAAAGACAGCCCTCAGACGGGAGAAAATATTTGCAAATGAAGCAACTGACAAAGGATTGATCTCCAAAATACACAAGCAGCTCATGCAGGTGAATGTCCATAAAACAAACAACACAATCCAAAATGGGCAGAAGACCTAAATAGACATTTCTCCAAAGAAGATATACAGATTGCAAAAAAAAGACATGTAAGGATGCTCAACATCACTAATCATTAGAGAAATGAAAATCAAAACTATAATGTGGTATCACCTCATACCGGTCAGAACGGCCATCATCAAAAAGTCTACAAAAAATAAATGCTGGAGAGGGTGTGGAGAAAAGGGAACGCTCTTACTCTGTTGGTGGCAATGTACATTGATATAGCCACTATCGAGAACAGTATGGAGGTTCTTTAAAAAATAAAAATAGAACCACCATACAACCTAGCAATCCCACTACTGGGCATATACCCTGAGAAAACCATACTTCAGAAAGTGTCATGTACCACAGTGTTCATTGCAGCTCTATTTACAATATCCAGGACATGGAAGCAACCTAAGTGTCCATCAACAGATGAATGGATAAAAAAATGTGGCACATATATACAATGGAATATCACTTAGCCATAAAAAGAAATGAAATTGAATTATTTGTATGGAGGTGGATGGACCTAAAGACTGTCATACAGAGTGAAGTAAGTTAGAAAGCGAAAAATAAATACCATATGCTAACACATATATATGGAATCTAAAACAAAGAAATAAAAATGGTTCTGAAGAACCTAGGGGCAGGACAGGAATAAAGACAGAAATGTAGAAAATGGACTTGAGGACACGGGGAGGGGGAAGGGTAAGCTGGGATGAAGTGAGAGAGTGGCATGGACATATATTCACTACCAAATGTAAAATAGATAGCTAGTGGGAAGCAGCTGTATAGCACAGGGTAATCAGCTTGGTGCTTTGTCCACCTCCAGGTGGACACCTAGAGGGGTGGGAAATGGAGCGTGGGAGGGTTATGCATGAGGGAGGAGATATGGGGATACCTGTATATGTGTAGCTGATTTACTTTGTTGTACAGCAGAAACTAACACACCATTGTAAAGCAATTATACTCCAATAAAGATGTTAAAAATTAAAAAAAATTAAAAATGAAATAAAATAGAAGTATTAAACCCAACATCATCATTTTGCTCTCAAAATTCTTAATAGTCCTTCAAAAGACTACCATCACAGTCATATTTCCAACTGCTTTTGTACTTTGTGATGCTCTCATTTTGCCTTTTTAGATCACATTACTGTTTTCTTCCTGGAGAGAGTTTATTCTACATACATAATTTTAAATTATATTTTAATAACACATAAAGTAACAGGACTGTTTTCTCTAATAGTTTTGTTATCAGAGAGGCCATTCTGATAACACAAAGACTACAATTGAATGTGCACTTGATATTGATTTAACTTGCTCTATAATGATGAGAAGCTCTGGAAACCACTTGGAAATTGTAAGGTGGACTCTGGGAAGGTGGGTCCTGATGGACTCCAAAAGCATGAATACTGCTGTCTTTCTATTACTAGCTAATGGGAACCACTGTCCAAAATAAGCAACAGTGTGGAGAAGGACAGCTCTCCTCCACAGTCTTAACTCTTAGTGCCTGTGGGGTGAAAGCTTTGAGAGACAGGGCAATACACCTCCTTGATGGGGTCAGGGTTAAAGCAGTTGCAGGATGTGCATGCAACCATGCTTATGTTTGGGGGAAGCAAACACTTACTACACACTTAATTTCATTGCTTTAATTGCTGAGGTTACAACAACTAATACATAGTTCCTGCTTCCCAAGTCTTTAGTTTGGTCAGAAAGAAAACAGTTAATATTATAAAAGCAATGGAAGGGCACCAGAAGTTAATCTTAAAAAAACAAACAAACTATTTTTAAAATAAAGAATTAGTCATTTTAAAGTTGAACGTCTGACAATGTTTAAGGTTTTAAAATATTCTCTTAAATATTATATTTTCCAAAACTCTATTCAATAGAATTAGTATTCATACTAATTGTTTAATTAAAGAGAATGTTTTTCTATGTTTAAAAAAGCCTGTACTGACATTTCTTGTTTCTCAGTTTTCAATGCCAAGACAGAGATCTAATTTGCCTGATTGGGAGAAAAGGCACCTTACTCTCCAGTGGATGTTAATTACTTGAAGGCAAAAAGCAGGAGTTCTTAACTTGGGCCTATAGCTTTCCTGAAGTTATTAGCTGAATGATGTGTTGATGTAAACATTTTAAGGAAGAGGATTGTAACTCTTAATAGATTTTCAAAATAATGACCACTAATTAATAAGCAACATTTACTTTGGGGGATAATGGGACGCTAAATGCCAAGCCTTTAAATTCTATTTTAGTGATAAAAACATCAAAATGACTCATATTAGTTTTGCTAACTTTTGTCCCAAAGATCATTTTTACACTATCTTCAAATAAGTCCAACTTTCCTTCATCTTTATTTCTGGAATTCATTTTCTTAACTAAAAGGTTGCATTTTCCATAATGTCTGCCTACTTCCCAGAATATCAAAGTCATTTTTCATTTCAACACTGTTTTCTAAATTTAATTCCCACAACATTCTACTTTATAATATTCTGGCCATACTTACTAAATCTTTTAACAATACTATGTATTCCAAGGTCAAGCTACAACTACTATTTATTCCTTCAAAAAGAAGAGCTAAGAACTAAAATTTTAGATATTTTTATTTTTATACAAATTTCAAAATTATATCTTATAAAATAGTGCATTAAATTACAAAATGACATTTTTCCTTTTCTTAGGTGTATGAATTAATGTATTTAAATTTTGACCTCTGTGTTTGGCATAAGCCATTGTCATCTCTAGAGCCTTTTTTTGAAACATAAAACACAATTTTTTAGTGTGCCTTGTTTTAATTTTCTTCTAATATGTTTGGGATATGACAACTATAAAATCTATGCATGTTGAAATTGTAAGTTTTATCTCAAACCACAAACAGCCATTTATATTTGTGAACTCCACCATCTTTTTACTGCTAGTGCCTTTTGAAATGTCCGTTAAAAGACTTGTTTACAGTATTCAATTTCAAAATTCAGTTAATTATTGAAAATAATTACTACTTCTGTATTAAATTTATTTTATTCCTTTTTTTATGATTTCTTCAGATGATCTGTACAAATACCTAAATATATATCAAATATATAGGTAGTTAATATAGATTTAAATAATATATATACTTGTCTAAATATATTTATGTAAATACAAATATCTATAAATATCTAGAAACTAATAACAGAATGAGCCATCTTAGGCTCGTGTGTCTTCCCTGAATGGTACTTTGTTTTTTACAAAAAAAGTAATTACAAGCACACCCAGGATCTTAAGAGATTTGTTTTACCCAAAGAAGTAATTTCCTAAGCATAATTGTGGAAAAATACAACTTGGTTTATTTTGTGATGTATAAAATATATTAAATTTGGCAATCACTTTATTTATAGTATAATACTCTACTGGTCATAAAACAGTCTCCAGTGAATGATTATTTCTTAGTTTTCACACACACAACTGAATAATAATAAAAATCTATAAATTTATAAAAACTGATCTACTCAATATCCCAGAATTGACTTGATTGATATTCAAACACTTATAAATAACATTTGGGGCAAGTGAACTGTATAATTTTGAATATAACAAAATTAGTCATCTATGATATAATGCTCTATGTGCGCATGATAACTTCTTAGGTCTCCATTTTGGAAAAACAAAATTGATACCTAAATTTTTTTCTAATTATTCTCAGTTTCTTACATTACATTTGAAACCCTTAGGAAGTTTTGGAGTCAATTATAGTTTCTCTTTTCCTTTTAAGTTTTTACTCACAGTATCATAACTTTTTTTTCAAAAAGGCTATTTAATGGTTATAAACACTGGGTATACCAGAACATATTTGATGTTAATAATAGTAATTTAAATCCCATTCACATAGGGCATGAGTCAAGAAACAAATTTTCTACTAGTCCTTAACACTGAGTAATTTCAGCCAATGCTTCCTATTACAAAACTGAATGTGTCTTTACATAATATCTTTTAATCTTTGTTGCTAGTTATTCTCCATATTGAAGAAAGGATTACATAGTATTGTGTAAGATCACAGTCATGGATGAGGTAACTTAGAAGCCATAATAAAGCATTACATTCAGCAATGCCAATGAAGACACAGTAAGTTTTTCTTCCCATTTAAAAATTTCACCTAGTACAATTATTCTGAAGTACAGGAAACTTCCACATAAGAATGCTTTCTAATTTTCCTGCAGGTCCTCACTTCTATCCTCAGAATAAGAGACCAAGAATGAGTCAGAGACAAGAGGAAATGAAGACAACTGTAGCACAGTTTATATGTCAGATTTGTAGAGCCCAATGCTTTACAAGCTTTTTACATGTGTTCTGGTACTTTGCTAATGCAGCTACGATATCTCCAGGGCCTTTAACATCCTTTCTTTCATCTCTCAGATGGCCCATAAATGATGGTTAGGAGAACACAGGAAAAAGAAAATGACCAGAGGGGTTTTCTAGTCATTTTTTCCAGTTTGATCCTTTAAAACAAATTCTTTTTCCTTTTAATTGGTTCTACCTATCTTAGAGAAACTGTTTGAATTTTACGGAATCCCACAAGCTAACCAAATACCTAAAAACGGTTCCAATCTCTCTTCAGGTATTGACAGTGATTTTAAGGGACCCACAGGTAGAGGCAATGACATTCTTGCACTGGATAGTTTATGAGCAAGTGGAATGCAAGCTTCTCTCTTTCTCCCCCATCAGCAATGAAAATAAGCCTAAAAATGGACTCAAGTTCAATTAGGGATTGTTTAATTGACCTGCTGTTGAGTCAGTCCTGATTTTCTTGTCACAGATTTTAGCTACAAAACTTAGAGTGTCTGAAAATGTTGCTGTTCACAATGTGTGTGAAAACTGTGTGAGCTGTAGCCCTCCAGAGCTGCTGAAATCATGCAGACTGAACATTGAATTTACCCTCCTCAGAGAAAGAACTTTTCTTTCAATGCATGACCTACTTACTCTTAAATATCAAAATGGTTATATTTGGTAGTTTCCTTTCTTTTTTTTTTGTTCATTTGTTTACACTGTTTGCCTTTATATTGTAAGATTAAAATAAAATTAAGCAAAGCAAATGAATGTTAAAATTCAAAGACATTTGAAGACCTATAACTCAATAATGAAAATAGATATAAAGATTATGTTTTACTATGAATGCAGGTTTTATAACCCGGAAAACTGTACACTATACACTTGGTCTAGTTTCACTGATAAGATTTATTGACTCCACTATACTATACTTCGAAAAATCCAGTCAAGTATACACATACACATAGTTAGTAAAATCTGAGCTATTTCTTCATTTTAAGAAACTAAAAATAATTTTTATTATACTTTATAGTTCACTATTATTTTTTAATTCTAAATATATTATTCATAAGAACTATTTCAATATAGTTTGCTTTTTTCAACTTAAGCCCTGCCATTGCCAATGAAAATGCTAAGATAAACAAATGAATAACAGAGTATTCTGTATCAGCTACCTATGACTGTACAACAAATCATCTTACAATTTTAGCAGCTTAAAAAGGAAGTATGTGCTACTATTCATGAGTCTACAGGTCAGCAAAGTGGTTGTTCCAGTCTAGGACCAGCTCCTTCCCCATCTCTGGTTTTCTGTCAATTACCTTGGTAGCAGCTCTGCTTCTAGGAGCTTGCTGGATGTTGATTGGGCTGCCCTGTTTCTCTCTCCTGCTAGTTGAGGTTTATTCATCTACTCACTGAAAAAGATTAAAGAGAATGAAGCTCTTTTGAAAGTACAGCTTAAAAACATTGTAGGCTTTCTCTGATTCAGACTCAAGTCCATCCTGATAGCCAAATCCACAATTCTTTGGGAGACACGCATCTCCCTCTGGATTTACTCATGGCAGCTTTGGCCATGTCAGAAGGTTATGAGACAAGCCTCTTAAGTTTCTCAGAAACGCTTTTATCTAGCTGAAAGGGAAGCCTGGGCACTGACTTAAGTCTTAATAAAGGGTTTTATAATAACACACTAGATTTGATCTTGTCCTCAGAACTTGTTTTATGTTGGAACCCTTACTAGCTGGGAAGACAGAATATAAGAAACAATTTTGTTTTTATTTTTTTTTAGATCTCTCTAAATTTTTTTTGAAAACGGATCAGGTCTTTCTCTAGTTCAGAGATTGGCAAACTAAGAGCGGCAGGCCAAATTCAACCCACCTCCTATTTTTGAATGGATTATGAGCTAAGACTATTTGTTAAATTTTCTTTTTTTTGGTTAAAAAAATCAAAAGAAGGATAACATTTTGTGATACATGCAAAGTATGTCATATTCACATTTCAGTGTTCATAAATAGGGTTTTTTGAAACTCAACTACACTCATTCATTTACATGCTCTGTCTGTTTTTGCACTGCAGTTACCTAGTTTGTCGTGGTCCGAACACAGGTTGGAAAATAATTTCCAGACACAAGGCAGAATGTAAAGAAGAGAGAATTTATTAAAGGGAAGGGTCGCTGCCAGAACAGCGGGCTGACTTCCTGATAATCAGGGAGAGCCAACCCCGAGCAAGGGTTACTGGTCTGTTTTTATAGCTAGGGAACAAAGGAACTTTCGAGTCACCTGCTGATTGGGCAGGGTATGCATACTTCCAGTGTGCAGAGCTGGAGAAGAACGGGACAAATACCTTTCCTTGTATGGGCTGGGAAAGGGACAGGGAATGCTGCTTGGGAGGGCTCAGGGATATTGTAACGGCCACTATGTGACAGAGTGATAAGAGTCCTGTAACTCTTTGTTCTGGCAATATTGGCCCTTGTTCGGGTTTATCTTGTTCTTTGTCCCTGGAGCACCACAGAGTAGAATAGTTGAGACAGAGCCTGAATACTCACAAAGTTACTATCTGGCCCTTTACAGAAAAAGTTCGCTGACCTCTGGTTAACTCATATTGTTCCTTTACTACCTTATCTTGTGCTACTAAAAGGAGCCAACTGACACTTTCAAAATTTTGTCTGAATATCATTTTTGTCAACATCTATCAATTTATTAGGAACAGACCTACCGGTATAGTCTTGCCAATTGTTTTGTTGGTTTTTATCATGGGGCTCTACTTTTCCGGCTTCCAATAGCAATCTCTCAGCATTTTCCAACCTCTGTGAAATTGCTCATTGTGTTTTCATTGTCTGCTCATTGCTTTGCTCTTAAATCAGAGTATCATATTTTAAGTCAATAGCATGCACTTCTATGTACCAATTTCTATACCCATTACCTCTTACAGTTTAATAAATAAACAAAAAACTCTGTGGCTTAAAACAGCAAGAATTTATTATTGCCCCTGAATCTATGAGTTAACTGGGCAGTTGCTTTGATCTTGCCTGGGCTTGTTTGTGTATCTGAAATCAGCTTGTATGCTGGCTGGTCTGAGATGATCTCTGTTACAGATCTCTTATTTGGCTGGCTATTGGCTGGTCCAGCAGGAAAGACTGGGCCATGGGCCTCTTGTCCTTAATCAGATGACCCTAGACCTGTCTACATAATCATCGTAGGGATACAAAAGGATGAGTGGGAGCATGAAAGGTTTCTTGAAGTATGGACTAGGAATTAGCACTCCATAACTTCTTCCAAAGAAGTTAACAAAAGCAATCCAGCCCAAATTTAATGAGTGGAGAAATAAATTCTGCATCTTGATGAAATAATCATACAACTTACAATATTGTTTTAAGAAGCTTTTGGGGCTTCCCTGGTGGCGCTGTGGTTGAGAGTCCGCCTGCCGATGCAGGGAACACGGGTTCGTGCCCCGTTCCGGGAGGATCCCACATGCGGCGGAGCGGCTGGGCCCGTGAGCCATGGCCGCTGAGCCTGCGCGTCCGGAGCCTGTGCTCTGCAACGGGAGAGGCCACAACAGCGAGAGGCCCGCGTACCGCAAAAAAAAAAAAAAAAAAAAAAAAAAAAAAGCTTTTGATATACAGAGTATATAGGCATACCGAGCACACAAGCAAATTTGTGTTTGCTTATAGTCTTCAGTTCTGAATATATTATACACAAAAGAAGGATTGTTCTATCTTTTCCAGTCCTAACATTGTAATGATGACAAAAGAATAATGAAACACTCCCAACAGGTTATTAGCATTTCATCCTAGGTCTCTGATTCTCTGATTTATTTTTCCAACCAAGGGGTGTCCTAACAATTGCAGTAGGAAATTTGGTGAAGATCATATTCAGATAGAGAATTGGGGAAAGGACATTTAAAATAACCAAAGAAATATAAGTCCAGGTAACTCAGAGTATTTTTTTAATCCTTCTTAATTCATCTACCTAGAAGCTGTTCCTCTATATTTTGAGACTCTCCTCTCTGCTCTTAGGTCTGCTATGGGACACTCCTTATTCTGTTACTAGTTACCCCTTGAATGCCTTTGTTATATTCCCTTTCCCCAGGATTCTATTTTCTTTTGGTGGGTGTCATTGGAATAATAAATATATGTTAGTCCACATAACTTTACCATCTTGTCTCTTTATTTTCCACAATTTCCTGTTCAAGTACTAATACAAGGGGATTTGTCTTTACCAATTGATGTAACTAATTACTCAGAGTAGGGTCTGAGAGTTTGAGCATTGAGTGCAGGCTTCCTGACCCAGAAACCAGCAGTCTACAAGAGTCTTCCTTATGCATTTTCACTGTTTTCATGCTATTAAAATATAAGAGGACAAAGGGTGTGTCTTCGCTTTAATCACTTGGTGTTATCAGATAGATAAAAAGGAGGCAAAAACTCCCTTGCGTTTTATGTCTGCCTTGTGAGGCTCAGGCCAAATTTCCTACTGCAATTGTTAGGACACCCCTTGGTTGGAAATATAAATCAGAGAATCAGAGACCTAGGATCAAATAGTAGGTGGGTCCAATGGGTTTTTTACAGGTCGGTTTCTTGAAGGGTCACAATGTTAATTTTGTTAACTTCTGATGGTATTGTTTCCTTCAAGCATAGAATTGTCACCAAGCTGGAAGAATTATTTGGCTTTCCTAGAGACTCTTATGATGGCGAGCTTTGTCTGGGATTTGTATGGTGGTTGCAAAGGCACCTGAGACTGAGAGTCTTTCTTCTAGACATAAGAGGGGAGAGAGGCAAAGTTTTTAAAACTTGTTTTGTATGACTGCTGACAAAAGGGAAAGTATCCAAAGAATTAGACTTTTTAAGAGGTTGATTTATAGAGAGCCTTACTTACAGCTTACTTCTTTGTAATCAGGGGTTTACCTCTCTCTAAGAGAGGATCTTGCTTTGGGGGCAACTCCACCTTCTACTTGTTAAGAGTGAGATGTGGTCTTCTCATTTACTCAGGTGCCGAGTCCTACTCATTTCCAGTGTTATCCAAAATGTCACTTCCTCGGACAATCCTCCACTTTGATTTTTTAAAAAATATTTATTTACTTATTTATTTTTTAAGACTACTTTTTAGAGCAGATTTAGTGAAGAATCTTTGTGCGTTTGTGTGGAACAGCCCCCAAATTCCAGATGAAGTCTTATGTCCTCCAGAGCCTGGTATTCATTGGTTACTTTAAAAAGACCCAGCAGACACATTTACAGTGTCCAATATCTGAGGCCAAATCACTTCTCTATGTAGGGTGTTTCCAGACTAGTCTTTACAAATGAAATGGAAAAAGTGAGAGGATTTATAATTCTCCTTTGTGAGATACCTCGAATATAGGAAGTGGGCATATGAATTGATCTTCCTGTTAAACCCTTACGTACTTTCCCTCTAGTCTAATTCAGTGACATATGCATTCAGTTAACGGCTCCATCTCAATTCCCCCATCTCCCTACTCATCCCCACACAAACCTTAATCTGCAAGGTCATCTTACTCTTGGAAATATTACTGTGAACGATTAATTGATCACTTCTAGGTACACTTTGCCCAGTTCAATGGAATCCTAAGAATTTTAATGTGATTTATGATCCTTGTTTATTCATAAGGCTTACCAGCTTCTTCAAATATGTGCTAGTAGGTACAGTGCCAACATTCATTTCTCCTACTCTATTATTAATTTTTAAATAGCCAGGAGGGCTTCCCTGGTGGTGCAGTGGTTAAGAACCCGCCTGACAATGCAGGGGACACGGGCTCGAGCCCTGGCCCGGGAAGACCCCACGTGCCGCGGGGCAACTAAGCCCGTGCGCCACAACTACCGAGCGTGTGCTCTAGAGCCCGCGAGCCACAGCTACTGAAGCCCACCTGCCTAGAGCCCGTGCTCCGCAACAAGAAGCCCGCGCACCACAACGAAGAGCAGCCCCCGCTCGCCACAACTAGAGAAAGCCCGCGCGCAGCAACGAAGACCCAACGCAGCCAAAAATAATAAATAAATAAATTTATAAAAAGCCAAGAATTTGTAATTTGGTGGCACCATTATATAGAAAGCTTTAAAAATTACTCAGGAGAAAGGGATTACTGAATTAGATCAAATTTTAGCTGAATATGTGCCAGCCAGCTTATTGATTATACTAAGCTTAAGACTTTTTTAAAATTTCAAGATAGATAAAACAACAATCGAAGCATTATTACTTTTTTGTTTTATCCATTTTTATTTAAACATTTATTAACTTCTTTGAAGTGTAATTGTCCACATAAAAATGTACATTTCACAAGTGTATAGATTGATGAATTTTCCCAATTGAACACACCCATGTAACCAGCACCCAGCTCAACAAACAACAGTACCAGCATCAGGAACACCTCCTGCTCATGCGTCCTTCCAGAGGGGAGTATTTTTGAGGGAAAAAATCTAATGTGGGGGCAAATGTAAGGGCACCTGACACCCATCCGAGTTTTATTTTCTTCATCTGTAAAATGAGTGGAGCAATAAATATGCTGAAAAACTGCCTTATTGAATGTGATCATCTCTATGGAAACATGTTTTAAACCACAGCAAGCTGCACAAATGAACGGTATTATTTTAATTTTCTGTTACTACAAAGTACCTATTGCAAAGTTCACCTTGGAAAAATGATCAGACTTGGCTCAAGCCATGAAGAAGGGGGAGTGCTGCTAGGGAATGCCAGCAGGCTGCCTTCCAACAGACCTCTTAGAGTCTCATTACCTTGGTAGATTTGCCTGGCTCCAAGTCTGGCCCTCAGCCTTTCCAGACTCTGAAACCTAGTTGTCTATTTCTAAAGGGCCTAGTGATATTAAATAAGCTCAAGGGACTGATCTGAAAAATCAAAGCCCTGATTTATTAATTTACAATGAGGGGACCAGGCACTTGAGTCCTCTGGCCAGAACATTCTCTCCCTGCTGATGTTCCTTTGGGGGAGCCATGCTGTATTCTCTAGCTTGCTCAGTGAGTGTGGTTTCAGAGTAAGAATTAGGTGACAAGAAGCTCCTCCTATACTGTGCGATCTTGGTTCAGTACTTTTTTATTCCGATGCAACGTTGAGCTTTTACTCTTCTCTTTAGACCCACTCGGCTGCCAGTCCAATGAGAGAGCACTCTGAAGCCTCCAGCTTCGGAAATGAATCATGTGAACTTTTTCCCCTTAGGAAAATCCTGTGTACACTGCATTAGTATCACAGAGGTCGATGAGAATGAGACCCTTATAGGATTTGGGGCTCTCAATTTTAAAAAACGAGTTATAAGTCCTGTGTGGGCTCACCTGCCTTGCAACCTCCGCGACCTAGGGCCCCTCCCTCCCCTCTGGCAGACAGTGTATGTGCCTGGCTGGAGCATACAAAGACTGTCGAATTTCCCTTGTCTTCTCTTCTTCTATGTGGTAATTCTGAATGTTTACTTCTGAAGTTCATCTTCTTTCTTTTGCATAATTAGTGGGGGAAAATGAGAAGATCCCGCCAGTAGAGACATGTGAGCAACTGAGATGGAAGCTTACACTCCTGAAAGTAAATGCTATCAGTGCTAGCAGAAGTTATGGTCACTTATCATACCCAGCACTTAAATATTTTTTATGTCTGGATTGATTCATTACATGTTGATTCTAAGTTCTTGAGCTCATAACTGACAATACTGACAATACCTTTAATCTGTTTTGGGTGAACCTCATATTTCTAAGAACTTCGTTTCTTATTAATTTTACTTGACACATTTTAAATATTTAAATCTGAGAGAATCATATAACTGACTTAATAGTTAATCATCCAAACATTTTCCTCCACTCTTGATTTTTTAAATTTGGAAACAGAGTGTTACTCTTAGGATAATTTGATAAATGTTATGTCAGCAATTTTTAAAAAGAGTCTTCTGTTGCAATAAAAGTTGGCAGACACTAAACAGACAAAGTCTCAGAATAATTGATAAGGACAACAAAAGTAAGAAGTTTGACTCCCAGTAGGCAAACCACCTGTATAAACAACACTTCTAACGTCAATTTGAGTTGCTGGCTTCTGAACACTCAATTATTTAGGGTATTCAAAGGATTTCACTAATGAAAGAAATATCTACAGGCCTGAATTACAAAGGTGTTTTTCAATCATTAAAGATTAGATTTTAATAATAAGTATTGTTATTGGTATGCTTTTCCATCAGAACTAGAATCCTTCCATTTTAATGTACTATTTATATTTTTGTATTCAGAATGTTTTAATACTGTTTTGTCTTGAAATCTTCAGTCAGACATTTTTAGAGGCAGAATCTAGAAAGACAGAAAATGACCATCCAGAGGTTACCACATTTCAAGGTTGTCACTGCCTTGCCATCCAGACAGAGTCTCTTTTGGAATCTTAAAAAATTAGTTTGGGTTCGGGGGGTGAACTACATGTACAATGTTCTCTTTTTGCATTAATATGCATTGCATAGCCTATTACAATGAATTGACTTAGAGTTCCTGACCCGTGTTTAAAGGGACAATAATATTTCGTTTGGTATTGTTTTATTGAAGAGTTGCAAATTAAATTATTTTTAAATACACGTTTAAGATAAAACGGTTTTAGATTTACAGAAAATCATAAGGATAGTACAGTGATTTCTCATATTTCTGTACCCATTTTCCCTTATTAGTAATATCTTACATTAGTATGGTACTTTTGTTACAATAAGGAGTTAATATTGATATGGTATTATTAACTCTAATCCATAATTTATTCAGATTAGTTTTCACCTAATATTCTTTTTGTGTTCCAGGATTCCATCTAGGACAGCACACTACATTTAGTTATCATGTTCCCTTAGACTTCTCATGACTGTGATAGCTTCTCAGACGTTCATTCCTTGTCTTTCATGACCTTGACAGTCTGAGGAATACTGGTCAGGTATTTTGAAGGATGTTTCTCAATAAGAATTTTTCTGATATTTTTTCTCATGCTAGGGTTATGGAGTTTGAGGAGGAAGACCTCAGAAGTAAAGTACCGTTTCCATCATCTCTTATCAAGGATACATGACATCACTGCTAATATTGATCTTAAGCACCTGTTTAAGGCAGTGTTTCTCAGTTTTCTCCACTGAAATTTGCTGGCCCTCTCTCCACCATTCCGTACAGTCTTCTTTGGAAGGAAGCCACTATGTGCAGTCCACATGTAAGGAGTGGAGAGTTATGCTTCACCTCCTTGAGGGCACGACATCTACACATATTATTTGGAATTCTTCTATACAGGAAATTTGTCTCTTCTCCAAATTTATTAATTTATTCATTCATTCACTTATTTATATCAGTATGGACTCATGAATATTCATTACAATCTAATAGTACTTTATTTTGTTGCTTAAATTTATCCAGTTTTGGCCACTGGGAGCTTTACAGTTGGCTCCTGTATCCTTTTGATATATCTCATCTGTGTGTGTGTGTGTGTGTGTGTGTGTGTGTGTGTGTTTGTGTGTTTTAGACATTCTCTGTTTCTGGCATTACAGGGTGCTCCAGGCTCATCATGCCTATTTCCTGCCCCAGTCCTAGAATCAGCCATTCTCCAGAGTGTGGTTCCCTTTACTGGAGGACCAATATTAGAAACCAAGATCTAGGTGCTAAGTGTGTACATAGATATTGGTATGTCATTGATTCTAGGTCCTCTCAGTCAATAGTACAAGGAAACGTATTTATACATGTAAATATACTAACCCCTGAATCTATACACATCTTTAAGTATTTGTGTATGTAAATATCTGTGTCTATATCAATTAATTCTGACTTCATTCTGATGACTCTGTGGACCTGCAACAAAGAGCCTGCCAGATATTTCTCCAGCAAAGATTCAGGATCAGCAGAGAATTGCAACGGAGGGTCTGCAACCATGGCAAGCAACATGCAAGTTCCCTGCACTCAAGGGAGGGAGAACACTTTATAGAGAGGAAAGGGAAGTTGGGAGGGCTATAGTAAACAAGGAGATTATGTCTTTTTATTGGCTGAGTCCTTGACAGGAAAGAAGATGAGTCTTTCTCCTTCCTGTTGGGCTCTGCTATCATCACAGAACATCAGACCTCTCCCTTCTGGTTTCCCAACTCTATTTAATTGAAGTTCCTGTTCATACATTTTTTACAAATCCAACTCTAATTAATTACCAAAGGGATCATTCTAGCCTCCTTCCCTGGCTTATCTGCAAACTACTACTCCAAGAGTAAGAAACCTGGATTCAACCAACATACAATCCATTGACTTAATTTCAGTATACTTATACAGCAGTTACAGAATTGTTAACCAGTACACCTGTAGGAAATAAGCTTATTAACTAGAGTGCAGCAGTACTTTATTCTCACAAACTCCACTTATTTCCAAAATTGCCTAAGTCGGCAATATTTTTTAAGTTGTTTCATGTATTAGTAATATTCTTTTATCATGTCCTACAGTTCATCCTGGGATTTCCCCTAATCTCTTAAATAATTTTTTTTGGAAATTTGCATATATTAAGGTTCACCTTTTGTGATGTAAAGTTCTATGGATTTTAACAAATACACAATGTGATGTATCTACCATTACTGTATCATTCATAATACTTTCACTGCCCTAAGAAATCCCCTGTGCTTTACCTATTCAACCCTCTTCTCCTCCCACTAAACTGGAAACCAGTGATTTTATTATCATTGTTATAATTTTGCCTTTTTCATAGGTCATATTATTGAAATTATAGACTATGTAACCTTTTCAGACTAACTTTTTTCACTTAATATGAATTTAAGATTCATCATTTTCGGGCTTCCCTGGTGGCGCAGTGGTTGCGCGTCCGCCTGCCGATGCAGGGGAACCGGGTTCGCACCCCGGTCCGGGAGGATCCCAATAAGATTCATTTTCTTTCTACGGCTTAATGGTTTTTTGGTTTTTGGTTTTTGGTTTTTTTTGCTGAATAATACTTTGTTGTATGGATGTAACACAATTTATCTGTTTGCCTACTGAAGGACACCTTAGTTGCTTCCAGCTTTTGACAATTATGAATAAAACATACAAGTTTTTAGATGGACAAATATTTTCAAATCAGTAAGATAAATAATCTAGGAACAGAGTTGCTGTATCATATTTAAGATTATGTTTAGATTTGAAAGAAATTGCCAAATTTACTCCCAAAGTGGCTGTAACATTTTGAATTCCTACCAGAAATGAATGAAAGTTTTATTGCTCTGCATTCTTGCCAGGGCTTGATATTATCAGTGTTTTGGATTTTAGCCATTCTAATTCATTTGTAGTGATATCTTGTTATTTTATTTTATTGTATTATTTTTAAAAATAAGTTTATTTATTTTATTTATTTATTATTTTTGGCTGTGTCGGGTCTTTGTTGCTGCGCGTGGGCTTTCTCTAGTCGCAGCAAGCAGGGGCTACTCTTCGTTGTGCTGTGCAGGCTCCTCATTGCAGTGGCAGCTCTTGTCGTGGAGCGCGAGCTCTAGGTGCACGGGCTTCAGTAGTTGTGGCTCACAGGCTCTAGAACACAGGCTCAGTAGTTGTGGTGCACGGGCTTAGTTGCTCTGCGGCATGTGGGATTTTCCCAGACCAGGGTTTGAACCCGTGTCCCCTGCATTGGTAGGCAGATTCTTTCTTTTTTTTTTGCAGTACGCGGGCTTCTCACTGTTGTGGCCTCTCCCGCCACGGAGCACAGTCTCCGGACGCGAAGGCTCAGCGGCCATGGCTCACGGGCCCAGCCGCTCCGCGGCACGTGGGATCCTCCCGGACCGGGGCACGAACCCGTGCGCCCTGCATCGGCAGGCGGACCCTCAACCACTGTGCCACCAGGGAAGCCTGGTAGGCAGATTCTTAACCACTGCGCCACCAGGGAAGCCCTATCTTGTGTTTTTAATCTGTAATTCTCTGATGACAATAATCTTGAACATCTTTTCATATGCTTATTTGCCACCTATATATCTTCTTTGGTGAGGTATCTATTCAGATTTTTGACCACTTAAAGAATGGCTATTTATTTTCTTCTTGTTGAATTTTAAGAGTTCTTTGTATATTTTGGATACAAGTTCTTTGATGGATAAGTGTTTTGTTACTATTTCTCCCAGTCTGTGGCTTTTCATTCTCTTAACAGTGTCTTTTGCAAAGCAAAAATTCTAATTTTCATAAAGTGCAACCTGTCTATTTTTTCATGAGTCATATTTTGGATCATGTTTTTTGGGTGTTTTATCTAAAATCTCATCACCAGGAAAATATTTTTAATAGCAATATATATTTAATATATTTAATAACAATAGATCTATTTTTGGATATTGAATACTTTGAAATAGTAGCTTTGAATACTTGCTGAATACTTTGAAATACAGTTTGAGAAACACTGACTTAGAGGAAAATCGGTTGAAACTACAGCCTTGTCCTCCCACATTTTGCCAAGGCCCTGGTAGGAACTCAGAAGGCAAATCAAGATATGTGAAAGTATGTAAAATAGTCAAGGGCATTTTCCTCATGGGGAAAAGAGTAGAAGGAGGGCCTCATTGCTTTGGAGAAGCATTTTTCTTTCCTGCCAAGGGACAGACTTACAAAGACTTACAGACTTTCTCTTCTCTCTTTCTCTGCTCTCTTTTCTCATTCTTTTTTTTTTCTTGCTTTCTCTTTCCTTTTTTCCTTCTCCTCTCTGTGTCAATAAGTAAGCTAGAATACAAAGAGTGTAATTAAGATAAGCTAGTAAGTTGTTGATGATGACTTTAATCTATCCATTTTCTTCAATGGATTTTTTACCTAAAGGTTGGAAATATTCTTTTGTGATATAGTTATTATTTGTATGCTAGCTTGTTGGTAGTAAATTGCCTGTAGTAGTAACAGAGGATACTCTAACAGTGCACTAATTAATCAAAATAAATATTTGTAAAACAATATAAATTCATTATCAATAGAATAAATGTATACTGTTATCTTATCAATTATTAATACTTATTCAAAGACAGGTATGTTCTCAGAAAGGATTCCCTATGAACGGACACAAAGTTAATATTTGTCATGTTTCCTCCTCTGAAATCTAACAGAGGAAGACATAGACAATGCAATTTGTGAATATAAAAAGCTATATTACATAGGGTATAAGCAAGTGTAAGAAGACCACGTTGATGCTATAAACAGTGTAATGATTGATGAATGTAAAGAGTGATGAGTGCTGAGTATTCATGGAACATTTTATGAAGGAGGCAGGGCTTGTGCTTGCCACAGAGGATGATTATAATTTAGATAGTCCAAGTTAAAGAGGAAAGGATACTCCAAATGAAGGAAAACATGAACAGAAGCATGGTGTGAGAATGAATACTACTTATTGGGCAGGTATAACAAATCTCTAACCAAATGGCTTTTAAAATCAATATGGTAAGTAGATTAGTAGATTAGATGTTGTTAACTAGGTGCTATGAGTTTTTTTAATAGATAGTTGATGCAACAAAAAGGATTTTTTAAGACACATTGTGAGTATTGAGGCCTCTGTTATGACATAGGGCACTCTGAAGCCCTCTCAGCATATGGCATTCTCCTGTCCCTTGTGATTGGCTCAGATGTAGAAATATAATCTAATTGGATCTAACAGAGGAAAATTTATGATTTTAATTTGATAGTATTTGGAAGAAAAGTTCTCCCTCCTGAATAGTATGACATACAGATGGGCCATTTGAATTTCTGCAGTCATTTCAACTCCATGAAGGATAAGGCCTGCCAATAGAGGATGATGACACCAAGAGGATCACAAAACAACAGAGCCAGAAAACTGCTCAAAGGGTCCTTGGAGCCTGGCCTACTTCTGGATTGTTATGTTAATTGAGCCAGTAAATTTCCATTATGTGCCTTTTTCCAGGTCCTCAGAAAATTTTTTCTCTTTCTCTCACATACTGCATACAGCCTCACATTAGGATGGTTTTTTTTGTTCTACCTTCAAAATACATTTAGATCCTACTATTTATTTCTCACATCTCTACCCTGTCTCTCTAAGGCAGATCAGCATCAGCTAGCACCTGAATTAATATAACAGGCTTCTAGCTAGTCTCCCTTTTTCCACCCTTGTTCCTTCACAGTCAATTAATCACACAGATGGCAGTGATCTTTTAAACATAAAAATAAGATTTAACTACTTCTCTGCTCAGCTTTCTCTAAAAACTCCCCTTATTGTATGGAATAAAATCCAAAGCCCAGATGATGGCCTATCAGGCCCTTTATGGTTTGGGGCCCTGCTGCTTCCATATTATCTCTTACTATTCAACCGTTGTTTCCCCATCCCATAAAATTTTTTTTCCTGCTTCTCAAACACATGAAACACATTCTCATCTTAGGGCCTTTGCACTTGCTGATGTTTGTACCTGAAACATAGTTTTACACAATATTGTTGTGTCTTTTCCCCTCACTTGATGTGTTTTCCTTATCAAAGAGGATTCAGCTTGGTACCCTGTCCTCACTGGTACCAGATACCCTGTCCTTACTGGTACCAGGTAATATTTCTATCATCCAGCTTTATTTTTCTTCAAAGCCCTTGTCACCAATAGAGACATTATTTATTTGTTGATTTTTTAACCCTTCCACTAACACTAGAATGAAAGTTTCACAGAGAATTCTATTTTTTATTAATGTCTTCAGAATCAGGGCAAGCAACACATAGTATATGATTTTTAATTGAATCAAACTCTGCTTAAAGTTAGAGTCATTCTTATTTCTATTAATGTTGTTTTGCTGCTAAAAGCATTTTCATTAGGTAAATGCTAATCTGATTAGTCTTTAGTAAACTTTAGTAGAGGATATAACATGTCCAAATAGAAAGACTATATTGTAAATTATATAACAGTGCTTTAAAGTGAATTCTGTGTATTTAATATTTTCCATTTAAAGGAGAATATTACACAGTGAATAAAGAATGAAATAACAATTCATAGAAATCTCTTGTATTGGTAAAAGAAAAACAACCAAGAATGAAGCACTTCTCATTATAAAAATGTGAACGTTTTAATTAAAAAAAAAAAAGTGTCCAGCACATTACTCTACAAGTACTATAGTATAGTTTTATGTTGCACAACAAAAAACAACAGTGTTGTGATTTAAGAGGGATTCAGTTACATAAAAGGTGGAAACTGAGGAAGTATTCATTTATAGATCTCATCTTAAGTATCAAGCTCTTTGCTGGATGCTTTACAAATATTATGTCATTTAAAATTTCAAACCCTTATCTGGTGAATATTAGTTATTATTAAAGAAGAAAAAAAATGAGGTTCAGAAAGAAAAAAAATTCCCAAGTGCTTGAAACTCGTACTTGACATCCAAATCCAAAGTTTCAAGCATCAAAATTCATTAAGAGAAATGCTTTTTCCAATAAATATGTAAAGCTATTGGTATGCACACAAAAATTTTTTAAAATTTATTTTTAATATTTATTGAAGTGTAATAGACTTATAATAGTATATTAGTTTCAGGAGTACCACATAGTGATTTGATATTTTTATACAGTACGAGATGATCACCACATATAAGTCTAGTTAGTGTCTGTCACCATGCAAAGTTATTACATTACTGCCTATATTCGCTATGCTGTACATTATGCCTCCATGACTTATATACTTTATAACTTTAAGTTTGTACCTCTTAGTCCCCTTTTCCAATTTCACCCACTCCCCCACCCTTTCCTTTTTAGCAACCACTGGTTTGTTCTTTACATCTATGAATCTGTTTCTCTTCTGTTATGTTTGTTCATTTGTTTTATTTTTTAGATTTCACGTGTAAGTGAGATCATATGGTATATGTCTTCCTGTCTCACTCATTTCCAGCTATGTGAATCAAATGTCAAGATACCACTCTTTGTTATGGCTGAGTGATATTCATATATATATACACATACCATATCTTTTTTATTCATTCATCTATTGATGGACACTTAGGTTACTTCCATATCTTAGCAATTATAAATAATGCTGTAATGAACATAGGTCTGCCTAAATATTTTCAGTTTGCTGTTTTTGTATTCTTTTGATAAATACCCAGAGGTGGAATTTCTGGGTCTTATGGTAGTTCTATTTTTAATTTTTGGGGGAACCTCCATACTCTTTTCCATAATGGTTCTACCAATTTACATCTTCACCAAGAAGTGTACAAGTGTTCCTTTTTCTCTACATCCTTGCCAACACTTGTTATTTGTTGTCTTTTTGATAATAACCATTCTGACAGGTGTGACAGGTGTGAGGTGATATCTCAATGTGGTTTTGACTTGCACTTCCCTGATGTTTAATGGTATTGAGCATCTTTTCATGTGTTTGTTG
Organism: Physeter macrocephalus; assembly: GCF_002837175.3. Lineage (NCBI taxonomy): Eukaryota > Metazoa > Chordata > Mammalia > Artiodactyla > Physeteridae > Physeter > Physeter macrocephalus. Next base: position 129,005,085 of record NC_041220.1, on the reverse strand, counting down.
GCTATCTGTATGTATTCTTTGGAAAAATGTCTATTTGAATCTTCTGTCCATTTTTAAATCAGACTTTTTATATGTATTGAGTTACATGAGTTCTTTACATATTTTTTGGATATTAACCCTTTATCAGACATATCATTTGCAAATATCTTCTCCCATACTGTAGGTTGCTTTTTTGTTTTGTCGATGGTTTCTTCACTGTGCAAAACATTTTTAGTTTGATGTATTCTTATTTGTTTAATTTTGCTTTTGTTTCCACTGCCTGAGGAGACATGTTCAAAAAAATATTGCTAAGGCTGATGCTAAAGACCATACTACCAATGCTTTCTTTGAAAAATTTTATAGTTTCAAAATTTGTATTTAAGTCTTTACCCAATTTTGACTTTATTTTTGTATATAATGTAAAAAAGATGTCTAGTTTTCTTTTTTTTTTTAGCTGTCCAGTTTCCCAACATCTCTTATTGAAGAGACCATCTTTTTCCACTGTATGTTCTTGCCTCCTTGTTGTAGATTAATTGATCTTATAAGCATGGGATTATTTCTGGGCTCACTATTCTGTTCCATTGATTTATGTGTTTTTGTGCCAGTACATTTCTGTTTTGATTACTGTAGCTTTATAGTATAATTTGAAATCAGGGACCATGATATCTCCAGCTTTGTTCTTCCTCAGAATTGTTTTGGCTGCTCGGGGTCTTTGTGGTTCCATACAAATTTTAGAATTATTTGTTCTAGTTCTGTGGAAAATGCCATGGATATTTTGATAGGGCGTTCATTGAGTTTGTGGATTCTGTGCGTAGTATGAACGTTTTAGCAATATTAACTTTTCCAATCCATGAGCATGGTATACCTTTCCATTTATTTGTGTTTTCTCAATTTCATCAATGTCTTATTGATTTCAGATTATATGTGATTCACTTCATTGGTTAAATTTATTCTTAGGTAAGGTATTTTATTCTTTTTGATGCAATTGTAAATGAGATTGTTTTAATTTATCTTTCTGATAGTTTGTTATTAGTGTATAGAATTGCAACAGATTTCTGTACATTAGTTTTGTATTCTGCAAATTTACCTAATATATTTATTAATCCTAATTATTTTTTGATGGTGTCTTTAGGATTTTTATATATAGCTGTATGTCATCTGCAAATAATTACAGTTTTACTTCTTATTTTCCAGTTTTGATGTTTTGTATTTGTTTTTCTTATCTAATTGCTGTGGCTAGGACTTCCAATACTATGTTGAATAAAAATGGCAGTAGTGGGCAATCTTGTCTTATTCATGATCTTAGAGGAAATGCTTTCAGCTTTTCACCATTGAGTGTGATGTTGAGTCATATATAGTCTTTATTATGTTGAGGTATGTTCTCTCTGTATCTACCTTGTTGAGAGTTTTTATCATAAATGGATATTAAATTTTATCAAAAACTTTTCCTGCAACTATTGAGATGACTATATGATTTTTATTCTTCAATTTATTAATGTGGTGTATCACATTAATTGATTTATGGTTACTGAACCATCCTTGCATCACTGGGATAAATCCCACTTGATTATTTTAAAGTATTCTTGATTTTGGTGTGCTAATACTTTGTTGAGAATTTTTTGTAGCTATGTTCATCAGTTATATTGGCCTGTAATTTTCTTTTTTTTAGTGTCCTTGTTTGGTTTTGGTATCAGGATGATACTGGCCTTGTAAAATGAGGTTGGAAGTGTTTTTATCTCAAATTTTTTTTTTTTAATAATTGAGAAGGATAGGTGTTCACAAGTGTTTAAATGTTGGTAGAATTATCCTGTGAAGCCATGTGGATCTGAACTTTTGTATGTTGAGAGCCTTTTAAATTACTGATTCAATTTCATTACTAGTAATCTGTCTATTCAAATTTTGTACTTCTTCCTGATTTAGATTGTATGTTTCTAAGAATTTCTCCTCTTCTATGTCCATTTTACTAACATATAATTGCAGTAGTCTCATGATTCTTTGTATTTCTATGGAATTCGTTGTAATTTCTCTTTCATTTCTGAGTTTATTTATTTGGGCCTTTTTTTTTTTTTTTCCTTGAAGAGTCTGGCTAAAGGTTTATTTTGTTAATCTTTTCAAAAAACTAGCTCTTAGTTTCACTGATATTTTCTACTGTTTTTTAGTATCTACTTCATTTATTTCCACTCTGATTTTTATTATTTCCTTCATTCTACTAATTTTGGACTTTGTAGGTTCTTCCTTTTCTAGTTCCTTTAGGTGTAAAGTTAGATGGGTGGGGGGGTTCCTTGTTTCTTGAGGTAGGCCTATATGACTAAAAACTTACCTTTTGCTTTTGCTGTGTCCTATAGTTTCTTGGAAAGTTGTATTTCCATTTTCATTTGTCTCAAGGTATTTTTTTGATTTATTTTTGTTTCTTCATTGACCCACTGCTTATTAAGTAGTATGTTGTTTAGTCTTCATGTGTTTGTATTTTTCCAGTTTTCTTCTTCCAACTGATTTCTAGATTCATACTACTGTGGTCAGAAAAGATGCTTGATATGATTTCATTATTCTAAATGTACTGAGTCTTGTTTTGTGGCTTAGTATGTGATCTATCCTGGGGAATGTTTCATGTGCACTTGAATGTGTATTCTGAAGTTTTTGGATGTAATGTAACATTTATATCTATTAAGATCATCCAGTCTAATATGTTATTAAAGACCAGTGTTTCCTTATTGGTTGTACTCTCAAGCTGTCAGGGGAAGGCAAAAAATGAAACTCTCTGGCACCTCCAACCCAGAGAGAGTTCCATCATCATTTGGCAGATGATCTAGGAATAATAAATGGATTTCCTTCACATAAATAGTGTAAGTGCCCTTTAAACTGCTGTTTTCTCACTGTGACCCGGGGTGGGTGAGTCTGCCCATGGGCTGCTAAGTGATATTTATCCCTACTGCAGGTTGCTGGGTTGAGGGCGGGAGTCTCATCAGTACTATGTCTCCATATCTCCAGCCTATCTGTCTGTGATCCCTCTGTGGTTTGTCATGCAGAAGCTGTTCAATCAGCCCTCAGTTATTCCTCAGTAGGAAATCCTCTATACATAGGTGTAGATTCTGTGAGTAGAGGTGAGTTCAGGGTCTTCCTAAGCCACCATATTGGACCCCTTCATCACACAAACATTGTTGGAGTATTGTCTTCAAAGTCCTTGTTTGGAAAATATTAAAATTCTTTCAAGGTTTATCAATCTATTAGGTGGAATTTTAAATTTTTATTGAAAAAGCTAGCTTATTGATGTTTTACAGATGAATAATGTTAGCTTATCTTTAATTACTTAAACATTTATGTAATTATATGAACAAGGAGCCTGAAATTTGAACTCTGTTCAATTCTTGCTATGCTGAACAACTCTTTTCTTGTGACTATAAAACCCAGTTGTGTATTTTTTTTTTTTTGTAAGCAATATTCTGATTACATCTCTGACCAGCAAAGCCTTTTATTTAGTGAGTGGCTCTAATACTTGCTAATGTAGTTTTATATGCAAGTATTATTAGCCACATGTTAAAATAAATTATATCAAAGAATAGGAAGAGGAATAAAAAGGCAGACAATAAACAAAAGTGATGTTTATCATTAACAATGACTGAGAGAGGACTTTAAATCTATTTACAGACTTCTGGTAACACTGAAACATCAAAAACAATATCTTCTCACTTCAAACCATTCTGTGAATCTATTTTTCTAAAATCAATCCAGTAATTAAATTGAACCTCAGGAGATTTATGAAACTTTGATATTTCTCCTTACTCTGAAATTTGAACTCTGTTCAATACTTGCCATGCTGAACAACTCTTTTATTGCAAATATAAAACCTGGTTGTGTATTTTTTTTTTTTTTTTTGTAAGCTATATTCTGATTATATCTCTGGCCAGCAAAGCCTTTTATTTAGCCAAGTGATAATAGCTGTGCTTTTGTTGATAAGGTTGACACTACATAAATACATGCATATTTGTTTCTCTTACAGATGAAATGACCTCTAGTGTTCATAGTAAAATCAATTTGTTCTTTGATAAAGACATCTCGAACTACAGTGAGGAGCACCTTTTATACAGAATAATATATACATTTATGCACATGTATAAAGTATGAATTCATGGAAAGAAACTTTTGCCTCAGTGTATCCTTTTCTTTTAGGACATTTCATTATTCACATTTTAGACTTCGAATCTTCAGTGCGTGTAGAAGGATGAGTTAGAGGTACCAAGTCATTGAAACTGGTCACTTTAAAACTTGTTGAAATAGTTACTGGCCTAAATGTTTGGCAGACTCAACTTAGTTGTCTCTTGTCTTCTTCATTTTTGTTTCTACTTTGACATTTGGCAGTCCGTCCAAAGGAAGAATGCTGTGAGTCTTGTCAAACAACTTTTCATTATCGTATATTGATCACCTTTAGGATATTTATATGAAGTGGCTTTTTTTCCACATCTAAGATGAACCATCAGGAGCATATTTTCACTTCAGTCAGATTGATTGAATGTAGGTGAAGGATGTATTATTACTTTAGTCGAAATTTTATGAGCTCTTCCAATGCAGACTTAGTTCTTATACAGCTATTAATATTGACCCCAAATGGAATGACTTCTACACTTCTTAATATCTTAATGGTTTAATATAAAGACAACACATTTAAAAAACATTCTTTATACTAACTAAATTTTTCCCAGTCTTACCAATGACCAGAGAGACAGATAATAATGTCCAGGCAGGTCAGAACATTATTATCTATGTAATGTGCTTGTAATAGAATTAATAAGAGGAGAGTGGATAAAAAGGAAAGCCCTTTGACAGAGAACTGCCTTAACCTTTAAGAGAGAAGCAAAACAATTAGATTGACCTATTTACCTTTCAACTGCAGTTTCCTGATGTAATCTGAACATGGAATGTCATTGAAAATGGTTTAAATTTTTTATATAGGTTTAATAATTGTATCAAATGAACACTTTCAGAGTCATTGTACCAAAGAGGCACTATTTTTCTAAAATACATATTGTATATAGGTATATGTTTTTAGTAAACATTAGCTGATTTTGATTATAAAAGTGTTGTAAAACTCTGTTTTATCTACCTGCTTATAGCAATGTTTGGCTTTTCTGAATGAAATTTTTGCAACTTTGATGCATTAAAATTTAGAAAAGATATTTGTTTCTGAGCACTGAATTTTATTTTTTATTCTTCTCTATTACTGCAATTCCCAAGCCCAAATTGTACAAAAGGGTACGAAAAAGTGTGATTTTGTGTTTTGTGAATTACTGTCAGAATTAAACGCATAATTACATCACACTTTTTAAAAGGACATTGTGTTGATCTGCAAAAATCCAAACGTATTTCTTACTTTTTAAATGTAATTTGCATTTTAATATGTTAAACTACTAGAAGCTTTGTAATGTAGTGATTCATGGTAGGAATTTAGATGAGTTGTCCTTATTTTCATTGTCTTCACTTTGTCCAGAATCTACCATTATATAAATAATGTAATTTAGTGTGTCAATTTTTAAAGAAAACAAAATCAGTGTATTTAAAGCAAGCACATTAAAGGATATGAAAGTGATTGAGATAAATTGCACTACTTCAATATGGCTTTACAGTCTTTACTTTCTGATGATGTGGAACTCATGGTAGTGACCCCAGTCACTGGCCAGAGGACCTGCAGGGCTGATGAGATTGACCACCTCGATTGACCTCACTATTTCACTATCAGTACCAAAAAATCCTTCTTCCATTACCATGAATTTTAAGCACTGGTGTACTGTAGAAAAGTCAAAGAATTATACAGTTCAGAAAACTCCACTTATCTCATAGTGGTACATTATTTAACACAGAAACACGTCTTTTCCATTATAAATTCCACAACCCTCAAGGGCTCTTGGCATTTATGACATTCACTATGACATCTGCTCCAGAGGGTATTGCTCCATTTTCCCTTGTGTCAAAAATTATATAACTTCTACACATGAGCTGAAAAATTTGAAATCATCTGTGACAAAATGAGTATGGCTTATCAAGGGATGCCCAACCCTCATCCCTGTTTAATAGATAACAACTTGCAAGGTGACAGAAAGCCATAATATGGACTGGTTCTGCATAATCATGGGGAAGAAATTACCCAGAGCAGCCTGGCTTCCAGATCCCTGCTGTGTAGATAGTTCTTCCGTCTCTATCTGAAGTCACTCTCAATATATGCAAAGTTTCACTTTCAGTTAGGAATGATCAAGGGACCAACAAGAAAGTAGTGCCCAGCACAGCTTCCTCTACTAAATCCTAATAGGGAAAACTAAAATGGGACTTTCTGCTGCCAAAGCATCAGGACTCAGATGCAGAGATAGGTCTTGATTAGAGAAAGGAGACTGCAATTTATGTTATAAGAGAAATGGAGCAGAGAGTCTGACCATGGAGATTCAGGTCAGGTGTGGGCAAACATGCTAGGCACATTGAGAAGTCATTTCTCCCCACTTTATTTTCTCTGCTGTTTATCTATTACCAACCTGCTTTTTGTTTATTCATTTGTTTTTTCCACAAATACTTATTTTTAATTTTTAAAAAAACTATGTTAACTCCTAGACATCAGGACTATTAATCATGTCACCAAGTAATTTATAATAAATGTTTTACCATTTCCAAAGAATTTTTACATTTGCTCCATCCACATTATCTTTTCTTATATTAATCATATATCAGTTCTTCCTAAATTTTAATGTGCGCATGAATCACGTGAAAATTTTATTTATATGTAGATTATTTTCCATTAGATTTGGGGCATGAGGAGGGGCTGAGTTTCTATATTTCTAATGAGCTCCCAGGTCTGCTGTTGCTGATTGTCTATAAACTACACTTTTGTGTGGCAAATATCTAAATTGTCTTTTTACTGTTTTATACATTTTTTGAGTCTAGTATCACTGTAATCCCAAGACTCAGTGCTTCATTGTGATCTTTGAAAAGATTTATCTTTTATTTCCCATATCCTATTAGTCTCCAAGCTTGCTAAGCTTTTACTTTGCAATGTCTCGTATGCCTGTCCTTTCCTTAACACTATGCTCTCTTAACTCTAATTCACATTACTTCATGTAACAAATGTTTTTTAATCATCTACTGTGTCTCAGTCACTGATACCATATCAGACAACGTCCCCCTTATCCCAGATTTCAGTCTTGCCTCTCATTTCTAGTGTTTCTTCCTTTCACTTACTTTGTTCTACCATTATTTTCTCCTTTGCTCATTTCAAACAGCTTTATAACTTCTTCTCCATGCATGTACCCGCAAACTCCATTACAAACTTGGAGATGTAACAGGTAGAAATCAAGGCTACTTTTCATAATCAAATATGCATATGGCCGATGGTCAATATTAGCAAGAGACCGGATGTTTGGTCTTATCTCCCCTACTCTAAAGAATCTGAAAGATCTTAAGGCTCCTCCAAAGATATAAACAAGATGGCATTGGAGTATGTTCCTTGAGGAACTTAGTTGTGCAGAGCAGAAACAGGACCAGCATGAAGGAAAGAGGGGACATTGAAAAACCAAACGAACGAAGAGTTTCATGGGAATAGTTAAGAGGGAAGGGGCAGGAGAGAAGAAACAGAAGCTATTTCTGAATTTCCACCAAAAGCAGACGCCACCAAAATAGAACTTAATGGTAACTTGATGAGATAAACCAAGGAATATTATGCATAACCTTCTGGATTATATGTGTGTTTGTAATAAGCAGTTTTGAAAGGCCCTTTTCTAGAAAGTAATGAGCAATCTAATTTATAATAATAATATAATAATTAAAATAATGAAAATGTTTCAGATAAGTATAGATAGTCCTAGATTTTAAAAGATAATATACTTTCTAATAGAGTTATAAAGAGAATCTGCCCAAGCCTGAAACCTATTTGAAGTTCTGTCTCCATTATTTGCTCTCTGTTAAGTAATAATTATTTTAACTTAACACAAATGTTCATAATCTCTTCCAGAAAATGGAAGAGGAGAAAACACTTTTCAGTTCATTTTATAAGGACAGAATTACCATGGTAGCAAAACTAGATAAAAACAGTACAATAAATGAAAGCTACTGACTAATATACTTTATGAACTTAGACTCAAAAAAAACCCCTCAATATATTAACAAATCAAATTTTTAAATGCATAAAAATTTATAAACCATGACCAAGTGAGATATATTCCAGGTGTACAAGGTTATTTCAACATTTGAAAACCATCAGTGTAATCCACCATCAATAGGCTGAAAAAGAAAAATCATATGATTATCTCAGCTGATGAAGAAAAAAGCATTTGACAAAATCCAACACTCATTCATGACTTAAAAAAAGTCTCTGCAACTTAGGAATACGGTGGAACTGTTTCAACTTGACGAAAATCATCTACAAAGAACTTTCAGTATTATTAAAGATGAAAGACTATAACCAGTGACTAATAGCCCTGCAATAAGGCAAAAATAACTCACTAAATAAATAAATAAATAAATAAATAAAAGGCACACAAGTTAGAAGAAAAAAAAAAACTGCCTGTTTTGAAAATGATATGATTGGCTATGTACAAAATACCAATGAATCTAAAAACAACAACAAAACTCCTAGGAATAAGAGGTGTGTTCTGCAAATTTGCAGATCATAAGATCAACACACAAACATCAGTTACATTTTTATATATTATATAAATACATGCAAACCAAAATGAAAAGCACAATACTATTTAACATTTTCAAATTGCATATTCAACAAAGGACTAGATCTAGATCATATAAAGAACTATAAACACTCAGCGGTAAAGAAAGAAAAAGGGAATTAGAAGATTGAGCATGAACAGATGTTTAACTTGAGAATATACTCATAGCAGATAAGTACATGAAAAGATGTTCAACATTATTAGCCATGGTGAAAATGCAAATTAAGACCACAGTGAAACACAGTTACACAGTTAGAATGACTAAAATGAAAAATAGTGACAATATCAAATGCTGGCAATAATGCAGAAAAACTGAATGACTCATATATTGATGATGGAAATGTAAAATGGTATAGCCACTATGGCAAACAATTTGACAGCTTCCTGTAAAACTAAAAAGGCAACTACTACGTAACTTTCATGCACTCTTGGGCACTTTTCCCAGGGAAACTAAAACATATTTTCATAGAAAATCTATATATGAATGATTATAACAGCTTGTTTCATAATAGCCCAAACAGAAAATGACTTGGTTGTCTGTCAACAGGTGAATGATTAATAAACTGTGGTACAACCATACCATTGAATACTATTCAGCAATAAAAAGGAATTAAGTATTTTGCATGCAACAGATTGTATGAATTTCTAGGGTATTATGCTGAGTGAAGAAGCCAATCCCAAATGCTGCATACTGTATGATTAAGTTTACAGAACATTCTTGAAATGACAAACTTTTAAAAGAGAACAGATTTAGTGGTTGTGAATGATTACAGACTTGAGGAGAGGGTAAGGAGGTAGATGTGACTATAAAAGTGATACTTTTAGTGGTAGAACTCTTTGTAGCAATATCTGGTTTCGGCTATTACACTATACTTTTGTTAAGATGTTACCCTTGGAGAAATCTGGGCAGAAAATACACTTGTATACTCTCAGTATTGTTTTTTTACAACTGAATGAGAATCTATAGTTATGCCAAAATCAAAGGTTTAATTTAAGAAATTATCATTTTCTTCTATGAATTATTTTATTTTGTGACAAAGATAAACACTCTTTTAATACAGATGTATGCCAATGACATGACTTTGTCCAGCGTTGTGATACAGATATTTCCTTCAAGATTGTTTGTTAACAACATATCTACTGATTTAGTCTGAGAACACAGTTGTTGGTAAAATGTGCCTTTCAAATGATTCTTAATGAAGAGAAATATATCTAAATGTGGTCTCAAGACAGGATAGTCAAGATTTAAAAAGTAACCTTATGATAACTATGAATTATTGACAAATGCCAACAAACCTTCTTCTTTTTACCTCTGTAAATAAATAATAGCAAACTAGCTATCTGAATGTCTGCTGTCATTTTCTTTTTTCCCAGAATAATGCTTTGTTTGTTTTCTGAATTATTACCTTCTATTTGTAGATTTTCCCCTAAATTTAAATAAATAATGCCACCTATGCTTCACCCCCTACTGATTTCTCAATGTATCCATGTGCTTTTCATTTATCAGAGTCTCAACCTTGCTGTAAATTTAAGTTTTGGAGGTCACAGAGGTACATTTTTATAGTTGACAAATGATTCTGAGCCATTTCTGCTTCTGCTATGTCACTGGAGATTTACATAAAAGCCAGAGTTCAGATGAAATTATTAATTTTCCCCCTTACATAGTAAGATGAATGAAACTTGGATTAAATAACACAAAAGTGGACAATTTTGGGTGGGGAGGTCATATGATTATAAAAACTACTCTAACAGCATCAGGATCCTTCCATCAATTCAAGAAGGGACAAACACTGAAACCCAATTTATAGCTATTAACCCACTGGTTCTGATGCTACTTCCTAGATTTTTTACAAAAGCCACCTAATTCATCTTTTTGCTTCTGTACTTTCCATGTTCCTACAACTCTGTTAGAATAGAAGCATCATATGGTTCTTCTGTTTAAAATTTTCTAATGGTTTCCAGTTATGTTTAGGATGAAATTCATACTCGTACCAGGGTCAACAAGACCCTACCTGACCTAAACCTGCTATCTCTCTGGTTTCCCTCTCTTTTATTATATACTATATAAATTGATATTTGTTTTATTACTCAAACATTGCAAGTTTGTTCCCACCTCAGATGTTTTACTTACTATTCCCTCTGCTTGGGAAACTTCTTCCTTCTATGTTCATATAATTTGTTTCTTTCTTCTTAACACCTTTCTATTCAAATATTCTCTCCTCAGAGAGACATTAATTTAGTTACTAAACATTCACATGATATTTAAAATATTAACCACTTTCTTGTCACTTTCTTTTCCATTATGCTTTGTTGTATTTTTCAGAAGACTTGTAAATATCTGAAATTATACTATTGACTCTTTAACCTACTATCTTACTGTTTGTCTTCACCCAAGAGTCTAAAAGCCCAGAAGAACAAAAGCCTTGTTTATGGTCTCACCATTGTATCCCAGAACCTAGAATAGTGCCTACTACATATTAAGTGTTCAGTAAATGTTTCTAAATAAATGCATGAATCCTAGTAAGAGTGATGAGAAGGGATCAACAGTGTTTCTCATCTGAAGTGATCGTTAAGTTATTCAGCTAAAGAGAAGAGATGGCATTACCATAGTGACTGAATTTAAAGTAGCTTTTATATTTATTAGCCTGACAACCTCAGGTAATAAGTTAACCTGTCCAAATTTCAGTTTCTTCAGCAATAAAAATGAAGTGTTAAAATCAATCTTGCAAGGTTAGAATGTTGTAGAAAATTACATGAAATATTAGTTACTCAATAGATGTCCACTGTAAAAGTTAACGTTGTTATAGTCCTAGAATATAGAAGTGACGGGTCCAGCAAGGATCCCAATGTGCTGCTGACAGGATGAGACACAAGGTAGATTTAAAATATTCAGAATAAGAATGATAATAGAAAAAATTCATGGATCGAACCAGTATCCAGACATTTTTTTAACAGATCCTGGTAAAAATGTTTCCTCAATTCCCTGGTGGCAAATGGTTGACGTTAATAACAAAATTTACACTGGTAAATCACACTGTTTACAGGTGGGTGTCTGCATATGATTGAATGCTTGTGTCGTTTCGTAGATTACATGCATTTGTTCCGGAATCATCAAATAATCATTTTTGTATGTATAGGTTTTTATTCTTTTCAGGAATTATTAAAAGTCCCTGAGCTCAAATTGTAATTAATGAACGAACAACACATTTTTTTCACAGAATCATGCCTGAAACCCATTTATATCTGACTAGGTGTATCTTGTGTCATACGTTACATATGTCAATCTGGAGTGTGTCATTTCTGTACTAATTTCTTCTACCTTCTTTCCTTAAAACGCTCTACCCACTTGAAGAAGAAAGGCAGGGAATTGCTAAAGTGCCAGCACAATGCTCTTTTCCCTTTAAGCTGTGCTAAAATCTTCAGTAACATGATATTCTAAGCAAGGAAATTATTTTAACTGCTGGCAAAATTGAAGCAGTAGAATAAGATATTTTACTTCATAATAATATTAATATCAAAAATTTATTGAGTTTTCTTATATATCAGGTGCTATGCTGATATATGAATTATCTTATTTTATCCTCACAAAATCCCCATGCATTGAATAACATTCTTATGCTCATTTTTACTGATCAAAAAACTGAGACTTATGAAGGTCAGGTAACTTGCTCACACTTACCCCACACAGTGTCTAGAGCCAGGGATTGAACTGAAGGTTCACAAACTTTACAGTTTGACCTTAATTAAATCTATGACTAGTTTAGCTACTGCCAAGTTACTGTTAGACCTTCTGAGTTTATGATGCACAATCTCTGATACTTAGCCTGTTCTGACTACTTCAAGTACCATATCTGAGTGAGAGGAAAGGAAGAAACAAGTTTAATAAAATGCAAGCTACTGGATCGCATGAAAAAGTAAATACTAACAATGTTCTCACTTGCCTAAACCCAACCAGCACTATGTCAAAAAACCTAATTAGTTTATTTTCAATTCTGAAACGTACTTTAACTTCATTTGATGATTTTTTTTTCATGTTTGATATCCATAGTAATTCATCTTTCTTCTTCCAAAAGTAAGGTGGTTGTGATAGTCACTCTGTGACATTAGTTGCAATGGGGTAAAAGGATGTTATATCATCACAGTTGAAAGTGAGACTCAGAATTCAGAGGCAGGAGTTGCTAGGGAAAGATGGGGGGAAAAAGACCTGCTTTGGAATAAGCAGCAACATTTGTAGAGTTTTGCTTTAAGAAAAGAAATCAGAATCTTGACTTGGGATTTCTTTTAAAATTTGAGATCAAAATGAAGCTTCTGCTAGACTATTTCTAGATACTGGAAGCTCCACTGTTAAATAGGCCTAAGTGCTTAAAAACAATGTCTCAATCTGAATTTACTTTACCAGTCCATAAATTTTGCTTGCAGGCCCTACATCTATATTCCAGAAATGAACCAAATGAGTCCATTGCCTCTTTAACATGACAGCCTTCCAAACAACTGAAAATTGCTGTCCCCCTTTATTCTTCTATAAAAGCCCCTTTCTTTAGGAGAGCTCTTCCAAATTCAAGAAAAATAAAGTCAGTTGGTATGCTATATCAATCCTTATTACTAGAGCCTTGTGTAAAAGCAGATGAAAATAAACAACACAAATGAGTCAAAGTATATTAAATATCTAATAAGAAAGGATAACAAATTTCTTTTTTGTACTTGGTTTCCATCACTCTGTATTTTTTATTTATGGTTGACCACATAGATTAAAGTTCTGTTACAGTGAATAACTGTTCTATAAATGGACACTGATGTGGTATTTTTTATAGATCCTCAGTTATTTAATTCTGCAGTCCAAATCATAAACACAGTGACTATAAAGTAGCAGTAAGTTACCTACTGACATAAAAAAGGGGAAATTCACAGGAGAAGAAATATTTACCCTTTAAGAACTTTGTTATTTATTCCAATTGCTTCTCCAAAAGGTAGTTTTTCAAAGTTTACCCTAAATCTTCATACGGTTTCTTCTTTCCCCACTCTCTTCTCTGCTTAAAATCCTCTAATGACTTTTAGAATAAGGTCAAAATCCTTAACGTGTGTTATGGATTCCAGACAGACTTCAAAATTCTACGTAGTCAGATCCTCCAAGCTGCACAGCTTGATTTCATTCAATACTCTCCCTAGCTCTCTGCAACAGCATCACATGGCCTTCTTTCAGGCCTCTGATTGTGCGTTCCCCCATCACACCAGGTTCTATGAATGGAACCCTCATCCCTGAACCCTCAACCCATTTAACCTAGTAGATACTTCCTTGTCCTTTAAATCTTGGTCAAATGACATTTCCTACTGAAAGCCTTCCTGGATCATCTTTTGCTTCACATCTCAATCATTATTTACTTGTGTAATGATTTGATTTATATTTTCCTCTCCCAACAGAGCTAAACTCTGTCAAGACAGAGACGTTGTCTGGTTTGGCTGATCATGTTATCCCCAGCATAAAACACCCAACTTGACCCATATTAGGTGCTCAGTAAATATATCTTGGAAGAATAAAGGCATAAACAAGATAGATATTATGGACCCTCCTTTCTGGTTCTACTGTAACTTGATCCTCTGTTATTCTGATAATCATAATGTCATTTTACTGTCATATTTTTTACATGAAAGTAGAAAAAGTGTAAGCAATCACATGAGGAGTTATTATTCCATGACAATATCATCCAATTTTATAATTTTTGACATGTGGTAAATAGAAACTTAGGTACTTTCAAATACTTTCTCCGTTTTGCCAATCTGTTTATGTGACATTTTACCTTTAACTAGTAAAATGAGCCATGAAGAGTGTCTTCACTGACATGTGTACACACACACACACGCACACACACACATGTACTTAATGAAATGAATGCTTGAATATCTTGTACCTTCCAACAAAATAATCTTTTATTCTTACCCCTTAGCCCATGACTGAAAGAGGCAGATACTTGGGAAACTGTGTATATTGTGCAAATGGGTGGTAAAGAGTGAGGGAAACAGTAAAAAATCTATTGATTTTCTTACTATGTGTCAGCTGCAGTTCACATTGTCTTTGTAATATTGTCTATTTAATCCTCATAACAAACTCATGATGTAGCTATAAGCACAGAAAAGAAAAATGATGTACAGTGAAATTTAGGATCTCATCCAAAGTCCCACTGCTAATCATGGAGGAGCTAAGATCCAGTGCTGACATTTTAATACCAGCAGGTAGTCTCTTGACTATGAGAAAGAAATCTTCTCCTAAACACAGCTTTCTGTCCACATTAACATGACTTTACTATAATCTCAGGAAACTGTTGCCGAGGCAAACAACTTGGGTGTTCACTTTTGGAGTGTCCCCCAAGTCCCATGGGCTCTTCAGTAGATAGCATTCACTGTTGGTTATACCCAAAGACTACTAGAACCCATTGTCTCAAAATTCTCACCTTTCTCTTTTCACCAATCTTAAAACAACTGTATCGTTACACATATCCAGTCTTAATTGAGTCTCTGCATTTCAAAGACACACCTGAAACCACACTTTAAATTCTAAAAGAAATCCACTTTGCCCTTCTCTCTCAAGATACTGCCAAAGTTCTGTTGAGGTCATACTCTCTCTTACTATAGTAAGCAAGAAAGTCATCTTTCTATTATCAGCAGGTTGTATTGGTGATATTTGAGAAGATGGCAATCAATAGCTACTGTTACAGGCCAAGGGATAGATGTTGAGATGATTTGCAAGTATCACCTGAACGTATTTCAATAAACCACTAACACTATGAGCTTCATTCAGAAGCGTGAAAACATCCTTTCCACTAGACAAATAACTTTATAGAACGTAATTTTATTTAGTCATTTGAATTCATAATTCCATATCACTGGAGTAAATTATTTTATTCTAATAATTCTTTGGATTTAGAACAATCCTAAGGACTAAATAGCTTATAAGCAAACAAAGCCAATTTTATTTTCATATAAAAATGTAGTACTTGTAGTACAAAACATGACTTCTTATATACTCTTAGAAAATGAATTATGCTATTTCTCTGGAACACTTTGTGTTACCCTTCTATTACTCCAGGAATATAGAATAATTGTATGGTTCATGATTTAATCATTATCTAGAAGCCAGAGAAAAAGAAGATTAGGAATAAGTAATAGGCAAGTCTTAGGTCAGGTCAACATTCTCTTTCTTATAAATTTCAGACCTCCTGTTGATCTAGAGGTGCTGCAAACAAAAATATCATTGTCTTCAATTTTCGTATATTCTTATTATTTTTATATGTAACTGTAGTTAAATAGATGCATATTCAGTACTTAT
The DNA here is from genome assembly GCF_002837175.3 of Physeter macrocephalus. NCBI lineage: Eukaryota > Metazoa > Chordata > Mammalia > Artiodactyla > Physeteridae > Physeter > Physeter macrocephalus. The sequence goes on along the minus strand of NC_041220.1, from coordinate 128,989,089 downwards.
TTTTACATATTTCAACATGTTCATCAGCTTAGAAAAGAAGCATTATGAAAATGTCTTGCTAACACTACTTCATGTTTGTAATGGGAAGATGCTTCTTCGCTTATAATTGAATGCTGTTTTAAAACTCAGTTCTAATTGAATTAACGAAAGGAGAGTGAAATCATGTAAATTGGTACAAAATGATAGAAAAATTTACAAAATGCTAACATAGAGTTACATGTGAGACAGGAATAGAATTTCTAATTTCGAAATACAGTTTGCATTTTGGTACAAGTACTTTTTACATGTGTAACTCCATAATCCCTCTGGTGCATGCTATATCATGCCATCAAGATAACCCTTCAAGAATAAAGGACGTATTCCCAAGTTTCTGGGATGCTACCACACAACTGTTCTCTGCTGTCACCCTCTTTAGAAATCAAACCCAATGGTCTTGCCAGATCTGACCTTTGAAGGGTCAGAAGGGTCATGCCAGATCCCAGAACCTTCCATGATGTTTACTGAGGCTTTCATTAGGATGCATTGCAACTCCACTTCTCTCTCTGCCCATCTTGTATCTTTCTCCTCCCTTCCACAAATAATGACCTCAAGCACATTTTCACATAAATGCCATGCACACAAATCTCCATGTCCGAATCCTGGGAACTTCAACCTGTGTTAATCTTAATTTTCCTACATGTGAAATTAGGCTAATAATAATATCACCTATTTTACAAGGTTTTGTTTTTCAAATGAGAAAGTGAAAATATTTGGAATGGGAAAGTATTATTTAAAAGTAAATCATGCCCATTTTGATAATTAGTTTTATCCAGGTGTTTCCCTTAACCAACAAATCTCATCAAGCCCTTGGTCAACTGAATAGAAATTTAATATTTATGTCAATGAAAAAATATGCAGCTACCATCATCTATGAATGACATTTCACATCAACATTTATGTGCCTATGTGAACACTCAAATGTCCTTAGGGTGTGTATAGTATAGTAATTCCCCTACTAATGAGCTAGTTCTCAAAACCCAGTAAGTATTTATGTTGCATCATTTTGCAGCACATAGTACATATCTTGCTATAGGCTATTTGACACAGTTTCAGTACCCCAGAATTAAAATCAGAGTTTTAAGGCAGAGGTAGTATGTGATCTCTAGGGAACTTTTACCCCCTTTGCTTTTTTAATGAACTCTACGGAATATAGCCCGAAATTCCTTAGCTGGATTTGCTTGTCTGCCCCTTAGGGCAAGTCAGTCCTTTGAGACCTGTTAATGGGAGTCCTCTTCTTGATTCTGCTGGGCTCTGAAGGATGCAGATCAAGGAGAGAACATATTTTTGTGCGTGCATGATCTTGGCAAAATATTCAACTTTAAAAATACATATTTCAGATCTCCAAGTAAAACCATTTAAAGGTTATTTAAGAGCTTATTCTTTTGTAAGCAATTATGTTCAAGTTATAAGCTTGTTCAAATTAGGGTTTTTTAAAAGTATATTGTTCAATCTAACTTTCTTTGTTGCTATGGTAATTAAAGAATTACTATCCATTTGCGTCCGCTTAATAATGAAGAAATAGAAATGAAGAACTGGATAAGAAATATTCCCGAGTCTTTAATTAACACAAAATTAATCTTTAAAAGTACAGATATTTTGACTGAAATGAAAACCTTGTACTTAAAAAATCTCCAAAATAGCCTTGAACAGAAAATAGGCCCAAAATTCCAGGCAACACTCCTCTTAGTTAACTATTTTCAGGCCCAAAACAACCACACAAATATAAAAGTACAACTTGAGCAGAGCGAAATGGAAAAGTCCTTTCAAGTGTTGTATTTAAATAAACATACGGATCATATGAATGCACTGATTTTCAGATACCAGGGTGATGTTTCTGAACCACTGTGGATAGATTCTGTACTCTGAGGTCCCTTCCTCTCAGTGGCAGGTGCTTGTTCTAAATCACCTGAGCATCTTTATAATCATTGCACTGGGAGTGTCAACCAACACACCCATACTAGTCTGATTCATCTGTACAAGTCTATAGGGAAAATTTTATTAAAAAGTGTTAAAAAGTAAAGTTCTGGGCTAAGTTAAAAAATATTACAGTGTCAAAGTTAAACAATGATGAATTGAGAACAGTATTACAATAAAGCATTAGTTTAAAATGTTCAACAATTGGGGGTTTATAGACAACCCACCGATGGTTAATTCCTGGCTCTGGAATATGTGATCCCACTTGAAGAAATATGATAATGATAATATTATTTTTTAATATTGCAACATACAGGTATTATACTATATAAAGATATTTAATGCAGATTAATATTTGTTATGTAATTATAATGCAGATATTGTTACTTTGATATAAGATTTAAAAGTTTCCAAGGAGCTTTGAAATACTTCATTTTGGTCTCAGTGTCCCTAAAATTTAGTGGACAGGTGAATGGAGTCCATGAGAATAATAATTAGAGTTGAGCAATATTTCTTTATGCCTTATCAAATCTGTTGGTAAGCTAGGAGTATTTAAATGGCCTAGAGATGAGGGTTACCAGCGTGCAGAGAATGATATGACTGGACAAGTCTCAGCCTCTGATTCAGCAGGACTGAAGGGTCTGCCGACCTGATTGGGTGCTTCCCAGACATGGTTAGTCAAGGATTCCACAGAAAGTTCTGCTTCTGCAGCTGAAGATGACAAGTTGCTTCTCATCTGGCTGGCAGAGTGATAACTTAATAAAGGGACAGACTTTGGCAAGACTGACATCAGGAGGAGATTGTGAGAGAATTTTACATTTGAAACAAATGCCTTGGATGATGAATGACTAAGAATGTAAGAACTTATAGAATTAAGTACATTTCCATAAAAGATTACAGTCAAGTAATCAATTTAGACAGATTTTGTGTGAGAATTCAATTGATGTCTTTTCTTTCTTGTAAAAGGAATCTTTTGAAGTTTGAATCAAATACATGGAAAAGTCAACTGTGTAGCAGCGTAGAAAGGACAAGGGAATTAAAGCTAGTAAGACTGACTTCTTCCTCTGGTCCTGTCTCTAGGTCATGTGACATAGGTAAAGTCATGTAATATAACTAAACATTTGCTTCCTGCTAATCTGCAAAATGGTGATAATATTATAGAACCTAGGGGGAATTATAACTCACAAATATGAAGCATCACATAAATTATAGTTAACTTTGCCTTTCAGTTAATGGTACATGTGTAGTCACATGGAGACTGCAATCTTTCTTCCCTACTAAACAAGTCTCTCACCCTCTAGAGCAAAAGATTCCTCAGAAACACTCAGGGTTATTTTTCAGTGACTCACTTAAAGATTAATTTGAGTTGGATTGCATGCCCTATGGCTATTTTTCAAACCTCCAGGGAGTTGTTACCTATTTACTTTATATGCATTTTCCTAGAATCAAAGGCTGACTGTGAGTAAATAGAATAAAATAATAACACTAAAAAAATTAAAGAATGTACCAAACTGTTCAAGTTGATTTCTCTTGTCAAATAAGTAAGAGTGCCCATAAAAAGGGGAATTTTCTTAACTTGATGTACATCAACTAGACCTCTATCTGTTGAATAGATAGATAGATAGATAAAAATACCTAACTAAATCCAAAGCTATATCATGTTCTTTTGCATATTTTACTAAACATTGTAAAGATGTCAGTTTTACCCAAATTGATCAATGTAATCAATGTAATTCAGACAAAATCTCAGGTAGATTTTTTGGAGGGGACGCACTTGACACATTTATATAAAATGTATATAAAAGAGAAAAAGGCCCAAATATAATCCAAAAAATCTGAAGAAGTAAAGGGAATAACTTGCCCTATCAGATATTAAGACTTACTCTGGAGCCATAGTAATTATGACAATGTGGTATTCATCATGGGGACATGTGAAAGCATAGAAATAGGCTTTCTTATATATACAGCTTATGATGGAAGACACGATATAAGTTAGTGGGGAGCAGATGGGCTATTTAACATACACTGTGTTAAAATTACATATACATATGGGGAAAAAATTAAAATGGATACCTATTTCCCACTGTGCATACATACATAAAAATTAAGGTAAAATAAAGACTTGTGTCAAAGGTAAAACTTAAAACATTTAGTTGGCAATATAGGAAAACATCTTTAAGATCTTTGGGATAGAAAATGAATTCTTAAATAGAGATTTGACAGTACATATCATAAAAACATGATTAATTTGACTACATTAGAATGAAGAATGTCTATGCATTATTAGACACAATAAAGAGAATATAAAGACAAGCCACATAATTTTGGAGAATATATCTGCATCACATATACCAGTTAAGAATTAATATTCATAAATTTAAGTCATAACTGTACATCAGAGAATTAATCTAATAAAAAAGTGAATTGAAGACAGAAGCAGACATCTTACACGAGGAAAGAAGAATCACCAAGTTACTGGCAGGAGTATAAACTAGTACAGCCACACTGCAAAGTAGTTTGGCATAATTTAGCAAAGTTTACTATTTGTTTACACTATGTTCCAGAAATCCTACTCCAAAATATATACTCAGAAAATTTTTGCACATATGTGTCCAGAAGATGTTTATAATAATATATTTATTAGCAAAAACTATTAACAGCCCAAATGTCTGTCAACAGTATAATGGGTAAATAAGTTATTGTAGCACTGCAACAAAGTTCTACGTAGACCAACTACATGCCTCTCAAATTATTAATATTCAAATATAATAATATACGAAAACAACAAAATCACAGGACAGAGACAAAATATTTGCCTTTATGTATAACATGAAATAGGGAAGAGTAAACCATAAATTTTTCAGGGGTTTATCTTTACATAACAAAAGTAGAGAAAATTAGAAAATGGGTATTAAGTGTCCAAGATGATATTAACTTTTAGGGGAAAGAGTGAGGGAATTTGATCAAAGAGTGATATACTGGGCTTTCAAAGTTACTAATAAGTTTTAGCTTTAAACTGATTGTTAGGTCAGTTAGCATTTTTGTAACAGCGTTTCAATTGTACGTGCATTAGTATTTTATGTATGTTTCATCAAAAACAACATTTAAGGTACATTTGTGGTAAGATGTGATAAGATTTGGTCTAATTGTCTCCCAGAGAAGTATCAGTTGAAATCTATGAATTGGTTTATTTCTGAACACTCAATCAGGAATTTTTGGAAAAAGTGTTCTTTTGCAGATATAGGTCCCACTTCGGAGCTGAGTCATGAACTACTGCTCTCAGAGTTGTGGTCGGTAAGGAATTTAAGTCCTTCCACAGTGCCCACCATTCGTGTGTATTCCTCTCCTTCATTTTATAATGTGGTACCTGCAGGGAAGAATTACATTAACCCTAGGCCTCACCTGGATATTGTGGTATATTTCTTCTTCTTTCGTTTCATCCCCTCTTCTTTCTTTTCTTTCTTCTCCAGACGCTGTTTCTGAAAACAAATTAACTCTGCTATACCGGACGCGCAGGCTCAGCGGCCGTGGCTCACGGGCCCAGCCGCTCCGCGGCACGTGGGATCCTCCCGGACCGGGGCACGAACCCGTGTCCCCTGCATCGGCAGGCGGACTCTCAACCACTGCGCCACCAGGGAAGCCCTGAAGAATTATTTTAGGTTTATGATCCGAGAATATTTTGGGTTTTACTCCCATTTAGGCTCAAGGTATTTCTTCACTGAAATCACTGAAAGAAGGCAGAATACTCAATTAGCAAATAATTCTCTAGAGAATTTACTTAAAATGACAGTATAGTCATCATAAATTACCTGAAATACTGGCAGCAGATAAGACACAGTTTGGTGGATTAAGGTAACATGAGTACTACTCCGGAGTCTTCATGGCAAACTTCAAGTATTAATACATAATAATACATTTATACTCTATTAAGATAATGCAACCCTCTAAATCTTAAGATCTGATCAGTTAAAAAATATATAAGAAAAAACCAACAACCAAAACCGAAACAAAAACAAAAACAAAACAACAGCATTTAGACTGACCAGGTGTCTCCATCTCATTCAAAAACAAGAGAAATGGGGCAACATAAACAACCATTCAGCAAAGCCAAGAACTGCATGAGAGTAAGCACTTAGCTCCACCCCTGGATAGTACCGGTTGATCAGCAAAGTAATTTTAAAATGTATGGCATAAGGAAATGAGTCATTAGCCTTCGTAGTCTTTCATCCTTTTGAACTTCCCTGTGCCTAACTGCCGTACCTAAGTGAATCAAATGTAATTGTTAGTTTTCCCAGACACTCACATGTTATACATATATCAGCTAGAAGCAATTCATAAGTTTCTAGTATCTATGCCTGTAAGAGATAATGCCTGTCAAATACACAACACGGTCTCCTGGCATGTTGTAGGTGCTTAACCACCATTAATCTTTAATTTCTTTCTTAAAAATTATTTCTGTTATTCTTTTTGTATTCAGCCCAATACCTTGAATATACCTCAGGGGTTTGGTTTAGAAATTTTATGAACCCCTAAAAAGGTTACAGAGATAATGTGGGTGGAGTTTCTAATTATTATTCATTATTTTTTTGTAAACAGGTCTCCTATTAGATTCTCTATTATTTGATGGGGCCAGTTATATATATATTTATATATATATATATTTTTTTTGATAAACAGAAACATTTACAACTAAAATAGGTCACTGCCACACACAAATCATTGAACTTGCTAAAATGTGTAATGAAACTCAAGATTGGACTGCCTGACCTACATCTTTTCACAAACGCTCTGAAAACATAACAATAATAAAGTGGAAGGTAAGCCTTTTCCTTTTTAGCTCACTTTGCTTACCATTACATCGGTACTGGATTTACATCTCCCCTGTTATTTCTTTCCGGGGACTGAGGCAAAGTCAGTGCTAGGTGGCTCTGTGGATTTGCATAGACTATGGAAGCTATTTTAACTTGGGATCGTGTTTCTCACAATTCACCATAGTGACAGCAGGAAATTGTCCCTATATAAACATCTAGCAAGGCTGGGAAAAAAATTCTAGTTTCGGAGGCTTGCGTTCCTTTTTCACAAATACTGCAGTCATTAACACGGATCATATAATGAATGAAAAACTTGTGACAGGCAGTTGCGAAGGTCTGCCCTGGTCATTAGTAGGTGGAGGAAGTCTCCCCGAGTCTGCATGAGTAATTTGTAAGTGAGACAGTACCAAATGATATGTCTACCCCCTAGCTCTTTTTCCTAATGGCTGGAAATCCCTTGGTATAGGCATCAGTTTGGAAGTAGCTGTGGAATTTTACTTAAACTCCATACGGTGAAGGATTGACCCTTTAGGTGTGAGACTTGGCAGCTGAGTTACATGGAAAACACATAAGTAGCCAGAGAAGGAATCCAGACACTAGGGAGAGGTGGATGCCGATGTCTCCTTCCCCTTTGCGGCAGACGCTGTTGAGGGGGTGCTCAGGTTAGAAAACAGTATAACAAGCACTCACTGCATCCTTGCTACACCAACACACAGATGTTGCCATGTTTCCATGCAATTCTCAGACGCGATGAGAGATCTTTTTTCTCTTAAAACCTTGCCGGGGATAAAAGGTGATTCTCAGTTTGTACATCAAGCTGCTCCTATCTAAGCTTTGAAATAAATGATAGAACTAGAAATCAGAGAACTTCAAATGACATTTCAGAATGGACCACCACCTTCTAAGTGGTAATCCCTCTGCCTTCCAAATATAGGTATTCGATAAATATTTGTGGAATTAAGCTGAATTCCAAAACAAACAGTTCTGCAGCTGTTATTCAGTCTAAGAACTACTTAGGCTTATTCCCAAGGATAATAAAAGGGAATACTTTAAAATTTTTCCTATACAGATGAGACTCATGCATGCACTGTAACTTTTAGCAAGCTGAAAACCTGAGCGTTTGGAAGTAGTAGCCTATTTTAAGCGTAGAATGTGGAGGCAAGTCCTGGATACAAATTCTATTTTATATTTTCTTTTTAATCTTAATACCGTGGTGATGGGGAAAAATACAGCATAATTACACGATGAAATCAAAGTTAAATGTTTAGAAATATGTTAGATAATAGAACATACTGGTAGGTATCTTTGTACATTTGCTATTGAGGAAAGATTGGGGCGAGTGTCTGTCTTACGACTACCGATCCTTCCTTTTCAGATGAAGGATCTGAACTTGATTATAAAGAAGAAATCCAAGCACTTCACTTACTGTAACACATTGCCTCTCTCAGTATATCAGGCAGATATAATATACTTCAGTCTGTTGCAGACAAAGGGAACCTGGAAACTAAGGCAGGCTGTAGAATGCTATTTGGGAGTTAGTACAAGTTGGATTCTATTTTTATAACACAGATTAAAACTAAACCTTTGCTGTTTATGAATTGTGTAATTTTTGACATATCTTTCTGAGTGTTAGTTTCTTTGTGATATTAAACTGTTACCAGAAACAAAGGAAAACTTTTTAAAGCAGTTTGCACAGCATCTAGTACATTGTTGATACTCAGTGGACACTAGTTACCTCCCCGTCTCTCTCTGTGACCTCCTAGGAGTATATTTCTCTTCCGGTTCGTGGTCATCTCCAATTATTTTGCTACACATGGAAACTGGCCATACCTTTTGTCCTATTAAAATGAATAAAGAGCTTCAAGAAATTTCCAAAAAAAATTAAGATAAAAAGTCTGTAAAGTAACAAGAGGGGGTCCAATCAGATATTGAAGATTTAATTCTAAGACTATAAAGATGAGAAACGAGACAGTACAGGAAACTTGAAAGAAACAAACACTGAATATTTTGGCTAGCCAGTATGGATATCCTGCTGTTGGCATTGAAAGAAAAACATAGATATTGATAAAGGTTGTTTTTCACTGATAGAATCAAGAATAACCACTGACAAAGATTCTCTCTTTGACCCAACTCTAGTGAGGCTCCATCACAGCCCTTTCTTGGCTTATAAATACTTGAACAAAACAGTAACATAGTTTCTAACAACTCAAGGCCACATCCCTAGGATAACCCTACCCCACCCCCAACACCACTACTGTAAAGTGTCTGAGAAATCTCGAGGCTGCAAAAAGAATTTACTGTTTGTTCCAGCCAACGCACCTGAAGATAAGAGCCCCTGTCTCCCAGGCTTTGTGGGAGGGGCAGAGCCTAACTTTGACAAGCATCAGTTAACAAAACAAAGCCATACAGGTTTCACACGGCCCAACTCCCCCACTGCCCATTTTTTTTATAAATTTTTGCTTCTCTGACTCTTGAGTCCCTGCTCACTCCCTTCCATATTCTCCCATTCTCCCTTTAAAACTCTGAGTCCCCTCTGTACAAATTGAAGTTTAGCTCAAATCAAGCTGGACTCTCTTCCCTATGACGATAGTAGATTGCTGATTAAAATCTGTCCTTATGTCCTTAACTAGTGCCTGGTTTTGTTTATCTTTGACACCATACATAGACCTGATATGCTTAATTAGGATCTTCGGTACTCTCCCAGAACAGCTACTTATGACAAGGTGTTAAGGACTGAATGTTTGTGTCTCCCCAAAATGTATATGATGATATTTAATCTTCAGTGTGATATTTGGAGGTGGGGCCTTTGAGAGGTAATTAGGTAGCCAGGTGGTGCCCTCCTGAATAAGATTTGTGTCTTTATAAGAAGTGGCCACAGAGCAAGCTCACTCTCTTTCAGCTATGTGAGGATACCATAAGAAGTCAGCAGTCCAAACCTGGAAGTGGGTTCTCAACAGAACCAGACCATGCTGGCAGCCTCATCTTGAACTTACAGCCTCCAGAACTATGAGAAGTAAATTTCTGTTGTTGTTAAACCGTCCAGTCAATAGCACTTCATTATAGCAGCCCAAACAAAGACAAAGGAAACTGTAAGATTTGTCAATCCCAGCACCTACTAAGTTCCTTTATGGTATATACTTCCAGAATAAATCTGAAATACATCTTTTGTGACACAGAAGGAATTTGAGGATTTGGAAATACAGGTGGTGTTTACATCTCTTCTTACAATTGACACTTATGACTTTAAAAGCAAATACATTTATATTGGGAGTGAAATGCTGACTAGAAAAATTGTATTGGATTTGATCTTCTGTATACAAAACCAGAATGATGAGCTTCTTCTTTACAGAGGAAACCGAGCCCATCAGATGTGCTTACCAGCACTTTCCTCGAAGTTTTCCTACCCCTTGTGCCAGTATATATCTTTAACTTTCCTGCAAGATTTACCCTCTACTTGTGAACTTGAGCACATCCTCTCCAAGGTCCTCCAAGACCTTGTTCCAATGATGCCTTTCCTCTCTATTATTACTCACTACACTGCCGCTAATTTATATTTCTTAATCCATTTGTCTTTTTTTCTGTCTTCAAAGATAATCCGGAAAAGACGGTCTCTTACAGATACTCAATTCTTAGTCATCACTCATCACCCTGTAGCCCCCATGCCAATATTCAGATGGCTTGTAGAATATTATTTAAGAGCTAGTATGGTATATTGCAAAAAAAAGAAAGAAAGATTTTCTAAGATACTAACCTAATGTGTTTTAACTCTCTTCTTATGCGGCCTTTCTGCAGCATCTGACAATGTTAGCAATCCTGTGTTTTCCTTCTCTTTCTTGGCTTCTTAGAAACTATTCATATGTGTTTTCGCATTATTTTTCTTCATGTTTTCAGTTGTTTTTTAAATTTAACTTGAGTCCATATTAAATTATCTTATAGAGACTATGAACACTGATTATGGTGTTTATTTTTCATGGCAGATGGTCCATAAATTTGATCAGTGTATCAAAAAAATACAGTGTTCATGGATAATCTCATATTTTGGTGTCAAATTCTTTTCTGACCTTTATCTTATTTGGCTATCTCTTCCCAAATGTGCCACAGGTATCACAAATCAAATGTCCTCATCTCTACTCTCTTTCCTCTTGCAAAAATAAAAATTGTCCTAGTTTTTCTTATTTCAGTTTATGGTGTTGATCATCCTAAACTAGAAAATGTGTACTAATATTTGACTCTTGCTTTTTTCATCCTGCATTTCTAGTCAGTCACAATGTCTTGCTAATTCTACCTCAGAGATAGCTTTAAATAAAGTAAGGGGAGAGGATGGGGGAAAGGAGAAAGATGAAAAAGAAAGGATGAAATCAATTTGACATTGCCCCTCCACTCCATGCCCCATTTAAAAATCTGCTGGCTCCAATTTGCTTTCATGACATTTTAGTCCATTCATGTTATTATAACAAAATACCCTGCACTGTATTTTACAAACAACAGAAATTTATTTCTCACAATTCTGGAGGCTGGGAAGTCTAAGATCAAGGTGCCAGCAAGGCTGTGTTCTCTAGTAAGGGCCCTCTTCCTGGTTTATAGCCAGTGCCTTCTCACCTGTGTCCTCACATGGTAGAAGGAGCAAGTATGCTCTCTAGCCTCTTCTTAAAAAGGCACTAATCCCATTCATGACCTAAGCACCTCCCGTAGGTCCACCTCTTAATACCATTACATGGGGCTTTAGGATTTCAACATATGAATTTGGTGGGGAGTGGGGGGCAAACATTCAGACCACAGCACATGACAAGGCCTAAACTCATTATGAAGGTATATGAAATCATTTATAATGTATCTATAACAAGAAGGAACACCAAGTCTTGCTGGAAACGTGAGAAGCTGAAAGAAAGATATGGAACAGATTTGCCCCTAGAGCCTGCAGAAAGATAACCCAGCCGGTACCTTGATTTTGAACTCCTAGCCTCTGGCACCATGAGAGAATAGATTTCTGATGTTTTAACACACACACACACACACACACACACACACACACACGATAATCCAGTTCCTGTACTCTGTGCCTCAATTACTTTGAATGGCTTTGAAACAGCAAATCACCATGGTTCTATTATCAAACTCCTCCCTTCTGCCTCAATTCCTTTGTGTCTCACCCCACTAGTGAATCACTCACCATATTAGTTAGCTAAAGGTTCTGGGACCCAATTCTGATGTGTATACACAAGTGTATATATCTGTGGTAGAGTTTCCCCGACACCAAAAATCTACAGACACCAGCCAGGTGTTCTACAATTCAACTCAATCCTGACACTCTCTACCCGAAGATAGCATCAGATTCCACAGGTTAAGGGTTCAGTCTCACAAGACTGAGCACCCTCCCCCCAAATTCAGATGTCAGTTGCAAGTCCAGGTTGTCCCCTGTGCTTCTGTTCAACTGGCTATAGATTGGAGTTCCCCATGACCCCTTTCTGGGACTTCAGACACCAGTTGCAAGTCCAGGTGGCTACATGTACTTTTGACTGACTGGCTATAAATCAGAGATTGCCACAAGCCTCTCCTTGGGTTCCAGTAATTTGCTAGAGGCTCACAGAACTCAGAGGAACAGTTGAACAGTAAAGTTTAACATAATATTCTTATATCAAAAAATTAAATGCAATTTATAAAGGTGAATATATGCATTTGCCCATGTTACTCATAACAAAAAATTATAAAGTGAATCAACTAATATATGCATGCTAATAGCCTTATCAAAATATTACTATATATCAGTCAAGATAAGTAATTTAGTTTACTTTACTGAGATGGTTTCTACCACACAAAATCTTAAGTACCATATTCAGATCTTATTAGTTTCAGAACAAAGCAATGCATCTTTGCAAAAAAAGTTGATTTCTCTAGTTTTCACAGATTCAGCAAGTGTGCAGCATAAAAAATAACAGATGGAAAAGTCAAAGAAGAAAAAAGAAACTGGCAAATGTTGCAGATAATTCTATTTACTGTAATAAAACATAGTGTTAAAAGGGTGGCCTGTTTATTTTTACTTTTCTCACTCAAATAATTAACATGGAACAGAGCTCCTAGCATTTCCTGGGACCTGAGAGTAAGAAATTATTCCTTCTGTCTTAAATAAAATTCCATTTCACTTTACATAATTTTGAGTGCCAACAGAACAGAGTATTAAAAATATGTATCATACTGTAGTGAACAAATATTTATGCCCACTACTCAGTCATTTAACAAATAACTTTATTTAAAAATTTTTCAGCTTTACTGAAGTATAATTGATAAAATTATAAAGTATTTAAAGCACATCATGATGATTAGCAAATGACAACTTTATTCTTCTAGAAATGTAACTTTAAAAAAATTTTATTGAAATATAGTTGATTTACAATGTTGTGTTAAATTCTGCTGTATAGCATAGTGAGTCAGTTATACATATATAAATTCTTTTTCATATTCTTTTCCATTATGGTTTATCACAGGATATTGAATATAGTTCCCTGTGCTATACAGTAGGATCTTGTTGTTTATCCATCATATATACAGTAGCTTGCATCTGCTAATCCCAAACTCCCAATCCTTCCCTCTCCCATACCCTCCCCCTTGGAAACCACAAGTCTGTTTTCTATGTCTGTGATTCTGTTTCTGTTTTGTAGATATGTTCAAAAGAACATATCTACAAAACAGATTAATTAATCTGTTAATTAATTTAGATTAATCTAAATCGTATTTTAGATCCCACTTATCAGTGATATTGTGTGGTATTGTCTTTCTCCTTCTGACTTTGCTTAGTATAATAATCTCTAGGCCTATCCATGTTGCTGCAAATGGCATTATTTTATTCTTTTTATGGCTGAGTAATATTCCACTGTATATATATACCACATCTTCTTTATCCAATCATCTGTCAATGGGCATTTAGATTGTTTCCATGTCTTGGCTATTGTAAATAGTGCTTCTGTGAAAATAGGGGTGCATGTATCTTTTTGAATTATAGTTTTGTCTGGGTATATGACCAGGAGTGGGATTTCTGGATCATATGGCAACTCTATTTTTAGTTTTTTGAGGAACCTCCCTACTGTTCTCCACAATGGTTGACCAATATACATTCCCACGAACAGTGTACGAGGGTTCCCTTTTCTCCACACCCTCTCCAGCAAGCAAATGGCAACTTTAAATGTTACACCATCATCACTATATGTTTCTTTCCATATATAGGTAAAGGAAACATTTAAAACAATGTTCACGTTGTCTCTTCAAAAATTAGATAGTTTCATTGAAAATTTCTTAACTTAGCTAAATTAATTTCTTTCCCATCACAATAATAGAAAAATTTATTATTCATAAAATGCAAATCAATTTTTCTCATAAACTTCCTTTTTAAAATTTATTTTGCTAATGGCATCACCACATTTCAAAATATTTACATTTGAAGGCTTAGAATTATAATTAATAGCCCATTGTTATATTTTTGCTACATCTAGTGATGTTCCATACCGTGTTGCTTTTTACTTAAAAATGACTCTTGTATTTATTTTTTTTTTAGACACTTTACCTTTGTCCTGGAATATCCTTCCAATAGCTTATTTATTCCTATTTGGTCCCAAGTAACTGACCCATTACACTCATTCCAGAATTACATTTTTAAAGCTTTGGTTATATCATTTGGTTGAACACTTTACATGGTATATTGTCTACAACAAAGTTCAAATATCATTAAATATCTTCCAAAATCTACCCGGTATCTTTATATCCAGATTTGTCTCCTATTATTTCTCCAATACAAATTATCTACTCCCAAAATACTATTCACATTTCTAAGCATCATCTGTATCCCCTTTACACAAACCCAGCATGCCAAAGTCATAAGAATGTCTTGCACTATCCCAACTCTGGAAGGTTGATTATCCCAATTTTTCCCCTTGGTGTACCCCTCACAACTCTTTTTATTATCCTATCACTCCTCCAATGCCTTATTCTGACATTATGTCTTTATGAAGTCATCCCTAACAGTCCAAAATATATTTCTACCTCCTCTAATCTCTCCTTGTACTTCATTTATGGGATTCATAGAATACATTATAGACAACGTTGAGCTAGGTGTCTGAGCATATTTCCCCTGAGAAATTCTCAAAAACTGTGTCATTTTATTATACATCACCAGTTGCTATCCCTTATGTATAATAAGCAAAAATACTAATTATTTCAATATTGTTACAGTGTCCAATTCCAGTAGTCTAATCACATACATGTATGAAAAATTTAAAAATAAATTACCATTTTCATAGATAAAATTAGCAAAAACAAACAATGACAATATCAGTCCCTTTAACATAGTGTATGGTTGGGAACTATTTGGAAAAAACAATTTGGCAATAGATACTCTGGGCTTTAAAACCTGATGCCTGGAAATTCAAGCTTGAAATGGCATCTGGCCAACATCCACTGGCTCTCTTTTCTAGATTCCTACCAAAATAAACCAAGACAGAATAAACAAACACACACACACAGACACACACACACACACACACACAGAGAAAATTAGGACCAACAATCAACCAAATTTCATAATCTAGAAAATAATTCAACTAACAGCAAGGCTGACAAAAATGAATAAAATAAGTTCAGTTAATTCCAATTGACTAGTTACATTATGCTATACCAAAAGAAGTTATATATACTATCCCATTATGCTGGTACCAAGAGTATGAGCCTATATAAAATTGCATAGAGAGAACCTGTCTCTTTCCCCAACTGGTTCCTCTCTGACTTAGAAATGCATGATCTACAGTAAACTGAAAATTATGCAACTGCCCAACTATTTTATGGGTATTCTTAATAACAGTGTCCGAATCCTAGAAGTTGCTTTCTCTGCACATAGACAAATTGCCATTTCCAGAGTAAACTTGGGAGGAATGGTGGGGATGTGGACAGGCCTGTTAGTGTAGGAGAATCTAAAGTACAGCAATCTTCTCAAAATAAAGCAAGCACAAGTACTCAAAGACACCACATAGAAAAGTATATATTTGGTCTTTTTTTTTCCCAGTAACTTGATCTGCTTTGTCCTTCAGGCACCCGGGACTGGTAGATTATGAAATCTCTTAAAAGAGATCTATTCTGATTGCCTTAGAGACAAAGAAGTGCTTATATAAATTGAATATTCTTTAAAAAAAATAGAAAATAAGAAAATTGGACTTCTAATATTTTCAATGTGCTAAAAAGTATATTCTTATAGAATCTAACTCAAAAAGATTTTAAGAATTGACATTCACATAATTTAGGTGCTACTTTGGCAAAGAAAATTAGTTCAATATTTCTGGTTTAATAAAAATAGCTGCTCTGACAATATTATTAAGTATTAAATATAATATAAATGTGGATTTTTATTTTCTATGAGTATGTTCTTCCTAAACTTATATAGGTTTACTAATTGAATAAGCTAGCATTAATTGGACTAAATACTTAATATTATTAAAAATATAAATTTGTGTTAATAAAATTGAATAATTATTCTGCAAACTTTATTTAAATACTTTGTTTTGCAGTATGTCAACTTGAACATAATCTCCAAGACCCCATAAGATAAGCTGATGATCCCTTGTTTGTTGCCTCTTCCTTTTCTTTGAGATGTTCATCATTAATCAATGTTCTCCCTATTGCATTAGCCTAAACAAAATTATCTCTAAATTTCCAGTGCATTTGGCTTATTCACAGTATCAACTTAAAAGTATTTGATATATGAAATCATCAAAAATAAATTCACATTTTTTTTTTCTTTCTGACTGGGTGAGTAATCATTTCTGTATCTCCTTTAAAACAATTTGACTTTTTCTGCCCAGATGATGATAAACATAGACTGTCATGCTCTTTGCTTAAATGATATATCCTCCTCTGTAAAAAATCAATTCTTTCTAATGAATGGTGAATTTGCCACCAGAAAAAATCCCTCAAGTTAACACCTTGTTAAGGTAACCCTTTCAGCTATTTTTATTCAAGCTCTTAAATATCTTTCTAATTCATCTGAACAACTTGAGATTTATCAGTTGGGCTATGTTGTTTATTAACTGTATTCTACCCAAAACTTGGATCCACCAGATTTGAATACAAAATCAGTTATATTCTTTTAGTATATTTATTAACACAACTGATTCTGAATGACATAACTTCTTCACCTTTGGAGAAGGCTGGGTGGACTATCACCAGAGATAAAGCCAGAAGTTCCTTTACCAAGCCTGTAGATTAACATTTTTTGTGTGTAATTTATCTGAACCTTCTGGACTCGAATAACAAATGGAAACCTGCAGTGTTGCTCCTCTTAAATTAGTTATTAAGATGAAGTGACACTATTACCTATTCTGAGTATATATCAGGATTTTTGTAATGTTGCAGTGGGTTGATTATATGAGAACACGCTAGAGCCCAATTTTCAAGAAACAACACAATATTATTTCAACAATTAATCACTTTTTTTACCTTTAACATACAATAATTCATGACACAAATTCTGTAATATGAAAATCATCTAAGCCCAGTTCCCATCTTGAGTTTTGTATTTTCTAGCTTCTGTTTCTGCCAGTGACCTTTCTTTCCGTTTAAAATGTTGAAATTTTTCTCTAAGTCAGCCTGAGAACCACCTTAAATCATATCTCCTCCATTAAACAGTCACTAAATGAGTAAGATGTGTTCTCTTTTGTTTATGTGAAATCATTTGACTCAATAGACATTTTCATTATGTATTTACACATATAATTATTTTCCTCAGAATTTTACAAGTATTGGTGAATTTCCATTGAAAATTAATTTTTCAGAGAGAACTACATTGAGTCTATCTATTCATGACCACTTTTATAACAGTGAAAAATATTCAATCTTCATAAAATCTTTATGTAAAATTGTTCCAAATTGGTTTCATTAGGTCAGTTTTTCCTTCGTAAGTATCACAATAAAGATTTGACAATGTTTTGCTCATATACATTTTACCAAATATACTAATTACTTTATTTTTATTTAACTTTTATTTTTGGTAACATGTAATTAAAAAACAAAACAAAAGACATCTAAAAATGGCAGTCATTTTCCCCATGACTTCCTTGCAAAAATCCCTTTCCTCAGTAATCAGTTTCAACTCTTTCCACCATTTCTTTTTCTATTTACTTTCATATATGTAAATAATATGATATTTAGCTCTATGTTTATAAATAATTGCATTTCAGTGTTTTTATAAATTATAATACTCATATTTAAAGGAGCTGTATGACTTGAATAAAACTTGTATCTGTCCTATTTGCTCTCCTTAAAGACAAATGAATGCACATAAAGCAGAAGGAGGTTTTTTGGTCACATTTATCATCTTTGTCCTTGTATATTCTTACTTAGATGGGTAAGCCCCCCCCCCCGCCTTTTTTTGATATTACGGAGAAAGATATCCTTTTTATTTCAAAGATAGAAAGATATCTATTTTATTTACTTTTATATCTGTAAGCTCTCATAGGCCAATGTCCACAAGCTACAACCTCCCTTCCAGG
Source organism: Physeter macrocephalus (assembly GCF_002837175.3). NCBI lineage: Eukaryota > Metazoa > Chordata > Mammalia > Artiodactyla > Physeteridae > Physeter > Physeter macrocephalus. The sequence goes on along the minus strand of NC_041220.1, from coordinate 128,970,800 downwards.
GTAGAGTCATCCTAGACTTGAATCAGTTATGTGACCCTAGGTTGGAGCTGGGTCCTTAGGGTGGTAGTGAATAATACTTTGGGATCATAAGAAGGTGGAAGAGAGTCCAAACAAGGAAAAAAGCAATTGCTGAATGACCCCCTTTGGAGTCATTTCCAGAGAGGAAAGTTAAGAATATTTTAGCCCACCCTCTAGCTTCTGAATGTATTAATTAGTTGGTGAGAATATATTCTTTTTGTTAAGACCTGTTTCTGTTTGTCCTTGCAGATATCATGGTGGCTACAGCCATGCTTGCATCCATGCCTAAAGGGGTGGCAAAAACCCACCATTGCATTTTGTAATGCCCCAATTTGCGTATTCCCAGTTTGCTTTCACCTTCATTTCATTCTTACCTTACTTGGCTTTCCTCAACTAACTTTAAAGTGTTATTTCTCCGGATCTCACTGTCCTGATTGCCCAGAGAAAGAATGCTTATCTAAACTCCAGGCCCCCAAAAAACTACTCCTTGACCATTTACAATTGCTAAACGCCCTGAATCTCTGCCTAGAATTAGAGGAATGGATGGTGTGTAAAAGTTAGATATTTTTCCCCAAACGTGTCACAGATCTGATCTTTCTGTCCCAAACTCAGTGATGTCGGGATTATTTCATTCTGCTTATGAATAAGAATCTCTAAAGAACTTAGGCAAAAATTAACCAGAGCAACTAAAGTATTAGCAGAAGGAAGATTTGAAAGAAAATCTCATGGAGAGATAAGATGAGTTGTGTTTTCAATCTCTCAGGGTGTAACACTGAATAAAGTCAGAGTTAGAGAAGTACTTAAATGATAAATGAAAGAGAGATTAATTGAGATTTTAGATTATCAGAAATAGTTAGAAGAATCGACGCTAAGAATCTTGGTCACATATATTGTTCACTATATTTAAAAAGTATTATTCCTCCTCACTAAAAATTTTAGTTTGTTCTTAAGAAGTTTTCCAAACAGGGCAAAAACTGCTTGCCACTGTTTCTTAGTATTAAATAAATTCATAGGAAAACTAAGTATTGGCAGAGCCAACAATGAAACATTATATATTTTTGAGGAGCACTGAAATTCTAAGCATATCCTACTTGTCAAGGAGGATATTGAGAGTCATGTCCTTGGTCACAAAAGATAGCAGACAAATGTTCTTGATGCATGGCTCGGGGTGGCGGTGACTTAAGTGTGTTGAGTGATTAAATGAAAAGGAATAAGGTATATATGCACAGCAGGAAATATACAAGAATGTTTGTAGCAGCATTATTCACAATAGCACAAACCTGGAAATGACAGCAGCATATATCAATGGGAGAGTGGATAAATAAAACTGTGAAGAGTTACATAATGAAATATATATAGCATTTGAAACAAATGAACTATAAAGCTATACAACATGAACAAATCTTAGCAATATAATAATAAAAAGTATTCCCAAACTATTATGTACAACATACTATACTATAAACTTGAAACAACTAAAAAATGTATTTCAGAACTTTCTATGGGCTTAATAAAACGATACAAAAAGAGAAAGTGATGAAATTATGAACAAGAGATTCAATATCATAGTTAACTAGACTGGGATAAGACACTTAACTTTAGGGAAGATAAGAGGTGGGACTGTATGGTTACCTATAGGTTATTGTCAAGATTCTAGATTTTAATGTGAGGAGGTGGGTTCCTGAATCATTATTACATTATTAAAAATAACTGATTGGCTAACTCAAGAAATGAAAATGATCTACGCATGAACCAGTGATAGGCATGTGTGATGAAGAAAGAATTGGAAAGAACACAATTCTATGTGAGATTTAATTGAGATGCTTTCAGGGTATGAATTTATCAACACTCATCCTATAAGATCTTTCTCGCATAGCAAGCTTCTTTTTGGCTAAAGTTATGAAGCAAAAACAATAGACAGTTTCCCTTGATGGAAGGTGAATAATTTGCACCATTCTTTTTCTACAAAGAGACCAGAAAAAAAGAGGACTTTATAGCTTAATTATGTCTCCTTCTAGAGTCTTTTCAAAAGGGTCACAGGTGCTTGGATTTTTATTGGAATTAAATCTGTAGAGGGATTATAGCATAGAGATTCCCTTCAGGATAACTGTCCTATTGTGTAGATTTAAAATCAGGCTTATTAATTCAATAACTTTCTCATGTATGGACTGAAAATTCACTGATAGCTAAACCATTACATGAGCTTTTATTCTTCCGGGAAATGAAAACCGTGATCTAAAGCCACACTATCCAGTGCAGTAGTCATGAGCCATGTGTGGCTGTCAAGCACTAATATGAAGTAGAATGTGCAGTAAATTTAAATTACACAGTGTGAACAAAAGAATGTAAACTACTTCATTAATAATTTTTATTATCAACTGCATATTAAATGACAATATCTTAGGTATACTGGGTTAAACAAAATATATTATTAAAATTAATTTCACCTATTTCTTTTTTTTAATGTGGCTACTAGAAAATTTTAAATTTCATCTAAAGGTCACATTCTATTTTTTACTGAACATTGCTCATCTAGAAAGATCAGTATTTCCCAGTTACTACTGAGCCTTCTTTAACTATCAACATTCTACTCCACTGAGGAAGAAAACAGGAAAAATAGGATTTTGCTTCCAAATTCTGAGTTGCCAAAGCGATTCTTTCATGTGAGAAACTGAAAATCATTCCTAGAGGGCTATTTTTAGGGACAGAGAGACTATCTGGTGAGTGAAACTGATCACTCCAGAGAGGATAAAAGGCCTTAATGGAAACAAGCTAGGAGAAAATTCTTCACCCATCTTCCAGGGTTTGTGACAAAGATAATCCGTTATGTTTCAATCTGAAATGAAGTAAAATGTGAAAAGATAATAGATGCATATACAGACACAACAGAAACCTAAGTTAAAGATATTATAATCTGATTGTAAAGTGGATGACTAAGTAAGTAATAAATTAATAATATAAATAATACTAATACTAGTAATAATAAGGAAAAAAAAATCAAGCCAAATCCATTGTGTATTCTAAATGGCTAAAAGTAGCTTGATGAATGAGCTGGGCATGTGAAGTGACAAAATTTATATTTTTTTCAAGAAGGAATTTCAAAAGATCAGGCTCTAACTCTGGGATTTCCATCAGAAGTCCCTAGCGGGAGAATCGAGTTTAGAAAACTCTTAGGTATTAACCCCAAACCACTGTGAACACTCACATAAATACACACAAATACATGCAATTCTAGACGAGATGGAAGCCCCTTAGTTAGGAAAGGTTTAGTCAAAAAAGAATCTCCTCAGAGTATCAGCACTTCACAAATCCTTCTACTTAAGCTTTCAGTGGTTGGTTTGCTGTTGCCTAGAATTTTAATACAATATTCAGCCTGGCGCTCATCATCTTCCATTACACTTAACATCTTCAACGTTTACTTTTTCCCATATCTTGACAAGAAGCCCAACCTCTTGTCAGTCTGGACCCAGTGCAAACAAACCTGACTCCCTACCCTCGGGGTCTTTCAGTCACCCCACACCACTCAGAGCAATACCATGTCTGTTGTAGCTAATCCTCAAATTGCTGTCCGGATGCACCATCCTTCCTAAAGTTTTAAAAATTCTGTTATACATCTACTGTTTCCCTCCTTTGCAATCCGACATGAATTAATTTGTATTTTTAACGGCAGTTAACATTTGTTTTTTATTGTAATTATTTTATGATTTTTTTTTACGAATATTAAACTCCCAGAGCTCTATCAGACAACCAAAGATAACTGCATCTTGATATTAGAAGTTGTGCAATAAATATTCATTGAATTAAAAATATTATGCAGCTTAATAGAAAACAATGCAATTTTAAGCTTAACTCTTATACAAAAAAATGTGCATGCCTTATTTATTGAAAAGAAATTATAGTTTTGGAAGTAGCTTCATACTTATACATACTCATCTAGCTCATTTATCTGTTATGAATTGATTATAGTCATCAAAAATAATTTACTTCAGAATTGGCAGGTTTCACCTTGGAAAGAACTCTTAACTTCATTTGTAATAGTTGAACTGCCACTTAAAAAAAAAAAAACTCATGCAGCAAATTATTTGAATATGTTTCTTTTCACTTCATAGACATCCCTCTTCTCTTTCACCCAATCCTCCTAGGAAAAAAATGTTCTATGTTCAAGCACTTTAAAACCTTTAGAGAGAAAGGAAAATCTTTTGCTGACTTTATTTATCCGGTTTCTTTACAAAGTATCAGAGGGTCTCTTCGTTAAAGTTTCCTATTCTAATTCTCTGTCTTGTATATTCCGTCAGTGGGTTAGGTAATATTAAATCTTATTCTTCTCAAATATTTTATACAATTTCAAATCTCTTTAACTTTCAAGTCAGAAGATATTTATGGTCCTTGGAGAAACTTGATCAAAGTACAGTGTTTGTATATTCTCGACTCCCACCTAATGAAAGAGATTCTCTCACATCAAAGCTTCCACACACTGTTTGGAAGAAAACTGGATGACCAGCAGAGTTACCGTCTTTAGTTTATTAATAACTGTTTGCTCAATTCCATGCACCAGGATCTCAGGCAATCACCAGCAGGATCTGCCAGCAGCAATGTAATTTCTCAGAGACTATTTCTCCAGGGTTTCCCTTTGTACCAAATTTCCACCCCCTTTCCTTTTAAGTTTTTTTCTTATTTTTTTTCTCACAAATAATTTTTACATCCAGTGTTAAACAATATTGCATTTCATGCTCACTTGCTGCTTCAGGTCTAGTAACCACATTTCTTATGAACCGTGTAATAGTAAAAGTCAGATTGGTTATTTGCTTTTTGATGTGAAATGGTTATTGCACATGACTGAGGTGCCACAAATTATTTTGCCTCTGATCATGTCACACATAATAAAACATGTAGCACTCAGCCTAGAACACAGATTGACTCACAACGTTTACAGAAGGTTGTCTTTTTATGTGAAATGTACTGCCAATGTAGAAAAATAAGAATTAAGAGTTATTTGCTGCCCCAAAACACCCTAAACTTAAAAAAAAAATTAGAACCAATTTAAATATATATACACACTTGTACACATCACACACGTGTACATATATCTAGTCTTAACAGTGTATTTGCTTAAAAAATAAAGTTTAAAGAAAATCTCAATGCTTAGGGCAGATATATTGTAAATTATGTATCAGTAGGACAGAATAAGATTATAAAGTAGTAACGTACGTAAGGAAACATGAATCAATGTTATTTAGTTGATACAGAAAATGAAGAAAGTGAAAACAAAGAGAAAATGGATAGATACACACACACACACACACACACACACACACACACACACATATACACACACACACAGGCAAAGACATTCTTTTCTTAATTTTGTTCCCTAACTATGATGGCCATTGAAATGTGGCTTTTTTTGTTTTTAACCATGAAAAAGGCATATTTTCTTCCTTTTTTCTGTTATTGAGGATAAAATATACACTACTTCCGCAATAAGAGGGTACTTTTTGCAAAACCTAAAAAGATAACTGGCATATCTTTGAAGGATTTGGTAAGATTCAATTCTTTAAAAAGATTAAGAGTAACTCAATTATAAATACACTGAAATGTCTATACACAACTATCCAATAAGAAAGAGACATATGTATCTGTATATGTTATGGTAGTTTCTTTTTGTGTAATTACCTCCTATTCACTCTGTTGGTGAGGGGGGCTTCCCACTCTAGGGTCTGGGATGACTAGAACACAGGACACCCACCACTGGACAGGACATTAAGCTGGACCACAGTTTATTAGCCACGTATACGCATCACCTAGGGGAGGAGAACACCGCACTGCACAGAGGGCCACATGGGGGTTGTGCTGTGGAACAGAGGGCACACCAAGGGCTGTGAGGGGCAAGTTTTATAGTCTCAGGAGGGTGAAGTCAGAGAAAGACAGAGAAAGACAGATATCACGTGATAATGCTTATCTGTGGGATTTAAAACAATGGTGCAATGAACCTACTTACAAAACAGAAGTAGAGTCACAGATGTAGAAAACAAACTTATGGTTATCAGGGGGGAAGGCGGCGGGGGGGAGGGATAAACTGGGAGATTGGGATTGACATATACACACTAGTGTATATAAAATAGATAACTAATAAAGACCTACTGTACAGCACAGGGAACTCTACTCAATACTCTGTAATGACTTATATGGGAAAAGAATCTAAAAAACAGGGGACATATGTATACGTAAAACTGATTCACTTTGCTGTACAGCAGAAATTAATACAACATGGTAAAGCAACTATACTCCAGTAAAAATTAATTAAAAAAAAAAAAAGGGTGGGTGGACAGTGCCCCAGATTCCTGCAGGAAGATGTGATTGGTTCATTTGAGCAACTCCATGCCACTCATGGATAAGCAGGGATTGGACCTGGTCTCCTGATAAGAAGGGTTGAGTGCTGAGGGGACATTATCTGCAGGAGCAGGGTGAGGAAGAAAACTTGACTTAGGCCAGGTGAGGCCTTCCCAATGGCACCACATGTCAAAACAGCACATAATATTGGGCCTCAAGTGCAGACCTTACATTATACTCTTTTAATAATATACTTGTTTAAAAAAATATACTGAAACCAAAATCAGAGACAGTAGGCGAAAAGGTATTATAATGAAATTGGTGTTTGCAGAAACCTCTGTGGGATATGAATAACAGCAACACAGACTAGGAAAACTACAGCTAAAGCAAATACTCTGTTGTAGAACTTGTTGATTTTTGGTTCAAACAATCAACCAAATTTTGCTTTTGTCCCCTACTACTTTGGATTAGAATGTAATTGCAATATTACTTTTTTAGATACCCCTGTGCTGGTCTCATTATATTTCTTCTGAGAGATACACCTATGTATTTTGTGTCAATGAAACTAGAGTAAACAGAGCAAGATTTACCTGACAAGACATCTACCCCCTTTATATTAGACACAAAAATTATATTTTCCCTTACTTGAGAAAGTCTCAAAAAGGAAATGTTTTGCTTTAGGAGTTGAAACATAGAATTAAAAGACCAGTTAGTTCAAATTCTTTGTGTTATGAATCCTCTACGCTAACTCACTGAAGTAATCATAGACCCCTCCTGAACTCATCAGAAAGAAGAAATGCTCTTCTTACAGGATAAACGTATCTTTTGCCTACTTGCTATTGGCTGCATTTTTAAAATAATTGAGTCTAAGTGTGTCTCCAAAAAATATGAGAAGTCAGCTTTTTTTTCCCCAGCTGTGGCATATCTAATGTATTTGACACGCAGAGTGGATTGTTTTTAATACCCTGTCTTTATATAACAAAATTATACTCAGTAGCAGTCAAGTGACAAAGAAGAATAATGGCTAGAAAAGAAATGCAGTTATTGAAAACTTTATTTTGTTCAATTCATATATGGAATTATATGAAAATTAAAATATTACAACATTAAAAAAGAAAATAAAGTATTTGTCTAATGTATTTTAATTACATTAATGTGTGTTTTCATTAGAGGGAAATACATATGTAGGTCTGCTGTACCAATGAAAGAAAGCCATACAGCTTCTGTTTTTAGCCTTGACATTGGTCAGTTTGTCACTCTATCTTTAAAGTTGATCTTCTTCACATATTCAGGTGCAGTAGACAGTATGGACAAATTTGCAATCTATCATCACTCACAGGAGTAAAATAATACTTTTTATTAATTTCAAGTTTGAAAAGTCCCTTTTGCATGAAGCCTTAAGTGTATGAATACTTAGGAACAGTTTTAAATATAAGGATAATTTTGGCAGAGATTCTTGGAAATCTAATTTTGTGATCAATTTAGACATTAAAATACTGTCCATGCTTCTGTTCTTCAGGTTTCATATTAGCAGCTTTCAAATGTCCAAAACTTTTAATGCAAATAGAAACTCTATGTTGTCACATGGAATTACAGATTTGAAGTAACTTCTGCTTCCCAGTTTTAAATTAGTGTGCCATCACTGCTTATAAAAAATTACTCGTTAAAAGCAAGACTGTGTGTGACATGGTGATTGGAGACACAAGCTGTGCGGGATGCGATATCCAATGATTCTGAATCCTTAAGAAATTATTTTCAAAAAGAGCATTTTTGCTGAGTCTGCACTTTTCGAAAAGATGATAAAACTGGGAATTTTCAAAATTAACTTTGGTGTAGTATCCAGTGTTTATTAAAGAATAAGTAATAAAAATAAGAAAATTTGACACATGTATACTATCAAAACTCAGCAAGAATGCCAAGGATGGATTAGAATTTAGACTAACAAAATTTCTTTGGGGAAGAACATTTTATTATTGATATGTTTGGGCTTGCAAGTGCGTGATGAAAATAAAACTTAAGACCATTTTTTAGTTAGTTTTATTATCGTTTTTAAATCCTCTATCAACTATATATCTTATTATTGCTTGTGCTCAATACTGACTGCTCCCACCCATTTCTTTGAATACCTCTGCTGTCAAGTTGATTTTGGGTAGGCTAAGGATTCTGTTTGGCTTAGGAATTCCCTCTTTCTTTAACCATTCATCATATAATCGTACCCCAAATCTTTTCCGTTCTAGTCCTATGTGTCCCTGCCTTTCCAATAAGGCACTCAGTGATCAGATTAGTAATAATTTAAGTTGATGGTGAATTCCTTTTTCCATTATAAGTCAAAACTTACAATATATTAGATGTGTTCTTCGAGCATGGAATATTACATCTATGAAATTCCATCTGGTCCTCAATATTATCTGTGTCCTTACTAATATAAGCAATGCTAGCTACAGTTATTTTATGAACTGAAACCATCTCATGATATTCCTGATCAAGAAATTATCACAGGGAAGTAAAAGGAATCCATACACTTGTGCAATTAACATTCAGCAAACCCATTCTCATGTTCCTTATGCCCCATTTCTCTGTTCCATTTCTCATATAAACTGACTTAATTAGTATTTTAGATCTCCTCTCCTTTTGGGCCTAATTTTGTGTCACTTAATTGTCGGTTTCCTGTTGGCATTAGTAAGGTGAAATATGGTAGCTGTGAGAGAGTATTAAAAATTAGTGTCTGATAGATTATAGGTTAATATCCTGGCTTTATCTGCAAAATCATTTTAAAATGAAATACTGTTTTGTATATTAATCCTAAACTTTAGGTTGAAATTTCAGCAAAGAACAATCTAGGATATTGATACCCAGATCTCTAGAGCTGGACCAAGTCTTAAATGTAATCTAATCAAATTTCCTGAATTTAGAGAAAAATTAAGAACCATAGATGTTAAATGGTTTTGAAATCATCAAGACCTAGCTTTGAGTCCTGAGCTTCACCATTTATTAAATATATGACTAGCAAAAGACATAATTCCTTGTGCTTTTATTTCCTCAGCTGCGGATACTTAGAAAATAACAATACTTACCTTGTGCAGTTTTGGTGAGGATTAAAAAAGGCAATACAATGTTTGGCATCAAGATTCTCTATTGAGAAGAAGCATAGCCAGTGAAAGGCTGAATGGAGGGTTCATTGCACATTGGTTCTAAAGCCAGAATGTCCAGGTTTGAATCGGTGCCACTGGTTAGTCTCTTATGCTTCAGTTTTCTCATTTATAAAATGGGAAAAATGATAATATCTTATAGATTCATTATGAGGGATAAATAAATAAGCTTATATATGAAAAATATGTAAAGCAATAAACATTACTTGAATGCTAGTTGTATGTATATTTATGTATATATAAGCATACATATATGTATGATAACCACATTAATATAATTCTCTTAAATACGACCTCCTTTAAAAATGCCTCATTCTGTGAATGAGTGAAACTCCAAAATTTTCCTATTTAAAGCTAGAAAAAATATCACTATTGAGTGATTTCCTATATACAGAGGACTGAATTCTGAGCTTTCTCAGGGCAAGTGTAGATGGATGGGTGTCACTGTTGAGGTCCACACAGGTCTGAATAACATAGCTTAGGAGGAGGAGAGAGACAAAAATATATTTTCTCTTTCTCTCTATGCCTACTTTTCCGAGGTAGGTAACAATGGCAACTAAAACAGGATAGTGAATTATTTTTGTCTCTTTTAATAACTGCATGGAAATGCAGAAGCTGGCTACATAAAGCCCCAGATTAGGAAGAGACTACCTGTGTTCTGCAAATGTCTATGGCCCTCTAAAATATCTAAATTGCAGTCAAGAAAAACCTTAGGCATAGGCAGAACAGAGCACATTTGAATAAAGACAATGAAAGGATCTCTTTAAGGCTCTGGAACTATTGTTCTCTATCCCCACAGGACACCTGACAATGTCTGAAGACATTTTTGGTTGTCACAACGTGGCGGGTACTATGGCATCTGGTGGGTGGAGATCAGGGATGCTGTTAAACAATGCTCGGGACAGCTCCCCCCTACACCGAAGAACTATCTGATCCAAAATGTTGATCCTGCTGAGGTTAGAAAGACCCCTGCTATGGAGGGACAGCCTGAAGTTAACAGACTTCATTTCAGGTAATTTCTTTTTTATTTTTATTTTTTTTTGCGGCTCTCACTGTTGTGGCCTCTCCCGTTGCGGAGCACAGGCTCCGGACGCGCAGGCTCAGCGGCCATGGCTCACGGGCCCAGCCGCTCCGCGGCACGTGGGATCCTCCCGGACCGGGGCACGAACCCGTGTCCCCTGCATCGGCAGGCGGACTCTCAACCACTGGGCCACCAGGGAAGCCCTTGTGTTATTTTATGATCTGAAAAGAAACTCCATGGGAACATTAAAGTTATTTCACATATATATAGAGGGACTCGACAAAGAAGATACCATTGTTCTAAACATCATCACTTACTGATCAAAATGGATTAACTTAAACAAAGAATGTAGGATTTAGCTTTATAATTTACATTAGAAAAAACATTCTTTCTTTACAAAAGAGGCATATTTTATCACTAAAGAATTACAAAGTAGAAATAAAAGTGAAAATCATAAAATATTTATTGAAAAATGTTTAATTCATGAGGAGAAAATAAATCTACAAATGTATTTCAATTATTTTACTTCTTATTTTCAATAACAAGCTTGTTCTAAAGAAAAGGATAAATATAGAATATAAAATTGGGTTAAATATGCAATATAATTTGGGTCCTATGATTTGGAAGGAAGTTACATCCTAGGAACAAAAAAGTTATGTCACATGTTAGATTTATAGGAAATTCAACAAGGAAGGTATTATTTCTAAACATCATCACCTATTGATCAAAACAGTGTAATGCTATATTGTCAGTTTTGTTTTCCAGGATAGTCTCAATAGGTTTAGTCATTTATATAATTTATAAAAGAGTTTTCATGTCAATTAAATAAATAAAAATTAGGTAGTGACTTGGTTATTCTGATATATTTGGTTAAATCAGATGAGATATGTCAGCAGAACTGTCAAAAGTTGTTTCCTTCCTTAGAAGTTTACAATATTGGTGCACATGAATATGTTCTGACAGTTGAAAGAAATTTAATGACTAGCAGTAACCACTGCCTGGAGAATTATCTTCTGTTGTCGAGTCCACATTCTTTGTCCTATAAATTTACTGTGATAACTGGTTTGCTAGGAAGTCATCTATGAATAAGGAAAATCAAAACGTCATAATTAATTTTAGAAATATGTCTCAGTATTTGAATTTATACCCTCATATATGTTTTATCACTTCTATTCAATAGAAATATCAGCAATTACATGATAATTGAGCCTTTTTTGTATGTGGGCAATTATCAACCATGCATCCAGTGATTAAAATAAAACAATGCAAATTTCCCTAAACACATACACACACTCACATTCACAATGGCTTTAATGACTCTTGGGAGAATGAATGGATTTCCAGGGTGTCAACTTAGTATTATCTATTGCTAACCATTAATCACATAGAATTGCTTCTATTCCACTGCTATTATATACAACCATTTCAATCTTGTGTACATGTGTAAACAGATACCTATACATGTATTTTGTTTCTATATCTTTAACTTTGACCTACCTTACACTTTTTCCCTGAAGAGCATTATAATGTGAGGGAAGAAAATCGGACTGGGATTTAGAAGATATAATGCTAGTCTTTCCTCTATCACTGAAAGCCTTAAAAATGTCTATATGAACTCTAAGGTCCCTATCATTTCTCACATTGTGTAACGTTATGTACAATTTCAACAAAACACAAATATCCGCTCTGAGTTTTTTAAATTTTAATAGAGCTATTACAGAAAGCTCTTATTTATTCATTTTTTTTCAGTTATAACCTACGTTCTATTAAACTTTTAGATTCTTTCCAGGAATTTTTTTTCTTGTCCTAAAAACATATGCAACAACAATTAAAAAAAAAAAACTTATAAAGTCTCAGTATCATAAATATAACATTATTATTTTAAGATTACATATAGTATAGCCATAAAATAATATATTTTATCTTATGTCGTATTTTTATACATTGGGATTTTTTAAAATCATAGTCTTTATTTCTTTTTTTTTTACGCTCATTTTCTATGTAGACTATTTCATTTATTTTTTATTTATAATTTTCTAATGGTGGCAGATTTAGCAGTGGCTCCACTTAGGGAGTTTGTATAAGGATTCTGCTGTTGCTGAGAAAATTCAATTATACTCAGAAATGGGGATAATAATATCAGGATAGTTTGGAGTCTCATTGGACCTATATGTGAGTCAGATTATGGTCAGAACCCTGTTTATTTTCTGACCTTATCTGTATCTGACGAGCATTTCAAGTCCTGACAAACCAAGGTTAGCACAGAGCCATTTCCACTAACCCCTCAAAATGGGGATATTTAACTTTCCACACCAAAGCAGCTCATTTATTCGATGAGCTGTTTACTGAAATGCACTCAAAGAATGTACATGAATAAAACTGAAGTTATTGATAAAAAATATGGTAGAAACTTTTCTTAAAGTTCAAGCATTTGATAAAACTTGCAGCATAATTTAATTTAAAATTCAATTCAATGTAGTTTAGGATAATTCTATGATTGTTCCTGATGTACTGCAACAATAATGAGCTAAATGATATCATTATACCTTGGAAGAGCTAATGCTATTATTGGGCATCTAGTAAATTAAACAAAGAGTGACAGACTCTCTGCACATATTAGAGTGTGACATTTTGCTTCATTTAGGAAATCATCTGAGAAATTCAGGTCTATATCTCTGACTGAAATATCAAATAATTGAAGGTAGTATACTGGCTGGAATGATCTCGGTTTTTGCTTTGCATCTATTCTTTTTCCTTTTTGCCACAGATAAGCATAGGTTACAGCAGTATAAAATTCTTGACTCATAACAACATACTGAACTAAAAAATGCAAAAAAATGTCTGGAACATACGTGAAGGGGGTCTAGAAATTCTGAATCAAATATAACTTATCAAAGTTGGGACTGAAAGCTATGTACAAATTGCTTGGTATATGGGTCTTTTTATTAACAGTAAATTAGAGGAAATTAGAATAATGTTTTCTACCAAAAACATGAAGTGAACCATGAAAAAATATGAAAGAAGCAGGGTATAAATGTCTTAAAACTCTTTTTGGAATTTACAAACTAATTATCAGATGAAGAGGGATTCATTTGATAATTAGTAATGGGAGAAATATGGTGAAAAACAGATATGCTGTAAAATTTTGGATTATCTATAAATATACGAAAGGTATAAGGGAGAGGCCAACTAGAAAGAAGTTAAGTGAAGACTGAAATAGTGTATGTCAGCAGAGTTAAAATACATAATCCGCTTGCAAAGTTTAAAACAATGAAGTCTTCCATATCCTTTAAACTCAAATTCAAGTCACATGTCTTCCAAGCCTCTGGCCTATATTGCCAGTCAAAAATAATCTTTTCTTCCCTTGTTCTGCCTTTGCAATTTGTCTGTAATTCTATTTTGATTCTTATCATAGCATGTATTGGGTTATATTTCTTTATATCTGTTTTTGTTTTTCAAACCCTACTGCGAGCTGCCAGAAGGTAGGATCCTTTCTACTCTTCACAATAACAGTTGGTTAAACAGGATTAACTGACTTGATGAGAATATAAGTGTGATCTAGCTTGGACAACTGTCACTCCATTTCCTTCCAGGGTTGATTAAGCTGATCTGGCAGCCTAGGCAGGAATCCTGTGGTTTCCACATAACTCTTTGTTGTACACACTTAAATGAATAGGCATATTTTTCAGAGAGAAAAAAAAGTATATACTTCCAGAAAGTATATTTTATTTGAATAATAATGATGCCACAACCTATAATTAACTTGAATGTGAGCTCTATTGAATGTGTATCCTGCAAGGTACTAAGAATTATGGGCATGATATGAAGACAAGGCACACCAAAAGAAATGCAGAAACCGGCTCATTTCTTGTGTGCCTGTGTATACGCACATGTATACATTTTATGTAAAATACTTAAATACATGCAAATTATATTTCATATCTTCACATATGTAAATATGGTTCCTAATAAATAAAATTCATGCATATGATTCAAATTCTATATTAGTATGCACCATCTAGATGAGTAATTGAGGGAATATGGTGGATTCAAGGTACGGAATTATGATCTTATGCCAATCAATTGAAGCAATTTAAATTGTACTATGACTTTTGTGAACCAAATCACAAGGGTTTTTTGGAATCCTGAATTCAAGAGTAATATCTTAAGCCTATTTCAAATGAAATAATATTTTTCAGTGTCTATATTCAGTATGTGATTCATTGGTAATCTATATTGTTTAAGTGGTTTTAAGAGCCATTTTCAAATCATACCATCAAAAATTAAAAAAAAATAATTGAACAAGCTTAGTTCTTCAACTTCCTCTGCTTCAATTTGTTGGTCTTCTCAGTTTTCCAACTACTAATGGACTGGACTAGTTCAATTCTTCAGAAAGAATATCTGGTTTGCCAAGCTAATCATCATAATCTTTGTTTGGATAGATCATTAAGTACCAGACAACTTATAGATCCTTAGTAATGCTCTGTGTTATCTGTCATTGGGTCAGCACAGCTGACCTACTACATCTGGCTCTTGGGGAGGATTATGAGGTACTGACCAGGGCCACTCCATGGCTTTCCTCAGCCAGTGGTGGAGATGGAACAGTTTCCCATAGAGAGACAACAATATGGCAGAAACCAAGACTGATCTGCCCAGTAAATTTATTTTCTTATGCACATATTCAAATGTGGCCAAACTATGCACATGCCAAACTGGAAAATCATCTCTGAATCTGCAAAACATATGAAAATCTGAAAGCTAAGTACCCAGTGGAATTTAAGGAGAAAATTATACGTCCCCATTAAAAAAGCTATTTTTCTTAATTGGCAATATTTCCTAGTGTGTTTCTTTTTATCCTTTCCAACAAAGCATAAGTAAAGCAATTGACACCTGGAACGTTTGGCAAATGCATTAGCCATGGCACACAGAGAGATGAATAGTTGGCAGACATGTGCTGAAGTCTGGCATATCACCAAACGAAGAGATGATTTGATGCCTGAGATATTAGTGCCTTCCTTTTTACCTAAATTGGGCTTTGTATTTAGTTGCATTTACATAAGAACAACAAAGTTATAATTTTAGGAAGCTGCAGAAGTGTAGAATTCAGCATTAGCTGAAGCATTCTCCAAAAAATAAATACATTACATTATTGAGAAAGACCATCCTCAATTAAAAAAGGGTAGCCCAGTTTCAGTGGGAGAGTAGATGAGCCATGAGTACTTAACAAGGAGAGAAATTAAGCAACCAGAAGGATGTCACCCTCTCCCTAAGTCAGCCAGGAATTAGCAGAGGAAATGGTTACCAGCTCCAGATATAACAAGGAAAGTAAGTGTATAGAAATACATTAAAAGCTTCTGGAGGATCAGAGGCTGAGATAACCATTAGATTATTGAGTTAAAGGTCCACAGAACCCTATTTGCAATTCAGTGTTCAGCTCACTGCTGCTGCTGTCACTACAACTGAGACCACAATTGCCCCTCACACCATGCTTCTGGTGACAACATTAGCTGCAGCGCCCAGTCGGCCACAGTCCAGGGTCTCTGTGAGCTGGCTGCCACAAGATGGCCTCTGTCCCACTTTCATCTGCCAAGTTCTTGCATAAGTGAATGTAATTTACATCCAGAACTTTATCCCTAAGGCCATTTGGAAGATGTGCTTGCTAGAAGACGCATCGAGTGGAGAGGAGAAAACAGCGTTTCTAACACACAACACAATTTCTTCCTCTAATACTTTCATCTCGCATATTTGTGTTTACATTTTTCTTCCAAATCTTATTTTTCACTTTTACTCACTATCCTTTCCTATCAATTATCTACAAAATATCTGCAAAAAAAACAAAAACAAAAAAACCTTGATTTTGTAAAATAGTTCATCATTTGAAAGGTAAGAGAAAATGCCTGGCATAATCCACCATTTACTTTTTCAGTACAAGAGTGTTAAATATATTTTATAAAGGAGGAAAATAATAGTTATTAAAAAGAACTTTAGAGCAGTCATAAATATATTTTAAGTTTTAGTGATATTGTTATATAATAACCTACTATTGTCAAAATACAAGCATCTTATTCGCAGAGATGTTATTTTTACTCCTGACAACAAAATGTCTGATTGTGTTCAATACTATGAAATATTGTTAGTAGAACTATCACATCAGAATTTATAACAGTGATGAATTTTCAATATATGAAATTATTTTTACTTATGATACATTTAAAAAATTATTGAATCTTGCTATGATTCTTAAAAGGCTCATTGGTGACTCTCCTCTCTTTGATATTCATAATTACTATTCAATAAGATGAATAATGTCTTTTCTCTTTCAACACTCTAAATCCTTGTTTTATAAGAAGAATCCTTAAGGCAGTGGCAGAAAAAGACTTGATTTTTCAGACAAATAACATGTGTACATGCTAAAATGATGAAAGGCATTATACAATATTTTTATTTACAACATAAATATAAGTTCTGGAAAGCAATTATATTCTGGATGACATTGACTAATATTATACATTTTAATAAGATTAAGTGTAAAATGCAGAATCATTGATAATAATTTACAATAATAAACATAATAAATATTATGGCTAAAATATAGTATTAAATCTGATGTTTTGGGGGACTATTTTGGCTTTCTAAATATATCACATCAATTAAAAATATTAGTTTGTTTCTTTATCTATACCCATTTATTTTGTATCTTTTTTGTGCCTATTGTTATGTTCGCTGAAACCTAAAGTACTACGTTGAATAAAATTGGGGGTAGTGGGCACACGTATTTCTGACTTTAAAGACAATGCTTTAAATGTTTTATCAATTCAATTGACTGTTATATTTGCTTTAGGTTTTCAGTAATTATCCTTTATAAGTTCAAGAAGTTTCCCTTTTATTTGTAATCTTATATCAACTCTCTGTGATGAATAGGCATTGAAATTTATCAATGCTTTTGCTGAATCTACTGAAATAAGCACATGATTTTTTTTTCTCCTTAATATGCTGATATGGAAAGTTATACTAATCAAAGTACTTGGTTAAAAGAAACTGGTTAAGAGAACTTGGTATGGTTTTGCTGTCAGGGTTTTACCAACATGTTTAACAAATTTGAAAAATATACCCTTTCTTTGTTTTCTTTCTACTTCTTTCTTAATATTTTGACAGACTCTTCAAAAATATTCTTAATATTTTGACAGACCCAGACAGGCTGTTTCTGTTTTGCTTTTGTTTTTCCTCTCATGGAAGAGTTTTAAATGAATAATTCAATCAATCCTTTCCCAGGTATAAAAGATGAGGAGGTCAATTTCTTCTTTAGTTTTTTAAGAATGTATGTCTTATAAGTTTCCACGTTTCATGTTATAGTTTGTTTATGTCTTTTCTCATTATCTTTGTAAACACTTTTATATTAAACTCTAGGCATTATTAGTATATTAGTTTTCTTAGCTTAGTTTTTTTACTAAGTAGAAGCCGAGGGAAAATGTTTATTCAGGTAGTTTATTTTGGAGGTCCGCCCAAACAGCAGGGTTGAACAATCAGGGAGACTGATACAGGGATAGCAGAAATGTCAATGTAAGTGGAAATTATCCAAATCACCACGGTAGATTATAGGGGCACAATTCTGCTAGAACCTCCTGAGAACAGTACATAAAGCCTGTGTGAAGTACCTGCCTAAAAGTGGGACCGTACATCAGCTACCGTGTCCTTTAACCAAGGGTTGCATTAGGAGGCCAAAGCAATCAGATGATAACCAGAGCTTCAATTGTTGTGCTCCACAGCTGGCAGTGTTCACCACCTTGATAACCAACACCTTAAACTCAGCAGTATCTAAGCTTGCAAGGATTGGAAGCATGAATGCTGCAGGTAAGTTGTTTGGATAAAGGGAAGAAGTATCAATCATATTTTCACCCCTTGGTCCCTGGGTGACATATTATTAGATACATAGCTGTTGGTTTAGTTTCATTTAGCCTATTCTAAAGGTCAATGCCCAAATGATAGAGGGTCATTCCCAAGATGATTCTGAAGCTCAAAGATCAACAAACTTAATCTGACCCACCACCTGCTTTTGTAAATAAAGTTTTATTGGAGTACAGATACTACAGTTATTTTATGCGTTGTCTCTAGCTGCTTTCCCACTATTACGGCAGAATTAGGTGTAACATGGACCCTGTGGCACGTGAAGCCTAAAGTATTGACTCTGTGACCATTTAGAGAAAATGTTTGTCAATCCCTGTTGTAATTGAACTTTCAATGGGCCGTTACAGCACTCTAATTGGTATTTGGTGATACACCCATTGATGTACTTATTTTACTGTGTAATATGTCCTTCCACTGAGGTGATGTTATGAGTTATTGATCACCGGTTAATAAATCAAGCTTTTCCTAAACTTTAGATGATACTGCTAGCAGAAGCACTGCAGACAAGAAAAGAAAATTTATATCTGGAGTTCACATTGCTGCTGCCTTCAGGGTAGAAGGAAGTCCTATTCACATGACTTGTTGCTAAGGAATTACCTAGTCTTCTTGTGAAGTGGTTCCACATCAAGGGCTCGACATCAATTTTTGCTACTAGCAGGTTAGTTATTCTGAAGTGACACTAGTTAGATTGGCCTTATTGAGAGAGAACCCATGTGGCTGTACCATGCCTATCCTCCACCTCTATGGCCACTCTGTTCATAGACCCTTTGTGCAAACTCTCAGGGGCTCAGGAACAGAGACTTGCTGACACCCACCAGGTAAGTTACATTTTCCACGTGTTTGTTAAATGCCTTCTCTGCAGTGGTGGCTTTCTGGTGGCACTCACTTGACGCATGTTATGTCCATTCAAGTGGATCTATCTACACACCTCTCTCCCAGATCTCCTTGTCACCAATTTTCCTCCTTTTGGACACAATCAGCCTTTCGTTTTTCCAGCCTTCAGGAATCCATGTGTACTGATACAAAACTAATGAGTAAGTGGACTTCTTGAAACTCTACTTATAGAAAGATTTTCCTTCTCTGCTGTCCTTGCTTGTCGAATTGTAATCCACCAACTAACAGCATCAGCGTCAGGAGAGAGCTTCTTAGAGCTTCAGAATTGCAGTCCCCAAACCAGTTCTACTCCATCAGAATCTGTGTTTTAACATGATCTTGAATTGGTTCTCATATGAACATTAAAATTTGAGAAACACTGAAATAGTCTATCTTCTATATTATAATGTGATTTTATTATAAATTAATCACATTAATAACACTGATCCTGGACATTTTAATTTCTCTTTGAAGTTTTCTCAAATACTTTAAGGCTATTTAATTTGATATACTCAAATTTTGAATTATAATTAACTTTTTTTAAAACATATCATTTTATAATGACTTTTTCTCCTAATAACTAGTTTTCTCAAATACTTTAAGGCTATTTAATTTGATATACTCAAATTTTGAATTATAATTAACTCTTTTTTTAAAACGTATCATTTTATAATGACTTTTTCTCCTAATAACTTTTTTTTGTCAAAGTCTACCTTTTTTATATTAACACAACTCTTCTCAGCTTTCTTTTTGTAAATATGTTTCTGGTATTTTTGAAAGCATTTATTTTTAACATTTCTATGTCTTCAATTTATTTTCAAAATTCCCATATTTTAAGTGTGCCTCTTATAAATAGCGTATATCTGAATTGTTTACAGAATTTTATAAAGATGTTTAAAAGGTATTATCTAATCCTTTTAAAGTCGTATATTTACCAATTTAAATTTATTGTGATTATCAATATATTTTGATATATTTCTGATATATTTGGTGCTTTCCCATTTTTCTAATGTTCCCCTACTTATTCCTTGCCTTGATTTGTTATGATTGTTTTGGTAAAGTTCACATTGTCTTACTAGTTTGTAAAATATATACTCTGTGTGTTTTTTCCAGTGGTTAAATTTGAATTTTGCCAAGCATATCTTACAAAGTCTACCGTTGAATTTAATACTCATATATTCTCTTCACAAATAACAGATCTTAGGATACTTCAACTGTAAATCCCAGCTAAAAATGTTATGTTCGTCCAGATTTTCATTCATCCTGTATTACTTTAACCTCACAGATTGAACATTATTATTTATTTTTTACCCAGACAAAGTTTGTTACATTATTCTTTATCTACCCATGTCTTTTTTCACCATTTGTTTCTGACTATATTCCTCATGGGATCATTTTCCTTCCTTTGAGGCTAGATAATTTATAAGTTTCTTTACCAAGGTTTGGTTCATTGTAAACTCTCTATTTTAGTTTTTGTAAAAATGTTTTTAATTTGCAATTTCGATTGAAAGACTACTTTTCTGGGATACAAATGTCCAGGTAGATATATTTTTGAAGTCTTTGTTTCGTTGTTACTGGTGAGAAAACTTCCAGCAACATGGATTTCATTTATTTTAGGTGATATGCCCTGTTTTTTTCCAGGCTCTTCTTGTCTCTTCCCTTGACGTTCTGTAGTTTCACTATGATGAACTTAGACATGGATTTCTTTTGGATTATTATTCTTTAGATATCTTACTGTGTTGCATTATCTCTGGGACCAAATTTTTGTTTTTAATTTTGGAAACTTTTCAGCCATTGTTTTTGCAAATATTGTCTATTTGCAAATATTGTCTATTTGTCTGTTTGTCTCTTTTCTCCTTCTGTGAGTCCCACTACAGTTATGTAGATAAAAGAAACCTATTTCCTATACTCATAACACTTCTGACACCAAATGCTTATTTTGTTTTGTTTTTCCCACACCAACCAATTCTCCAGTTCTCTGAAGATACCAGCTGGGTATCCAACGGTTTAATTCAATTCTGACACTAACTACCTAGAGTTAGTGCAGACCCCACAGCTTAAAGGCTGATTCCCACAAGACTGCCCCCCTCTTCAGATGCCAGCTCCAAATAAACAGGTCCCTAGAGTACTCACACTTCTGTCCAACTTCGCTACAAAGTTGGGGGTTCCCACAACTCTCCCAGCTTAATAATTTGCTGGAATGGCTCACAAGATTCAGAGAATCATTTATTTCCATTTATCAGGTTATTATAAAGAATATTATAAAGGACGCAGATGAACAGCCAGATGAAGAGGTACATAGGGTGAGATCTGGAAGGGTCCCAAGTGCAGGAGTTCTGTCCCCTGGAGTTGAGGTGTGCCATCCTTCTAGCATGTGGATGTGTTCACCAACCCAAAGGCTCTCCAAACCCTATTGTTTAGGGTTTTTATGGAGGCTTAATCAATAAGGCATGATTATCTAAATCATTGGCTATTGGTGATTAATTCAATCTCCAGCCCCTCTCTCCTCCCTAGAGGTTGCAGGAGGGGCTGAAATCACCGACCTCTAATCACATGGTTAGTCTTTCTGGACTCAATCCTGAAACTATCTAGGGGTCCTCAGCCACCAGTCATTTCATTAGCATACAAAAAGACACTGGATGATTCCAAGGGTCTTAGAACCTCTTGTGTCAGGTGCTGGGGACTAAGACAAAATATTATAACAATTGATGCTTCTGTTGCCCTTATCACTGAAGAAATTACAAAGGTTTTAGGAGCTCTGTGCCAGGAACCAGGGACGAAGATCGAATATATAGTTGTTATTATATCACAGTATCCCAGTAGACCTTGTCATTCTATATTCCATGTCTCAACATCTATTTTATGTTTTCTGTTTCCTCTCAACCACTGCGCCACCAGGGAAGCCCTGTTTTCTGTTTCTTTAGTTTTCTGTGTTGAATACTGGGGAATTTCTTCAGCTTTAATTTCCAGGTTATTAATTTAGTTGTTATTATATCACAGTATCCCAGTAGACCTTGTCATTCTATATTCAATGTCTCAACATCTATTTTATGTTTTCTGTTTCTTTTTTTTTTTTTTTCTCTCTCTTCAGCTGTACATCATTTGTCCTTTCTCCCATTCTTAGCAAGATTTTTTTTTTCCTGGAAATTCTTTTTGACTTATTTTCTAACGTCCCTGGTCATTTTGGTTGTCCCTCTACAGTGCTTATTGACTTCATATTTTATCTCTTTAAATTGACTTCATATTTTATCTCTTTAAGTAGATTTACTTTGTATCCTATATCTCATAATTTCACTTTCTCCTTAGGATGGTTTAAATAAGCTTCTTCTTCTTCTTCTATTGATTTTCTCTCATGGTGGTCCATTTATATATATATATATATTTTTTTTCTGTTCATATGTAATTGTTCTAAATTTTAAATATTGAGAACTTAACATGTGGCAATCTCAAGGGACCACAGCTGAGCACACTTTCCTCAGGCAAATCTTAGGTTTGTTTCTTTCTAGCATCATGGGACACTGCAAACCTAGAAACACTTCAGTAGTATTTCTTGGTTTGGGTTTTCCCAAAATGTGGTGGTGTGTGTGGGGATAATATAAATTAGAGTTCCTGGTCTATCTGGGAGCAGGCCTATGATGACAAAATTTGGAGCATGGTGATAAATGGTAATGATGATGATGATAATGATGATTGCAACAACAAAGCGTTCCACCCAGAGGACAACAGAGAAAACAGGGCTTCTTTTGGTCTCATTTTGACAACAGACAGATATTTTCTTGCTCCCCTTTTACTGAAGGTGTCACATTCTTACCTATTCTAGCTTTATAGTTTGTTACTGATTAGCTTCTCTTTCGCCCACCAACATCCACATATTTAAGTCCTGGAATCCAAATGTGCATGTGACCATTACTCAATGTCTTTCATCATTTTTACATTCATCAAATGTAAGTTTGGCCATTTTCATGGGCTTAACTGGGTATCACTTGTACCATCTCTGTTCTTCATTTGCCTTGTCATTTCATATTCATTACATTTTCATAACAAATTATCACTTTATGTTTTAAAAGAAAAAATGTATCTTCTAAATTGCCAACTACATCATTCTATTAAAACAATTAAAAAGATAAATTTCTCAAAACAATGGGAAAGATTAACTCTGGTTTCCAAAAGCCAACGACAACAGACAGATATTTTCTTGCTCCCCTTTTACTGAAGGTGTCACATTCTTACCTATTCTAGCTTTATAGTTTGTTACTGATTAGCTTCTCTTTCGCCCACCAACATCCACATATTTAAGTCCTGGAATCCAAATGTGCATGTGACCATTACTCAATGTCTTTCATCATTTTTACATTCATCAAATGTAAGTTTGGCCATTTTCATGGGCTTAACTGGGTATCACTTGTACCATCTCTGTTCTTCATTTGCCTTGTCATTTCATATTCATTACATTTTCATAACAAATTATCACTTTATGTTTTAAAAGAAAAAATGTATCTTCTAAATTGCCAACTACATCATTCTATTAAAACAATTAAAAAGATAAATTTTTCAAAACAATAGGAAAGATTAACTCTGGTTACCAAAAGCCAGCTGCCTATATAAACAAGATTTTATATTTTCTGATACTAAGGAGAGACCCTTTTACTACATAGTTTGGGATATTACTAATGTTCTTTAAAGGGAATCATTTTATTATGAAATATTAACAAGCTTTATGACACATATCTTTTTGAGTATAGTGCAAACAAATTTCAAATATAAAATTTTTAGAAATTGTATTTGTCTTCAAGAAGAATTTTTTTCCTCTTTGTAAAACATTCTTTTCTTCTGTTCTTTCCTGAATATGCATCTCCATACCTTTAAACAATTAAATTCCTTCATTCCAAGGTAATTTTATTAAGAGGCATGATGTATACAAATATAACTTCATCTCAAAAAACACCTATTCTTTTATCATCTTAAAACTAGTCTTAAAAACTAAAGGGTTCCCATCATAATTTAGTTGCAGACAGTTGGCCTTTGAATAACATGGGTTTGAACTGCGGGGGTCCACTTATACATGGATTTCTTTTTTATTCAATAAATACTGTAGTACTACATGATCTGTCATTGGTTGAATCCAAGACATGAAACCCCCGTTATGAAGGAACCATGTATATGGAGAGCCGACTCTAAGTTACTTGGATTCTCCACTGCACAGAGGGTTGGCATCTCCAACCCTCACATTGTTTAAGGATCAGTTGTACAATGATACAGGCAATAGTGAGGTAGTTTTAAGATCAGTTGTTTTTCTGCTGTTCTCGATAGTCAATCCATTCTAATTTTTCTATGAAGAAAATCATTGAAATGATATTCTTTGATTAATCACTTACACACTAGAGAATGAATTATGTTATTTAAGGATTAACTTGTCTCTCTAAATGTTGTGTTTGTTCCACATTCTTAGAAGCAAGTCTCTTTAAGCGTTCAATTTATATTAAGTTCCTTGGGAAAACTTAATAGATTTTTATTATTTCCTTAAAATCAATCTATTAAACTTGCATTAAAATACATAGTGGGTTTTCTTTTCTTTCTTCTCTTTTTCCTTCATCTCTTTCTTCCTCTATTTTTCTCCTGATTTTTTTAAATCCTCAGAAAAGAAAAAACAGAAAGAAAACTAAAATGTAATTTCTTCTACAGTATTTTGTGTTGACACTGAAAATTTGGCCAGAAACAATTCTGCTTTAAACATTCAAGAGTGTGTGTCTGTTTTCAATATGAACTGAAACGTTAGGGAAAACATTTTAGACTTACACAGCCTTAAATGGTGTTGCCTGCCAGGAACTCCAAGCAGCTGCAAAACTCACTAATGAAAACTGGGACTGCTCTTAACAGAAACGGCTATCAGATATCTTTACAAAGAGAAAATAGAGGTGAGCATAATTAACAAACTATGTAATGAAATAATGCATATTTTTGTGACTTACTCTCATTCTTTCCATCTACACTGATAAAGCGAAAGTGAGTTAATTTTGCAACCTTCAAAATGATGGGTGGCAGAGATCAGTCACCTCTCACTCATGTCACTCACACTCAAACCTATTCCAGTTTTGAACTGGCAAGAGACTGAAGGAGATTTTAAAGTCAGGATATCCAAAGCTGAGAAAGCAATTTTTTCTTGGGATTACACAGAACTGATCAAAGAGTTGGAAATTACATTACATTGCAGTACATTGCAGTGCTGTGCATTTGAGTCTAGGAAAGGGTTTGAGGTGAACACTTATTAAATAGGTCTCCTACCGATGTGTACACAACTCCACGTCTGTAACTAGAAAAATGCGTTAACAAAGGACAATAATAATAGTTCATCTTTTGGAGGAATTGTGTATATTCTTCAGAGTGGAGGCTGAAGGGCAAGGGTGAAATTGAACATAATAAAAATAAAAGAGGTGATAACACACATTTCTCCCAGTTAGTGCCTTTCCACAATGCTCTAGTGGTACAACTGTCTTACCTAATTACTGAAGGCTAACAAACAAAAAATTTAAGACCACTTTTATCTAAGATTCCTGATATTCTTCACAATTATTATCTCATAATACTTCAGCACAATATAGTGTAGAAATGCTTGAAAGGTAATTTGTGTTTTTCCAACCTCCCATATGAAAAAAATGAAAGCCAAATAATGTAGGAAATATTTACAAGATAGATAGTATGGTAACATTGTGAAGGCAGTTAAGTTATAAGACTTAAGCCAAAATTAAATGATGTATCTCCAAGAAATGACTTATGTCCAACAATTTTGTCTAAAATCCAATTTCCTAATCAAGTTTTTAAATTATCCCAACCAGATTTATTCTTTCTTACTACGACCACTATGCTCTACATTATCACTTCTCACGCTTAAAGTTCATTCTGATCTCCAGAGGATCTTGTTAAAAGCAAAGTCTAATTCAGTCTCTCTGAGTTGAGACCTGAGATTCTGCATTTGTAATAAGCACCTAGATGACTCTCACACTGCTGGCATCTCTATACTTTAGATAAAAGGATCTCCAAATCCTTGAATGATTTCACGATGAGATTGACAAGGAAAATATTAGGAAATTAGGTAGCAGAGTTTGTGTTTATTTGTAAGATCTAATATGAATTTTTTATTCAAGAAAATAAATTATTTTGAGTTTCCTTAAAACAAATTAATTCATATTTTTATATCTTCTTCATTGGAAGAAAAATGCCTCCTGAAATCACATAAAAATATGTAGTTATGTTTGTTATCTGTGTTTCTATGTTTGGAATAAGCTATAAATATTTGTATCTCTATTTTGAAAGGATACTCTGTTAGAACATTTACATGGCTCTGGATGTGAGGGTGTTTCTGGAGAAGGATTGGTCATAAGATATCTTCCTAAAACCAAGAACCCACAAAAGGCATTTCTTTGCTATTAAATGACAATTTAAAAAGTAGATAATCCTGAAGAGTGACAGTTTGGGACTTTCCTGACATGAAATACTTTGAAAATAGAAACATAGTATTTTGTTAATTTTTGGCTGCTTATTTAGAATCTCCTTCCATGGAGAAATTATTTATATATATTTTTTCCTACCATGGAAATAGTGCCTTTGGCAACTTTTTATGGACTCCGTTGCCATTCTTTTAAATAAAAATAAAGTTGTAGTTGTAATATTTACCCGAAAACTGTGGTGTTCCTTTATTTCCCCTAGGTAGGCCATCCAACACAACCTCAGCCTCCTGGGGGTAGGCTTTCATTTCCTTCAAGCCATAGTTATGTGCCTTTCTTTGCACGTAGTTATGTGCCCTTCTTTACCACAACTTGCACCAAAGTAGCAAGACTTTATGAATATTTATTGGAATTTTTTTTTTTTTTTTTTAGAAATTTAAGCAGTGGCAAGACTTATTTGTGTCTTCAGGAGGAAGGTAATTAGTTGAATTTTAGACATTTTATATGTGTCCTGGTTAGTTGAACACACAGGACAGCACACCAAAGGTAGGATTTAAGCTAATGATGTTGAACTGTTGTATCAGGGCTGTGGGAAGAGGTGTAGTTACTGAGGTGGATGGCAAAAGGACTGGGCCTGAGCCTAGGACCACAGTGAGAAAGAAGCCTAGAGGGCAGAGCTGAAGAAAACAAGAAACCTATTGGTACATTCATGTCTCTATTTTTCAAGCCTCTGTTTCACTTAAGTTGGATGAAATGTTAATCTTTGGGCCAAGTGATACATTTCAAATGCAAGTGCTACTTATTGGAATTTTTAAAAGACATGTGACTATACTATAAATTTTGGCAAATACCTCCTTAAAGTGAAATACCTTATTTTTGTGCAATAATTATGTAAAATGAGCTGGTTACTGATAATAGTTTTCTTAATATTCTATCAAAGAGTGATATTTAATTAATATCCAACACTAATAACATGTTTCAAGAATAGAGGTTTAAAATCTTGGCAATGAAAAGAAAATGAAAATTCAAAATTGTTAACATTTATTAAATTTTACTGAATGTGTTGTATTTAATTATAAGAAACACATTCCTAAGTAACTAAATTGTTTTATTATGACTACTGTAAAATATCCAAAGACTAATTCTGTAAAATTATCCAAAGACTACTCAGTCAATGTATACAGCGAATGTCCCTCCAAAAATGTTGCATTTTAATCAGAAATGTTAGTGGTTTCATTAATTTACAATAGAGAAATAAGTGAACAAAGTTATATTTTTTTAATTTTTAATTTTTAATTAATTAATTTATTTATACAGCAGGTTCTTACTAGTTATCCATTTTATACATATTAGTGTATATATGTCAATCCCAATCTCCCAATTCATCACACCAACCCCCCACCCCAGCTGATGAAATTGGGTCATTTGTAGAGACGTGGGTGAATCTAGAGGCTGTCATACAGAGTGAAGTAAGTCAGAAAGAGAAAAACAAATACCGTATGTTAACGCATATATGTGGAACCTAGAAAAATGGTACAGATGAACCGCTTTGCAGGGCAGAAATTGAGACACAGATGTAGAAAACAAACGTATGGACACCAAGGGGGGGAAGCAAAGTTATATTTTAATAGCTCAAGTAACTATTAATAAATGAACGTAACAAGATAATCCTATTAGAATGATAAAATATTGTGTAGAAGTAAAAACTTTCTAATATAAGTATAAAAAGATACAAATGATACTAGAATATGGAATTCTGTGTTATTTTCTAAAATCGTTGTTTTATTTTTTCCTTTTCTTTCTTTTCACATCCATTCCTAAAATTCCTTATAGAAATACTAGTTCTGTCCAGGCACAAGTATATCATTCTAGAAGAAAGAAGAACGATCGATCAGATGCTTCCTTCAGACTGAGTGCAGAAACGTGGTGGTGTCACGTTTGTCAAAACAAAGTCCTAGTGACCACCTAGAGGGGTGGGATAGGGAGGGTGGGAGGGAGACGTAAGAAGGAAGAGATATGGGGATATATGTATATGTATAAATGATTCACTTTGTTATAAAGCAGAAACTAACACACCATTGTAAAGCAATTATACTCCAATAAAGATGTAAAAAAAAAAAAAAAAAAAGTCCTACTGTTTGATGGTAAGGAAAGTGCTTTACTGGCATCATTTCCAGGAGGTAGACTGTGCATATCAGTGTAATGTTAACTGTTGTTAGATATGTTTGTCAGTACGATTTTTGCTGAATCCAATATAGATTCCTTCTATTCATGCCATAATCTTATGTTCAATTATTTTTGTTTTTTCTTGCAAATCACCCCCCTACTCTAAGCCTTATATTCAATTCTAAAGCTATCTCTAGTTCAACCAAGATTAATTAATCAATAACTCAAATATCTCAACTCTCATCTTTTCTCATTCTTTCTTTCTAGACTTCAACATCAACTTTAGTCAAAATAAATTATTTTTAGAAAGAGAAGAGTATATATAATTAATATTTCAAGATTAGCAAATAAAATAATAGATATCTTGCATAAATACATTTGGAGGAAATTCAGAGAAAGCATTGTGCCCTTGTAAATTATGTGCTTTGTAAATGAAGCTTTCAAAAATTTTCTCTAGTTTTCTTGTCTTATTTGAAGAAGTGACTCTAATGTTAAGAATTTCAAGCTAAGTTAAGGAAAAAGTCAATTATATAATGGGATAATGGATAAAGAATTTTGTGGGGGGCTTCCCTGGTGGCGCAGTGGTTGAGAGTTCGCCTGCCGATGCAGGGGACACGGGTTCGCGCCCCGGTCCGGGAGGATCCCGCATGCCGCGGAGCGGCTGGGCCCGTGAGCCATGGCCGCTGGGCCTGCGCGTCCGGAGCCTGTGCTCCGCAACGGGAGAGGCCACAGCGGTGAGAGGCCCGTGTACCGCCAAAAAAAAAAAAAGAATTTTGTGGGAATGGCTGGTTTTAATTACCTCAAAATGCAATATGATTATCAATGCTGTTTTTAGATTGAAGTTTGGTATAAGTTTATTATACCAAAAAACTCAAATTTCTACTCCAAACGATAACTACACCTCTCTCCTTTGCAAGACTCAGAAAGATAGACTATCCACTGTTGAATTTAAACTTCAATACATTCTGAATTTTATTTGTAATCTCCAATGATCAAAATTGTTCTTATAATAACTTCAAAATTATCTCATCAGTTTCTTCCCCTTTTCTTCTAAATAGCACCAAGTATTCAGGTTCTGACATACTTAATTTCTCAATATCTTATTCAATAATCTCATTTTATTAACCTTTATTGTATTTTTTTTCTGATAAAAATTCTTGAATAATCATCTGTTTTCTCCCTGTCACATTATCCTGATCTCGAACTTGAGCATATATTTTTTATTTCCCAACTCCAGTTAAACTACTTTTATTGAAGCCACTATACTCTTTTGTTCCAACCCAAAGCCTCTCTTCTAATGCTTTACAGTCACTTTCCTGTCTTTTAGGCTCTTCATTATATTCCTCCTAGTGCACCTTTTGCCTGATATCTGTCTTATAATTCCTTGGACATTAGGTACACCGCTGATTTTTCTTGACTTTTGAAACTCATCTTCATTCTCCCAGACATTAACTATGTGTTTCAAGGTAACTGCACCCTGCTTTGGACAATTCAATGGATGCAAAGCCATATCAAATATGGTTCCTATTCTCAGGTTATTACAGTTTAATAAGAAAGTGAAAAACCATGTGTAAAAATAGAAATACTTATACAAGGCAGAAAATAAAGTCTAAGTGAATGAGTCAATTCTGTGGTTCTAAAATACTTTTCCCTATTTAAAAAAAATTTTCTAGTGGAGTACAGTTGATTTACTATGTGGTGTTAGTTTCAGACATACAGCAAAGTGAATCAGTTATACATATACCTATATCCACCCTTTTTTAAATTCTTTTCCCACATAAGTCATTTCAGAGTATTGATTAGAGTTCCCTGTGCTATACAGTATGTCCTTATTAGTTATCCATTTTATATATAGTAGTGTGTACATGTCAATTGCAATCTCCCAATTATCCCTCCCTCCCCACTCCCTACCCCCTGTAACCATAAGTTTGTTTTCTACATCTGTGACTCTATTTCTGTTTTGTAAATAAGCTCATTTGTATCATTTTTTTAGATTCCACATATAAGCGATATCATATATTTGTCTTTCTCTCCATTTTTTTATATTAAGGAACTCTTTAAAGGCAGTTTTCTGGCCTTTTCCAGTTTAGTAAAATATGTTCACTCTCTACATTTTCCTATTATTAAATCTTTCCATGGAGTCTTGTAAAAAAATACCTAACTGAAATATCCAGGTAAGTTGAGCTTACAGAACAGCAATCACCCTGAAACTATGAAAGGATTAGCATGATTCCTGTGACTATGGACCTTTGCCACCAAATATTGTTTGTGCTCAGGGCATCTGTGTGATTGAGCAGAGGCCATTAAGTCCCCAAAGTGTTATTCCAGCTTCCTGAATGACATAGTACCAGCTTTCTTAGTGCTATTTTAAAAATAATTTACTAAGGTGATCTAGAGTAGGGCAAACCCACAATTACTTGAGTTATAAATCTATTGTAATAGCATATTTTTTATTCTATAAAAGGAAAGACTTTCAATTCTCCCTTAGAAATATTATTCCCACGGAGCGTTCTCCTCCTACAAAATAACTTTTTGCCACAAAATCAAAAAAAAAAACATAGGATTTCAGAATTGAAACTCACCAGAAAGGTAATTTAATTGGAATATGTACTGATACAAAATAAAAATAAGAACATAAAATAGGATATTTGAAAATATGACTGTTAAAAATATAAGAGAAAAGTTTGCTTTATAAGCAGGACTTGGATAGCCACAGGCTAGCTGCAGATCAGGCGAGGGAAGATCAGGCAGAGTCCTGGCAAAGGCAGAGGGAGGTTTTGAACCAAAGCACACATGAATTGAATAATAAATCTGAGGAAACACTTCCAAATAGCGTTCCAAGTGCTAGACTTAGAAGATGATCATAGGGGCCAAAAATGAGTGTGGGTGTTCAGGGATGGGTGGACAAATAATTCTGAATTTCTGGGTTAAAATTTTTGAGTGTTGTTTTCTATTAGGACTTCTCAGAGACTTTAGTATACTTGCTTGGAAATGTAAATAAATAAATATATCGTGTATGGACCAACACTTTTCTTTTCTTCCTCCAAAGCAAATTTTAAAATCTACTGCAGGGCAAAGCAAAGCTCGAGAGAGGTTTTATTCATGACACAGAACAAATTTTTTTTAGAAACGTTTTCCCCAGTCCCTCTCACATAGCCCAGCAGGCTGGTTGGCCCCAATTCCTGTCTTCTTTCCCAGACTCTACAATTCTCTGCCTTGAATCCACTGGCTACTGCTGGCTCTAGTTTTTCCTATCCTTCTCTCCCAACTTTTCCAATTTTTCCCGGGGTAAGCCCTGACTTTTAACCATTAAATCAATCAAATAGCTTTTGGATGCTTTCAATGCTCCCAATCCCACTGTGTCAACCCTCACAAGATTCAGATTTTTTTTTTAAAATATAAAGTCTGACTTCCTTTTAGCTAATTCGAAAAAGAGAGACAGGAACTTAATTTATGTATTTATTAATTTAAACTTTATTATATATATGATATATATACAATATATATTCATTTATATTGGAGCCTAGTGATTGCTAAGAGTCAATAAACAACAACTGTTACTACTACTAACTAGAGAGGCGCAGCATGGAAGGTGGAGAGACTGCACCAATCCATTTTGGGAAAAAGCCCAGAAGTTAATATTCTGGGCATGGAAATCTGAACTAAACAGTCCCTTAAAAAATAAACTTTTATTATTGAAAATGTATATAGACATAAGTAGAGAGAATTATATAATTAAACCAATGTATTCATCATCCCAGATTCAACAATTATCAAATATTACCAGTCTTGTTTGAGTTATACCAACACGTGTTAGTTTATTTTAAAAGGATCTCAGGGATTATATCTTTTCAGCAGTAAGTACAGTACTTCGATATGCATCTCTAAAAGATATGGATATTTTATATAAAACTGCAAATACTCTTATTACATCTCAGTGATATTTGTTATTCATTAATACCATTAATTACCCTATGTGTGTTCTAATTTCTCCCAACATCTCCTAAATGTTTTTGGCAGATTTTGTTTTTATTATTATTACTGTTTTTTAAATTGAACTATAACTTACAGTAAGGTACACAAATCTTACATACACAGATTGATGTATTTTATACAAGAATTTACCTGTCTAAACATGATCCAGATCAAGATATAAACATTTCCATCATCCAAGCAGCCTCCTTGTGCTCCTTTCCCATTAGTGTACCTCCAAATTAACCATTCTTCTCATCTCTGTCATAGCTTTTGCGTGTGTGTAGTAGGGGGAGTATAGCCAACATTCTACAATAAGTATAAACGACATATAACCTTCAAAAATTGTGAATCACCACATTGCACACCTGAAACCCATGTAATATTGTACATCAACTGTAGCTCAACAACAAAAACATTTTTTAAGATAAAAACACACAAACTATAGGCTTCATGCTTGCCCCAAAGGGAGGCAGATCTTATACTAGCACTCACATGGCTTTCTACAGCCCAGACTCTGGAGCTTCTTTGAAAGACTCTTGGGGTAAATCAGCAACTTCTTGGATCATCTTAATCTCATCTTCCACTCTACATGGCCACAAAGCATTCTCTGATGAGCTTTCTGTAACTTTCCTGCATCCTCCAAACTCACAAGGCCCCTCGGCTCCCATCCTGTATCTCAAATATCAAGATTTGAGGTTCAGGTCCCAGAACCTTCATATTCGACTCTTTGCAATGCCATTAAAGGAAAACGTGTGCAGCCCAAATGCAGTGATACTCAGGGGCAGAAATGAATGAATGCAACTTCTTATGGGCAGCCGGTGTACATTCCTTCTAAAGTCAACGCTCCTTTTCCCAAGAGCATGCACAGTCCTCCACTGAGGAACAGCTGAAGAGCTTCCACTTCATTTTTCAACCTAAAGCACTTTTAATACAATGGAATCTCTCCGCTTACCTGTAGTGGATATGTCTATCGTTGTCCCAGGGGACCAACTGCTTTTGCAGAAAATACATGTGTTTGTGTGTGTATGTGTGTGTGTGAGTGTGTGTGTGTGTACTAATCTTTGAAGAGGGACTTAGACTTACTTGAAGGACTGAGAGGAAAATAACATTCATCGTCTGTCCCAGCAGCCCAGGCATGCTGAGCCTCCAAAGCTTCAGCCTCTCAACCACAGATACACATGGGACTCCCTAGATATGGACCATATGACCCTACGTTATTCATCAAACCTGAAAAAGACACTACCATTTACTGATGATCTGGAATTCCATCAGCCCTATATAGTTTTCTGAACTTAAATGGCTTTATTGACAAGTACCACTATTATGGGCTGAATTGTGTTCCCCCCAAATCCATATGTTAAAGTCATAGCCTCCAGTACCTCAGAATGTGACTGTATTTGGAGCTAGAGTCTTCAAAGAGGAAATTAAGTTAAAATGAAGTCATTAGTGTAGGCCCTAATCCAATATAACTGGTTTCCTTATAAGAAGAGGAAATTTGGATGTAGAAACAGAGAGAGGACACATGTGAAAACATAGGGAGAAGGCCAACTGCAAGCCAAGAAGAGACCTCAGAAGAAACCAGTCCTGCTGACACCTTGGTCTCAGACTTCCAGCCTCCAGAATTGTGAGGAAAAAATGTCTGTGGTACTTTGCTGTGACAATCTTTGTCATGCTTTTGCATGTTTCTGTACTTCAGGTAAAAACATTGAACATATACCTAGCACATGATTAGCCATTCCATTTCTAAGTTTTTAGCAAAAAGAAATGAAAGCACATGTCCTTATAAAGAATTGTGCCTGAATGTTTTTGAAGGCTTAATTTGTAATAGACTCAAATTAGGAAAAAAATCCAACTATCCATCTATAGGTGAATCAGATAAATAAATTGTGGTACGTAATGCAGTAAAATACTGTTCAGCAATAAAGAGGAACGAATATTGAATCATGGAACAATTTAGATTTATCTCAAAATAAATATGCTTGAGCCAGTACAAAAAAGTATATAATATATATTTTTGTTTATATGAAATTCTAGAAGTGAAAACTCATCTACAGTAATAAAAAGAAGATCAGTGACTGGGTATTGATGAGTGGGCAAGAAGAAAGGATCACAGAGGAGCAAGAGGGAGTTTCGGGGACAGTGGATAAGCTCATTATCTCAATTGTGGTAATAGTTTCATGGGTGCATGTATACATATGTAAAAACTTATCAAATTGCACACTTAAACAGGTGTTATTTATTATATATAAAATATTCCTCAATAAAGTTCCCCCCAAAATAAAAATAGACTGATGGTTGGTATGATCCTTTCTCTTCTTCCTTTCTGAAATTCATCTGGAATACATGAAGGTGTACTAGCTACCTTTCCATAAGTAAAATAAAAATAATATTTAAAAAATAGAAATCAAGGATGACATTTTTAGAGAAATACTAGAAGAATTGTGTAAGAATATATAACAAAAAAACCCAATCTAGAATTTTTAAAACTTGATTCATCTAAAAATGCATAAAAAAGAAATGAATACATGGGATAATAACAATATGTTCATTAAATACAGATATATCAGGAATTGTGATAAACATAAATTGACTGAAATCCCATTAAAAGGCCACATTTGTCTAACTGGATAAAGATATCAAAACCAATTCGATGTTGTTTACTAGAGGTACACTAGAGTATAAAGATAAAGAGAGAATCAAAAGGATGAAAAAGATATATATTATGCATACACAAACCAAAAGATAGCTATTACATGTTTATTAATATTAGGCAAAGAAGACTTAAGACAAGGTGTACTACTAGAGAAAAAGACATTTCAAAATGATAAAAGAACTAATTCTACAGAAAGATACAAGAATCCAAAATCAGTGTGTATACAATAATAGAGCTTTGAAATACAAACAGTACATATGACAGATTTAAAGGAGAAAAAGAAGTGTCGAAAATCTTATGTGAAAATCTCAACAACTTGCAGAAGATTTGAACAACTGTTAACCAATTTAACCTCACTGACCTACAAAGAACACTTCAGTCAACAATTAAAAAACAAACACCCACTCTTTTCAAGTACTTCCTTTATTTCTTCAACGGTAATTGATCTATGTATCCCATCTTCTCCTCCTCTCCCACAGCCCTTTGGTAGAGAGAGAAAATTATCCAAGTTTTCATTTTTTTAAAAAATTAATTTGCATTATTGTACAAAATAAGTCTCTTAATTATTATTTTTATAATTTCCTCAATTTTGATGATAATTTTACCCTTGTTATTTCTAACTTTGTGCATTGTACTTTGTCTCCCCCACCTCAATTCCCTCACTGCCACCACTTTTTAATTGAGTTAGCTAGCTATTTTTCAATAGTGTTCTTTTGCAAAAAATTTTTTTCTAAAAATCATGATTCGATTTATTTATTTATGCATTTAATTTGGCTTGTATGACTAGTATTGCTGAATTATCAGTGCACAAATATTAATATATTCTATATCTTCATTTTGAATTTTAATCTATGGCCTTATAAAGTGTCCTTCTGTGTTCTTCTTTCAGCGTTTTTTGGTCTAAATTCTACCTGTCAGATGTCTACCTACTTTCTTTTTATCTGCATTTTCCTGGTATAATATTGCTTGTTCTTTACTTTTTACCCATTCAGAATATTTGTTTCAGATCTTTCTTGTGAATGTAGCACAGAGTATTGAATTTTGCTTTGTTAGTCAATTTGAACTTCTTTTTTTCTATCAATACATAATTTAAGCTGTTACACAACTGTCAATATGAACAATAACTTTGGTCTTTGTTCTTTTATATTATTGTATGATATACACACCCACATCAAATTTCATTACATAACTAGTTTTATATATTCTCTTTCTCTGTGTGTATTTATCAGTATACCTTTTGGCATTTATAAAGGTTTACATTTTTCTAAATGGCTACAGTATTTGTTGTATTTCTACCATTATGCTGGATTAAAAAAAAACAAAAAAACACCCCGAACTCAATGTTTAGAGCACTAAGCATCAACCGGGTTCATGAGTGTATGGGTCAGTGATTTCAGCTGGGCGGTGGCTCTCGTTTAAGCTAGATTTATTTTCATTTCTGGGTCTATGCTGGCTATTGACTGGGACAATATAGCTCTGTATCTTACATTCTTCTTACATTCTTCCCGCAGGCAAGACAAGACTTCTTACGGCAAAGGCAGAGTTACAAAAGCCTAAGAAGCAACAGGCAAGTACTTTTTCAAACCTCTGTTTGAATTATATTCATTAACTTCTCATGGGCCAAAGGAAATAATAAGATGAAGCCCAGAATCATAGAGGAGGGCAAATGAGAGGAATGAAGAACAGGAGGTCATTTTTGCGATCTAACACAGTTACAATTCTTCTAATATCTTTATATAATATCCTTAGACATCCCCTTTTTTGGGGATATTGACTTTATCTTTTCATTTTTCTATTTATGATAAGTAGTGAAATTCGTTCATAACTTTCCTCCCTTCCTCTTTCTTCTCGTAGAATCTAATTTGAAATAATGTCATTTTGTTCTCATTTAATTCTTATAAGGCAATCAGTGAGATCTGGAATTAGGCTAATTGAATTATACTCATTTGGAAAGAAACATCAGGAATAGGAAAAACATATTGCTTCCAAGAGTGGTAAAAAATATAAAGATATCCAATCAGCATTGTTGCATGTCTTTATTCCCAGAACATTCAAAAGCTTGAATTAAGTTGTGGATTTAAGGAGGATTGGAGTTTTGCAAAGGGAGAGAGGGGCAAGAGAGAAGAAGACAGATGATATGGAGCAGTTGTAAAAGGAGAGTAAAGAGATGTAGGTCATGATGGACAGGGAGAGATGGTGGGAAAATCAATTGGGAGGTCTTTACCAAGTCAACAAATTACTGGAAAAAGTAAATTTGAAGATTAAGAGTTAGTAGATGGAAAGCAGATGTCGGAAACTGAGCTTTTGGAGGAGATATAGATTAGAGAATGATGATGGGAGTATACTGGTATGTCAGGATGGAGGACAAGATCTTGTGAGTGAGGAGCAAAAACTATTTAGACACAAGGCTATGTCCCTTTGTACTGCAGTAAAACATGGGCCATCTAATGTCAAAGGAAATCCATTAATTCAAAAATATTTAATTAATGCTTATGCCTAGTTTTGTTCTATGTACTAAGGATATGGGAGTGGTGAATAGTATAGACCAGATACAGGTCTCATGGAGGTGACATTCTAGTAGAAGATTAGTCTAGAAGGGAGTTGACTTAAGCTTTCTCTGAAAATTGAATCAGTCAAGCTTGTGATAGAAACCAATACGTATCCAATTCAATATTGAACTCTCTGGCAAGGTCTTAGATAAACTGAAAAGAGATCCATATTATATACATTATACGTATGCAGTCAGTAAAGTCATATAATTTTTAGTTATCTGAAAAATTAGTTATATATGGGAGATCATCTCACATTCACATAGAAGTAGGTTGCATGTGTCTACTGGATCTTCCTAATATGTGGAACAAATAAATTTACGTTAATATGAATAACTTTTTTATATCACCGGACCCACTTGATTTTGATAGAGTACTCGTGGTATCTTCATCTACAGAGGCTCCATATGAAGAATCTCCATTTAGCCACAGTCATCCCAAAGCACTCATTATGTTTTCCCTCTCTCGTACCAATTTCACAAGTACTGCCCACAAATCAAACGTCTACCTTGATATTGCTAACAATGTCTCTTAAGAAAACATCAGTATCTGTGCCAGATTATTGTTTCCAGATGCCCAGAACTATTAATGGCAATTCTTCAAAGTTCTAGAGGAGATATGAGCTCCATATAGATGTTGGGGGTTGGGCAGTAGAAGAGATAGATTTCTATGTAATTTCATGCCACAGCTTCCCTGGGCTATTAAGCATCCCTCTTGTGTACAGAGTTCCCAAACATCTCCCAGACCAGCTTCTCTAACTAGCTATTGGCTTTTGTTGAATCCAATGACATATGTCACAGTGATTAGGAGTTTGGACCCTGGAGTCACATAGAACACATTCCCTTCACAATCCCTAATATTGCAGACTTTAAGAGGCATCTATTTATAATGAATAAATTTAAAATATGCTTATTAATAGATGATTAAATTCCAGACTGTAAATAGATGTATATCCAGGGCAAGTCATATTTTAAGATATATTCTACACTTTTAGTATAAATATGTAAAAACTATCCATTAAACTATTTTTAATACATCAGCATATTGCTAGGAAATAAATTTTTATATGGGAAGATGAAGTGTGGATAAGGAAGATATTTAGTTTATTTATCTCTACTTTCAATCATGAAGTCTAGTCATAAAAGTGGGAATCATTCAATGTAATGGACTAGGAAAGAAGTGTTGCAAAAACCAGTAAAGGCAAAGACAAAAATAGATATTTTATCCTTGAAGCCAAGACTACACTTATCTAGACAAGATCTGCACCTCACAACTCAAAACATGTCGGGAGCCATTCTTTCCTCGACTTCTTTTGGTTTAAGTACCAAAAAAAAAAAGTTACATAGAGGAAGTAACACTTATCTGTGCTTTTTAAAATTGGTTTCCTCTTTTAAGCTGTGATTGTGCTGATTTAGAAGATCATACTATGTGAAATTTAATAACAGAATACAGGGCAACAGCCTTACAAAGTTTATAACAGAATCAAAGTATCAGGACTCTCAGAGATCATTGTGATAGTAATCCATTCTGTGTAATTGATCTGGCCTGATTAAAGTGGAACTTAGCATTTGTTTCTGGGTATGTGAAGAAGTTTTAGTTCACATAAAAAGTGCCATTGTTTTCAATTGCTTGATTTGGTTTAATGATCCTTTCAAAGTGATAAAGAAAAGAAAAAGAACATTTTCAACTTGACACTTTTCTGTTCAAAAAAACAAAACATCTCATTTGAACAAAACAATATGGTCAGCAGAATTATTCCTTACAATTTCCTAAGAGAACAAAAATAATGAATAATCTGGTCTTTTGACTGTGACCTCTTTGATTTCAACAGATTTTTTTTCCCTCTTAAAATGAAGAGTAAAAATTCTAAATCTATTGAGAAATGGTCAACACATGAGTCCTAGTCACTCACTCAGTGACTTGATACATACTCTTCTCAGTAAAATCATGTGGCATTGGAATGAAACAGCAACAGCACTTTGACGTTGAAATCTGTTGAAACCAAACAAAGAAGAGCCCATAAGGATTATACTCTGTGTAAAACTTCTGTCCAGAAAACCATCCTTGGAAACTGAATTCCATAATTATATGTATCTGAACAAAAACATTCCAAAGGCATTTTTATTACTTGTTTTTATTACTATTTACTTGTTTGTGTTTGCTGTTTTGTATAACTTTTATATCCAAAAGCCATAACACAGCTTTAATTTCCCTGCTAGTATTGAGAATTTGATATTTATTTTTAGCTTTTATTGCAAAAAATTGTGTTGCCTGAGAGGGAGCAATTATGTTAAGTACATCTGTCACACAACCCAATGGGAAGAGAACTTAACTGTGTTTTCCAAATAAGAAAGAATGAGATACATTTTACTCTTTCCCCTTTAGAGAGGGCCAGCGGGGCTTAGCTCCAGGAAGCCTGAGGATATTCTTCCTGTGGGAGAGAGTTGAAGCTTATGTTTCCCAAGACCTAGGCTCTTGACAAAGAAGTAGATTGCTGGGAGAGGAGGCTGGGCTGGAGCTTCATGAGAAGCAGCTGCTGGGCCTATTTCAGAAGGCAACTTCCAGAGAGACAGCTGAGACCGGTATCTGCGAGGTATTGCATGGAAGAGGCACCTCCTACATGCAGTACCTTGGATGGGAAGGAATGGCTGGATGGTTGTAGTACAGCTCTAGACATTAGGCCCATTTGAAAGGAGCTATGGTTTCAACTGAGAAACTGAAACTGTGCAAGACCAGCATTTATCAGTGTCAAGTGTAGCCGAAGAGGGATGAGCCCCTTACAGTGAAGTTCAAGGCCAACATCCTCCCTGCTCTCCCATGAAAACCACAGAAGACTTATCTGCGAAGAAAATTGAAGGGATCTCCTCTCAAGACCTGACAAAGAAGTCCTTCCTCACCAACTCTGGCAGGTCAGCTGTCGTTTGATTAAAGCATTTGAATTCAGTGGAGCAAACTCAGAAAATTTAAATAGATTATTCTGTATCCAGGCCTGCCATTTTTCAAGAATTTCTTAAATTCTTAGCTCTCTTATCTGTACTTTCCATCTGAAAAGTAAAAGTTTCAGCCCAGTATATAGTCCAAGTTTTCTTTCCTGACTAAAAGGTCTGAGGACAATTTCCTGTTTTATTTACATCAATAATTAAGAAATTCTTTTTTGGTTACTTTATTCCTTTGTGTTCTGCCTCCAATTTCTTGTGTTACTTAGCTTTTATTTTAGAAATGGCTGTCATTAATCAAGTATTTCTGAAGCTGTCTTCTTTCTTCATGCATACTTTGGGTAAAATTCTAATTTGTTCTTCTGAACGTATTCTTCTCATTTTCTGTGAAATACCTTCTAAAATACGTTGACTTTAGTGATTGTAATCCTTGTTTGTGACTTATGGCAGGAAAAAAATTAAACTTGCATATTTGAGTAAGTTTCCAACGCATCTACATTAAAACACAAAGGAACAAGATTAGCTAGCATGTTTTTCTATCAGGAGACATTCTTAGAGTTAGAAATCCTCTGCTGGCCATCACTCTTTCCTTAAATATTAGCCCTCAGCCTGGCAGACAACATCATGTGTGATAAACAACTCATTAAGTAATTGAATGAATGAATGAGTGTCCTGAGGCAATTTCCAACTTTCAATTAAAAAAACCTTCCTTTGAGAAGATTCACTGAAAAACAAATGATTTAGCCTCTGTTTAAACTGATATTAAGAAGCCAGAAAACTAGTTTAATGTGTCTGCTCATACTAATTAACCGAAATATTAAATTTTGGAAAACAAAAAGGAGAAGAAAATAGCCTTCCTAGGCACTGGGGGGAAAACTCCTTACAAATATTAAACAAAGACATTTATTTTACAACAGCTTTAAATGTTCTTCATTCTAACCCCACATCTAGGAAACTACTATAACCCTCTAACTTCAAAGTCTATGTCAATAATTCAATTTTTGGAAAACATACTAGTGGTGCCCTCAATACACTGTTCCAGTCATGGTCCATCCTAATTAATGGACACTTAGCCAGAAGTTTTGCATCTTATCCTGTAGGTTCTAGTCCATAAACCATTAATTATAAATTCATGGTTCATTATGGAAAGTTCTTCAATATATATGAACCGTCTGGACACATGGTAACAATCCTATTTTTTTTTTAATGGCTTAGACACATCCTTTGACTATTTCTTTGGCTATTTACCTAATTGATAGCTACCAGCATTTATGAGATGAAAAATTTAAATGAGGGAATATAACACACTGATAAAACCAAAGAATAACTACAGTTCAGATTGGATAGCTATAAATAACTACTTCTAAAGTCTAGAGAAAGCTCAGCATGTTAGGAAGGTTGTATCAGCTTAAGTTTTCAAATTTTCATGGAAATATATTTCAGTATAGTCTTTAACTATTAATATTTCAAATATCTATTTTTGTTTTAAATTATTCATTGCGTGATAATTAAAAACTATCATTTTGAAGAATATGAAAGCATTATTTATTTTTTTTAAACATCTTTACTGGCATATAATTGCTTTACAATGGTGTGTTAGTTTCTGCTGTATAGCAAAATGAATGAGCGATACGTATACATATATCTCCATGTCCTCTCCCTCTTGCGTTTCCCTCCCTCCCTCCCTATCCCACCCCTCTAGGTGGACACAAAGCGGCAAGCTGATCTCCCTGTGCTATGCAGCTGCTTCCCACTAGCTATCTATTTTACATTTGGGAGTATATATATGTCCATGCCACTCTCTAACTTTGTCCCAGCTTCCCCTTCCCCCTTCTTGTTTCCTCAAGTCCATTCTCTACATCTGCGTCTTTATTCCTGTCCTGCCCCTAGGTTCTTCAGAACCACTTTTTTTTTAGCTTCCATATATATGTGTTAGCATACGGTATTTGTTTTTCTCTTCTGACTTACCTCACTCTGTATGACAGACTCTTAGGTCTATCCACCTCACTACAAATAACTCAATTTCATTTTGTTTTACGGCTGAGTAATATTCCACTGTAAATGTGTGCCACATCTTCTTTATGCATTCATCTGTCAGTGGACACAGGTAGATTCCATGTCTGGCTATTGTAAATAGAGCTGCAGTGAATATTGTGGTACATGACTCTTTTTGAATTATGGTTTTCCTAGGGTATATGCCCAGTAGTGGCATTGCTGGGTTATATGGTAGTTTTATTTTTAGTTTTTTAAGGAAGCTTCATACTGTTCTCCATAGTGGCTGTATCAATTTACATTCCCACCAACAGTGCAAGAGGGTTCCCTTTTCTCCACACCCTCTCCAGCATTTATTGTTTGTAGACTTTTTGATGATGGCCATTCTGACAGGTGTGAGATGATATCTCATCGTAGTTTTGATTTGTTTTTCTCTAATGATTAGTGATGTTGAACATCCTTTCATGTGTTTGTTGGCAATCTGTATATCTTCTTTGGAGAAATATTTTTTTAGGTCTTCTGCCCATTTTTGGATTGAATTGTTTGCTTTTCTGATATTGAGCTGCATGGGCTGCTTGTATATTTTTGGAGTTTATTTCTGTGCATGGTGTTAGGGAGTGTTCTAATTTCATTCTTTCACATGTAGCTGTCCAGTTTTCCCAGAACAACTTATTGAAAGGTAATCTTTTCTCAATTGTATATTCTTGCCTCCTTTATCAAAGAAAGGTGGCTATATGTGCATGGGATTATCTCTGGGTTTTCTATGCTGTTCCATTGATCTATATTTTTGTTTTTGTGTCAGTACCATACTGTCTTGATTACTGTAGATTAGTAGTATAGTCTGAAGTCCAGGAGCCTGATTCCTCCAGCTCCGTTTTTCTTTCTCCAGATTGCTTTGGCTATTTGGGGTCTTTTGTGTTTCCATACAAATTGTGAAATTTTTGGTTCTAGTTCTGTGAAAAATGCCATTGGTAGTTTGATAGGGATTGCACTGAATCTGTAGATTGCTTTGTGTAGTATAGTCATTTTCACAATGTTGACTTTTCCAGTCCAAGCACATGATATATCTCTCCATCTGTTTGTAACATCTTTAATTTCTTTCATCAGTGTCATAGTTTTCTGCATACAGGTCTTTTGGATCCTTAGGTAGGTTTATTCCTAGGTATTTTATTCTTTTTGTTGCAATGGTAAATGGGAGAGTTTCCTTAATTTCTCTTTCAAATTTTTCATCATTAGTGTATAGGAATGCAAGAGATTTCTGTGCATTAATTTTGTATTCTGCTACTCTACCAAATTCATTGATTAGCTCCAGTAGTTTTCTGGTAGAATCTTTAGGATTATCAATGTATAGTATCATGTCATCTGCAAACAGTGACAGCTTTACTTCTTTTCTGATTTGGATTCCTTTTATTTCTT
The DNA here is from genome assembly GCF_002837175.3 of Physeter macrocephalus. NCBI lineage: Eukaryota > Metazoa > Chordata > Mammalia > Artiodactyla > Physeteridae > Physeter > Physeter macrocephalus. Next base: position 128,926,375 of record NC_041220.1, on the reverse strand, counting down.
TTTCTTCTCTGATGCTGTGGCTAAAACTTCCAAAACTATGTTGAATAACAGTGGTGAGAATGGAAAACCTTGTCTTGTTCCTGATCTTAGAGGAAATGGTTTCAGTCTTTCACCATTGAGAACAATGTTGGCTGTGGGTTTGTCATATATTGCCTTTATTATGTTGAGGTAAGTTCCCCCATGCCTACCTTGTGGAGGGTTTTTATCATAAATGGCTGTTGAATTTTGTCGATAGCTTTTTCTGCATCTATTGAGATAATCATATGGTTTTTATTCTTCAGTTTGTTAATATGGTGTATCACATTGATTTATTTGTGTATATTGAAGACTTTTTGCATTCCTGGGATGAACCCCACTTGATCATGGTGTGTGATCCCTTTAATGTGCTGTTGGATTCTGTTTGCTAGTATTTTGTTGAGGATTTTTGCATCTATGTTCATCAGTGATATTGGCCTGTAGTTTTCTTTCTTTGTGACATCTTTGTCTGGTTTTGGTGTCAGGGTGATGGTTGCCTCATAGAATGAGTTTGGGAGTGTTTATCACTCTGCTATATTTTGGAAGAGTTTGAGAAGGATAGTTGTTAGCTCTTCTCTAAATGTTTGATAGAATTCGCCTGTGAAGCCATCTGGTGCTGGGCTTTTGTTTGTTGGAAGATTTTTAATCACAGTTTCAATTTCTGTTCTTGTGATTTGTCTGTTTATATTTTCTATTTCTTCCTGGTTCAGTCTCAGAAGGTTGTGCATTTCTAAGAATATGTCCATTTTTTCCAGGTTGTCCATTTTATTGGCATATAGTTGCTTGTAATAATCTCTCATGATCCTTTGTTTTTCTGCAGTGTCAGTTGTTACTTCTCCTTTTTCATTTCTAATTCTTTTGCTTTGAGTCTTCTCCCTTTTTTCTTGAAGAGTCTGGCTAATGGTTTGCCAATTTTGTTTATCTTCTCAAAGAACCAGCTTTTAGTTTTATTGATCTTTGCTATGGTTTCCTTCATTTCTTTTTCATTTATTTCTGATCTGATCTTTATGATTTTTTTCCTTCTGCTAGCCTTGGGCTTATTTTGTTCTTCTTTCTCTAATTGCTTTAGGTGTAAGGTTACGTTTTTTATTTGAGATGTTTCTTCTTTCTTGAGGTAGGATTGTATTGCTATAAACTTCCCTCTTAGAACTGCTTTTGCTGCATCCCAAAGGTTTCGGGTCACCGTGTTTTCAATGTCATTTGTTTCTTCGTTTTTTTTGATTTCCTCCTTGATTTCTTCAGTGATCTCTTGGTTATTTAGTAGTGTATTGTTTAGCCTCCATGTGTTTGTATTTTTTACTGATTTTTTCCTGTAATTGATAACTAGTCTCATAGCATTGTGGTCGGAAAAGATACTTGATAATGATTTCAGTTTTCTTAAATTTACCAAGGATTGATTTGTGACACAAGGTATCATCTATCTTGGAGAATGTTCCATAAGCACTTGAGAAGAAAGTGTATTCTGTTGTTTTTGGATGGAATATCCTATAAATATCAATTAAGTCCATCTTGTTTAATGTGTCTTTTAAAGCTTCTGTTTCCTTATTTACTTTCATTTTGGATAATCTGTCCATTGTTGAAAATATGGTGTTAAAGTCCCCTACTCTTATTGTGTTACTGTTGATTTCCCCTTTACAGGCGTTAGCATTTGCCTTATGTATTGAGATGCTCCCATGTTGGGTGCATAAATATTTACAATTGTTATATTCTCTGCTTGGATTGATCCCTTGGTCATTACTTAGTGTCCTTTGTCTCTTGTAATAGCCTTTATCTTAAAGTCTATTTTGTCTTATATGAGAATTGCTTCTCCAGCTTTCTTTTGATTTCCGCTTGCATGGAATCTCTTTTTCCATCCCCTCACTTTCTGTCCTTATATGTTCTTAGGTCTGAAGTGGGTCTCTTGTAGACATAATACATGTGGGTCTTGTTTTTGTATCCATTCAGCCAGTTTGTGTCTTTTGGTTGAAGCATTTAATCCATTTACATTTAAGGTAGTTATGTATATGTATGTTCCTATTATCATTTTCTTAATTGTTTTGGGTTTGTTATTGTAGGTCTTTTCCTTCTCTTGAGTTTCCTGCCTGGAGAAGTTCCTTTAGCATTTGTTGTAAAGCTGGTTTCGTGGTGCTGAATTCTCTTTGCTTTTGCTTGTCTGTAAAGGTTTTAATTTCTCCGTCGAATCTGAATGAGATCCTTGCTGGGTAGAGTAATCTTGGTTGTAGGTTTTTCCCTTGCATCACTTTAAATATGTCCTGCCACATCCTTCTGGCTTGCAGTTTCTGCTGAAGGTCAGTTGTGAGACTTATAGGGATTCCCTTGTACGTTATGTGTTGCTTTTCCCCAGCTGCTTTTAATATTTTTTCTTTGTGTTTAATTTTTGATAGCTTGATTAATATGTGTCTTGGGATATATCTCCCTCGATTTATCCTGTATGGGACTCTGCGCTTCCTGGACTTGATTGACTCTTTCCTTTCCCATATTAGGGAAGTTTTCAACTATAATCTTTTCAAATATTTTCTCAGTTCCTTTCTTTTTCTTTTCTTCTTTCTGGGACTCCTATAATTCGAATATTGGTACGTTTAATCTTGTCCCAGAGGTGTCTGAGACTGTCCTCAATTCTTTTCATTCTTTTTTCTTTATACTCCTCTGTAGTAGTTATTTCCACTACTTTATCTTCCAGGTCACTTATCCGTTCTTCTGCATCAGTTATTCTGCTATTGATTCCCTCTAGAGAATTTTTAATTTCATTTATTGTGTTGTTCATCATTGTCTGTTTGCTCTTTAGTTCTTCTAGGTCCTTGTTAAACTTTCTTGCATTTTCTCCATTCTATTTCAAAGATTTTGGATCATGTTTACTATCATTACTCTGAATTCCTTTTCAGGTAGATTGCCTATTTCCTCTTCATTTGTTTGGTCTGGTGGGTTTTTACCTTGCTCCTTCATCTGCTGTGTATTTCTCTGTGTTCTCATTTTGTTTAACTTAATGTGTTTGGGGTTTCCTTTTTGCAGGCTGCAGGTTTGTAGTTCCTGTTGTTTTTGGTGTCTGCTCCCAGTGGGTAAGTTTGTTTCAGTGGGTTGTGCAGGCTTGCTGGTGGAGTGACTGGTGACTGTGTTCTAGTGGATGTGGCTAGATCTTGTCTTTCTTGTGGGTAGGATGTCAGGTGGTGTGTTTTGTGGTGTCTGTGAACTTATTATTATTTTAGGCAGCCTCTCTGCTAATGGGTGGGGTTGTGTTCCTGCCTTGCTAGTTGTTTGGCATAGGGTATGCAGCACTGTAGTTTGCTGGTCTTTGAGTGGAGCTGGGTCTTAGCACTGAGATGGAGATCTCTGAGAGAGCTTTTGCCGTTAGATAATATGTGGGGCCAGAAGGTCTCTGGTGGACAAATGTCCTGAACTCGGCTCTGCTACCTCAGAGACTCTGGCCTGACACCCAGCTGCAGCACGAAGACTCTGTCAGCCACATGTCTCAGAAGAAAAGGGAGAAAAATAAAAAACAAATAAATAAATAAAATAAAGAAGATATTAAATAAAAAATATTATTATTAAATAAAAAATTAATAAGTAATGAAAAAAGAGAGCAACCAAACGAAAAAAGCAAATCCACCAATGATAACAAGTGCTAAAAACTATGCTAAAAAAAAAAAAAAAAACTAAACAACAAAAAAAACCGGACAGAACCCTAGGACAAGTGGTAAAGCAAAGCTATACAGACA
>NC_041220.1:128909693-128918575 GCF_002837175.3 Physeter macrocephalus | reverse complement strand
TCCCATATTAGGGAAGTTTTCAACTATAATCTTTTCAAATATTTTCTCAGTTCCTTTCTTTTTCTTTTCTTCTTTCTGGGACTCCTATAATTCGAATATTGGTACGTTTAATCTTGTCCCAGAGGTGTCTGAGACTGTCCTCAATTCTTTTCATTCTTTTTTCTTTATACTCCTCTGTAGTAGTTATTTCCACTACTTTATCTTCCAGGTCACTTATCCGTTCTTCTGCATCAGTTATTCTGCTATTGATTCCCTCTAGAGAATTTTTAATTTCATTTATTGTGTTGTTCATCATTGTCTGTTTGCTCTTTAGTTCTTCTAGGTCCTTGTTAAACTTTCTTGCATTTTCTCCATTCTATTTCAAAGATTTTGGATCATGTTTACTATCATTACTCTGAATTCCTTTTCAGGTAGATTGCCTATTTCCTCTTCATTTGTCTGGTCTGGTAGGTTTTTACCTTGCTCCTTCATCTGCTGTGTATTTCTCTGTCTTCTCAGTTTGCTTACCTTACTGTGTTTGGGGGGTCTCCTTTTCACAGGCTGCAAGTTCGTAGTTCCCATTGTTTTTTGGTGTCTTCCCCCAGTGGATAAGGTTGGTTCAGTGGGTTGTGTAGGTTTCCTGGTGGAGGAGACTGGTGCCTATGTTCTGGTGGATGAGGTTGGATCCTGTCTTTCTGGTGGGTAGCACCATGTCCAGTGCTGTGTTTTGGGGAGTCTGTGACCTTAGTATTATTTTAGGCATCCTCTCTGCTAATGGGTGGGGTTGTGTTCCTGCCTTGCTAGTTGTTTGGCATGGGGTGTCCAGCCCTGGAGCTTGCTGGTCGTTGAGTGGAGCGGGGTCTTAGCGTTGAGATGGAGATCTCTGTGAGAGCTGCCACCGACTGATATTATGCGGGGCCAGGAGGTGTCTGGTGGACCAATGTCCTGAACTCGTCTCTCCCACCTCAGAGACTCAGGCCTGACACCTAGCCAGAGCACCAAGACCCTGTCAGCCACATGGCTGCTAGTTTTGGAGGGTCTCCTGCAGAGGCAGGGGAATGGCTGTGGCTCACCATGGGAACAAGGACACTGGCAGTGGAAGTTTGGGAAGTACTCTTTCAAGCATTGTTTATGCTTATTCATCATTTATATTTCGTTGTTCTTTTTGCTTTTAAATATTTATATAACTATCCTAATGTACAAGTTTAACAAATGATAAAATCAAATATACACATATGTGCATATATATAATGTTTTTAGCAGTTTCAAACTAAACCCTGTATAATATCACACATTGTTCTATTATTTACATTTCTTGTCCATATTCTAAAATACTTTTTAAAATATTATCTTGTTCCTTTTTAAGAGGTTCTATTTGATGGAAATTGACTCCATTCACAATTTTATTCAGAGTTTAAATATCTTACATCTTGTACCAAGGTTAAAGCTCACAAAACCTTTTCTATTTTCAAAATTCAAATCCATGGAGATCCCATACTTAACCAAATAAATTACCTTGGGATTAAGTATATAGAGAAGAGTTAGATTAATGAATTAAATAAATATGCTTTTCTGCTGAAGACACAAACCACACTCTTCATCCCCATTTTGCTAAAGGCACAACCACATTCTGTGAACAATCACAGTCTCTTTGGTAGGTAAGTCAGACAATAATCTAAAAAGTATTTTGGAATAAAGGTACACTAAGAGTGTATATTTATGGCCTATCTCTTTCCAAAGTTAATGGGTAGGAGATTATATGAAGTTATGCACACAGTCATTTAAAGCTTAAGAAAAAGAAGAAGAGATCTATCATTCAATTTTCTTCTGTTTCCTTGTCTTCAGGGAACCAGTAGACTCACACACACACACACACACAGACTCACACATGCCCAGTAACACTTACCTTTAGCATGAAGGTGCGTTTCAATAGGAACTCCACAACGGAAAGTATGTAACAGTGTCCTAAAGGATAGGATTTTAGAGACGGCACTGGCAGAAATTATTGGAAAGTGTAGGGTAAGTTAGAACTGGGAACGTCAAAAATGTCTGAAAACAAAGCATGCTGGTCAAATTGAATCCTCTTCTCTGCTATTGGGAACTTTAAAAAACTGGCCTCCTTGACTCACTCTCATCCTTGGTGAGGAAAGGGTGGGGACCTGATGGAAATCCCAGTGTGTCCCCAGTAAGGGCATGCTAACAGTAATGAGGTGCTAGGAGTTCACCTTCATAGCAACTGCTGCCAACTGACACACGGTTTGTTTTATGTTTATGTATTTTCTGTCTCTTCCACTACACGTAATGTCCTAGAAGTCAGAGATTTGTTTTATCCTCACCTCTTAGAGAAGAGGGCCTGGAACTGGACAAAAGTTTTTTTTTTCTATCATTGCCTCCCTCCCTTCCTCCATTCCTTCCTTCTCTCTCTCCCTCCTTCTACTTGCCTCTCTTTCATCTCTCCCTCGTAACATGTGAAAACACTTGCTCACTTGAACCTCTGGAGTATGATTCCAGAGCCCACCTTCTTAGCCCTTAATATATAACTTCTTCAGGATTTCCATTTCTTTCCATCTATGACTTCAAAGAGATGGAGCATAGGTTTTTTACTTTCACTTTATATAGTTTTTTAAAATTTAAACAAGCATGTGTTTTGGTGTGTGTGTGTGCAAGTCATTTTTAGAACTTTTATCTAATTATTTTCATATCTGCTTTTATTTATTAACAGTTGATACTTCTAAAAGAGACTCTTTTCAAAAATCTAATTTAAAATCTCATCATTATTGCAATTTTTTGGAATGCTAATCCTGTGCAGTTTGCTGACTGTCCTCCTAGTGGACTGTGTCAACAGCAGCTTCTATACCAAGGGACCAAAAGCTTACTGATCATATTTTTGCCCAGTTCCAGGCCCTCTTCTCTAGGAGGTAAGGGTAAAACAAATCTCTGACTTCTAGGATATTATGTGTAGTGGAAGAGACATAAAATACATAAACATAAAACAAACCATGTATCAGTTGGCAGCAGTTGCTATGAAGGTGAACTCCTAGCACCTCATTACTGTTAGCATGCCCTTACTGGGGACACACTGGGATTTCCATCAGGTCCCCACCCTTTCTCCCCAAGGCCGCCTTCCTATTTCTCCTCCCCGTCTGCCCTTTGAACCCACTCCCTGAATTCATCAGTGGCCTGGTGAACCTGCCCATAATGCTCCCTGACCTAATATAATGGTAGAGGCTTTAGCCATGGCCTGGGAAGGAGCAAGGAGACACAGCTAGACCAGGAAGCCAAGAGCCTTTGCTTGTTCTTAGCAGAGGCTGTAACCTCCAAGCCCCTGGTGGCCCTCCCTTTGAGTCAGTGTTCTGCCTCATCATTCTGGCTCTGACAAGGTCCCGCCACCACCCTCTGTCTCACTCCACACCAAGCTGGGCCAGGGCCACACCAAGGGACCTGTTCCTGGGGATTACCTGAGGCTCAGTCAGGCCTGTCTTTTACTGGTTTATATTATGGTCCTAAGTTTTTAAAGTAAAGCTGGGACTTCCCTGGCAGTCCAGTGGTTAGGACTCCTCGCTTCCACTGCAGGGGGTGCAGGCTCGATCCCCGGTCGGGGAACTAAGATCCTGCGTGCCGCGTAGTGCGGCCAAAAATAATTAAATAAATGAAATTTAAAAATAAATAAAGTAAAGCTAACTTTGTATGGATGATGTCTCAAATGTATTACATAATATTATTTAGGGAAAAAAATTATACAGGTTAAATAGTGCAACAAGAGGGGAAGAAAAGTGCTACTTAAAAGGGATATCTTCTAACCAGTCTCAAGTTTGTGTAAAATCCTTGGCTTAGAGATTTCCATGGCACGCATATAGAAAATGTTAATTCAGATTTCGTACCACATGTGGCACAGTAGCACTGGGGTTCCAGAGTTTTCATGAAATATATTTATATAAAAATGTGTATATATTATATGTGTATATATTCATGTATATTATATATGTGTATATATATAAAAAGCATACATGTATAATACATAAATAGATATTATGCACACACACATATATGTATTTTTTTCTTCTCCCAGGAATTGGCTCACATTTTAAAAAAATTCTCCTGGGATGGTGGCAGGCCCCAGCTTTATGTAATGATCTCAGTCTGGCTTTCACTCTTGAGACAATGTCTTCTGTTCTAGAATGGGCATTACCATCTCAGGCCCTACCACTTAGGTCCCATCTCTGCTCTGATATCCTTACAACCATCAGGGTATCAGTTTAAGAGCATATTGCAAGTTTATGGTTCTAATTTTAAGTTTCCTCTTCATCTTTGGCTTCTGGGGACTTCTGAGATTTTGTGTTTGTTAAAAATGCAAACTTTCTAGGTATTTGTACTTGGGCACAGCAGTTTGTATTAGCTCAGTGCATTATGCTGTTGGCTGCTGTAGTATTAAACTCACCTGAATTTCCTCAGTCATTTAAGTCTTCTTCCCGTGGGTTCTTCAAATTTTAGTTTTTATTTAGGATTTTAGTGTTTCTTAAAATCTAATATTGAAGAAAAAATTTCTTTGAGAGTATGCCACTAGCTCTTCTATGCTTGGCAGAAACAGTAAAAATACAAGAATTACTGCTCCAATAATGCAGTGTTGTATGATATTGCTGTTTTATTAAGAAAGGTGGGTTTTTTTTTCCCCTCTATTTTCTTTCCCTGCTCCTCTCTCTTCTTAAATTGAAATGCTAGAGCATTTAGCACTCTTTTACTTAAAGAGTTAAAGAGGAAAGTAACACTATTAAAGGGAAAAGGGGGACTCCCCCCAACTCTAGACCTCCAAATGGTAAAATCCTTAAGGGAAGACAGAGTGCACACAACCTGGAAAAAGACGTGAAAGAAAACACGATGAATTCGGCCAAGGCTTCCCTGTCCCACCACTTAACGTAGGACAGAGGACGGGTGCCCAAAGCTGGAATTGGTAAAGGAGGGGGATAGTTGGAAGAGAAATTTTAATTATGTAGATAAAGGTGGATCTCAAGGAGGGAGAGACCCTGTACCTGAGTGCTTAAATGAAGCCCTTAGAAAATAGAGAAATGCATAGGTTTGTGGGTACTGAGAGTAGAGGGGAATACTGAATCATTCTCGGATAGAGGTGCTTAAATGTTGTCTCTAGGGGCTTCCCTGGTGGCGCAGTGGTTGAGAGTCCGCCTGCCAATGCAGGGGACGCGGGTTCGTGCCCCGGTCCGGGAGGATCCCACATGCCGCGCAGCGGCTGGGCCCGTGAGCCGTGGCCACTGGGCCTGCGCGTCCGGAGCCTGTGCTCCGCAACGGGAGAGGCCACGACAGTGAGAGGCCCGCGTACCGCAAAAAACAAAACAAACAAAAAAAATGTTATCTCTAGGCAGATATAGCCTTAGCTGACATCACAACAGAGAGATGTTGGAAAAACAGATCCACTTCTAGGTTTCCACAATGCCGAGAAGTATAATGGGTAGAAGTGGGCAGACCTAGAAGCCATACAACTGGAAATTGGGACATTTCTACAGCATGGATCAAGGACTGAATTCCAGAATGTTCTATAGCTATCTCGACAGATACCAAAGAGGACAAACGGCACTGATGGTGACGTGTCACTACTAATGCCTTATTATGTCATAAGCTTCCTTAATATTGTGTGCTTCTTAAGAAAAAGACTTGATCACAGATTGATTGACATTCATTTCCAGCACCACGAAAGAATGGAGGACAGAAAAAGAGAATGAGGGATAGAAACTACAAACAGGTAGCATTACTTATAGGAACTGAGTTTAAACCTGTGCCAGAAACAGAAACAATGCTTCCCTTAATCCAAACTTCTCTTTCAAGTTTGTTCATTTGTTTGATTTGAAATGCTTCGCCATAAAACATGCAATGTTTTTCTTTTAGTAGTGAAAACATGTAATACTTGGTATGTATGTTTTCTAAGGCACTGATTTCAAACTAATATCTAAGGCCAGATTCAAATACACTATTTTTTTCATCTCACAGTGGGACGTTGGAGACTGCTCAGACTTGCTCCCAGGAACCAATTACACACTTTTCTTCCTATGTTTACTGGTGTTTACTCCATGTTTACTGATGTCATCCAGGTAGCTCAAAATTGGCCCTAGTGGGAATATTTAGCCCATAGAAAGCAGCGAATGCTGTACGTCGGGGCTTTCCCCTCCCCTGAGAGCCGCTGTTACATGTTTAGCAATTCACCACTGGTCCTACATCTTTAGCACTAGAGAACCATTTTTAAACTTCCCATGTTTCTGCTACAACCGAATTTATTTTTAGTTTTTGAGCAGAGAATACCCAGTCACATATGACATTTTTTATGAATCCTGGGTGTTCCAGATTTCTAATTTAGTAAAAAGTCATGTTTTATGTTTAAAAAATTTGAATGATTGGACTTATGAAATTTCTGTGGGACTGGTATCCAATTGCATGATCCCCCCACCCCAGAGCACCCGCCCAGTACTTTGCATCTGTTGGGCGCACATACAGCCCCAGCAGCAGCCCCAGAAGCACAGATGCTCCTCTAATGACCCAGGGGGCAGATTTTATATTAGCCCTTTCATGGAAAATAGAGTAGTAGGAAATCATGTCATGAGATGTTCTGTGGGTAGATACATAATTATAATGCTGTTTTTATTGTTTTTTATAGTACTGACCAATGTCAAACTTTTGAAGAAATTAATGATGAGGAAATTAAAGGAAGGAAATGAAATGGACTGCAGTGGTATGTATAGTTTATCTAGCCTTAGAGAATTCAGAGATAAAGGATGAAAGACTTGTTCCAGAAGTAAAGGGTGGGAGTTTCTTTTATCAAGTGAAATGAGTATAAGTGAATTAAAGGATCACTCAGAAATGACTTCGTTTATTATCCAGATCTGCTGGTGTTTTATCTTTTGCAGAAAATAACAGTTTGTGAATGCTCTGCTTCGTGCCCTATATGACAAGAGGGAAGGCAGTGGTGTGGGCAGTGAGGCTAAAGACAGGAAAACATAAAGTTAAGAAAAAATAGCCTGAGGGTGGCCTGGAGGGGAGAAAAGGGAGGAGGGGTAAGGCTTACAGAAATGTGGGCAATTTCCAGACCACACAGACTTCCTTCAACAACAGGGAAAAAGCCTCGGGATTTCCTAGTCCCAAAGATTTAGATGACATGATACAGCAGAATAATGCCTGCTGGCTCAGATGTCAAGCCAGTCATCTGGACTCTCTGTAGTTGGTAACAGTTATTATATTAGCTCCTGATGCCAAAAACTTATAAAAAAGAGAAATTTCCCTAAATCACAATCCATTTTGATCTGCAAGGGATCTATCTTGTAATATTTTTCTCTCAGACTAATATTTTTATACAGTGCTCAAAGCTATTTCTTCCTCCAACATTTTTAATCAGTCCAGTCATACAAAAACCATACTAAGGGGGCTTCCCTGGTGGCGCAGTGGTTGCGCGTCCGCCTGCCGATTCAGGGGAACCGGGTTCGCGCCCCGGTCCGGGAGGATCCCGCATGCCGCGGAGCGGCTGGGCCCGTGAGCCGTGGCCGCGAGCCTGCGCGTCTGGAGCCTGTGCTCCGCAACGGGAGAGGCCACAGCAGTGAGAGGCCCGCGTACCGCAAAAAACAAACAAACAAACAAACAAACAAAAAACCATACTAAGACATATGTGAATGTTCAAAATAAAGTAAAACTTTAACATTCTTATATACTTTATAACTTATTAGCTGAGTAATTTACATGATTCTACAAACTGCTTTTTTTATACTGAAACAAAGAGCTACTAATTGATATATATTGGCTGGAAATTTCTTTAGTTGAAATACATTAACTTTTTTTTTTAAGAAAAATACAGAATGCAATATTGTACAATAGAAACACTCATTTGAGTAAATCATATCAGTGCATTGGAAATTGAGATCTGGGCCACTTTCCTTCAAGAATGTATAAAATAATTCAAATAGAACTTTATTTAGTAGTGAGTCATATTAATAGTAATTCAGTTTAAGAACAAATGCTGTTGAGCAGAGGACGAGGTATTTTAAGGCAACAATACAATGAGAGAAAAAAAAAAGTCCCAGGTGGCTAAGTCTCTTCCTTACACTCAGTTAAATGCAATAATTTTTTCAGGTTAAGGATTTTGTTCACTCATTCAATAAATATTCGTTGGAGCCTAATACGTGTCAGCTACTCTTTCAGGCACTGGAGATTCAAGAGGGGAAAATAGACCAAAAAAAAAAAAAAAAAAGAGAGAGAGAGAGATAATATTGGATTATTTCCCTCAGTGTCTGAGCTACTAGGAAGAAACCAGTACCTAAAGGAAAGTAGAGGTCCCTGACTGCATTTGGTACAGTGGTGCATTAATTACCACATGGGGAACAAGAGGAAACTGGCTTGGCCTCCTTGTCTTTGCTGATTTCCTGGTGAGGAACTGGCTACAACTAGTTTATAAAGGTCTGTTTTCATTTTCTCCCTCAATGTGCAAAGCAGAAACCTTTTAAAAGCCCAAAGTGTGGAGTCAGGGATAGGTTCTCTCCTCTCTCCCCAAACCTCTGATATTAGCTGCTGGCTTGATATTTGCCTGAAAAGAAGTTTTATCAAACCTCTAAAATGAGAAAGTTGGAAATTATTTCCACTCTCCTTAATAAAGTTCCATGTGAAGAATTTTACTCCTGTTATCTTCCTTAAAAAGTAGCTTCAACTTCACACATGATCTAGGTACAAGCTAAAGATATTAATCCTTGCATGCTTTAACCATTTGTAATTTAGAACTGGAATATTGCCAGCTCTTGAATTATCTTCAGATGGGCAAAGAATTTATCTAGTATCTTATTTTTGGTTTTGGGGCTTTTTTTTTAACATCTTTATTGGAGTATAATTGCTTTACAATGGTGTGTTAGTTTCTGCTTTAT
>NC_041220.1:128889513-128909415 GCF_002837175.3 Physeter macrocephalus | reverse complement strand
TCTTCATGACCATTTTTTTTTTTTTTAGATTCCATATATATGTGTTAGCATACAGTATTTGTTTTTCTCTTTCTGACTTCAGTTTGTATGACAGATTCTAGGTCCATCCACCTCACTACAAATAACCCAATTTTGTTACATTTTATGACTGAGTAATATTCCATTGTATATATGTGCCACATCTTCTTTATCCATTCATCTGTTGATCACACCCTCTCCATCATTTATTGTTTGTAGATTTTTTTGATGATGGCCATTCTGACCGGTGTGAGATGATATCTCATTTTAGTTTTGATTTGCATTTCTCTAATAATTAATGATGTTGAGCATTCTTTCATGTATTTGTTGGCAATCTGTATATCTTCTTTGGAGAAATGTCTATTTAAGTCCTCTGCCCATTTTTGGATTGGGTTGTTTGTTTTTTGATATCGAGCTGCATGAGGTGCTTGTAAATTTTGGAGATTAATCTTTTGTCAATTGCTTCATTTGCAAATATTTTCTCCCATTCTAAGGGTTGTCTTTTCCACTTGTTTATGGTTTCCTTTGCTGTGCAAAAGCTTTTAAGTTTCATTAGGTCTCATTTGTTTATTTTTGTTTTTATTTCCATTTTTCTAGGAGGTGAGTCGAAAAGGATCTTGCTGTGATTTATGTCATAGAGTGTTCTGCCTATGTTTTCCTCTAAGAATTTGATCGTGTCTGAAACTATCAAACTCTTAGAAGAAAACACTATCAAACTCTTACAGATAATATCTTATTTTAAAGTTAAAACTTTTTTTTTTACCTTATCAAATTTAGATGAGACAAGACCAAAGTCATCAATTTTACATTCTCCTCAGACTGGAGAGACTGGCTTCATCTCTGCTCTTGGCATCATGAAATGCCAACTGAAATTTGTGCCTTGACTGTTTTAATGATCAAATCTGTTGCATTTGGAACTTTGTAATAAAATCTATTTTCAGAACTTTAGCCATGCTGGTCTCCTTTTTTGTCTCTCAATTATGCTATTCTCAACCCAGCTACAAAGCTGTTTCTGTGCTGAGAGAATTTCTTCTCCCAAAACCCAGAATGCTTTTTCACCAAGTTAACTCCAGTTCATCCTTCACATCAGGCTTTCCTTAAGCATCACCATCCTGTTCAGGTTAGATTTGATTTGTTTTGTCATATATTTGGAGAGAACCATGTAACTTTCCTGTCTAGCATTTAACCACATATAATTTTTAACTTTTCAGTATGGAAACTTGTAGAGAGAATAGTATGATTCAGCCTCTGTACCCATCACCACCAGCTTCAACAACAACAATGACCCATGGGTAATATTTTTCTCTTAACAATTAAATCAGTTATAATATACATATAATAATATTTAGCCTTTTTTTTTTTTTTTTTTTTTTTTGCGATACGCAGGCCTCTCTCTGTTGTGGCCTCTCCCATTGTGGAGCACAGGCTCCGGACATGCAGGCTCAGTGACCATGGCTCACGGGCCCAGCCGCTCCGCAGCATGTGGGATCTTCCTGGACCAGGGCATGAACCCATGTCCCCTGCATCGGCAGGCGGACTCTCAACCACTGCGCCACCAGGGAAGCCCCTATTTAGCCATTTTAATTTAAATTTTGATTGCTTTTGTCTAAGGCATATACTTTTGTAGCCATCTCCATAATTGTGACGTAGAACATGTCCATCACTCTAAAATGTTTCTCTAGCTCCTTTGAGGTCAACATTATACCAACTTTTTGTCAAGTTGTTTCATGTCTTCTTAAGTTGTAAAAATACTTTATATATTCTGGGTACAACTACTTAGTTATATTTTGCAAATATTCTTTTCCCAGACTCTGGATTGTCTTCTCATTTTTTAAAACAGTATTTTTGGAGGATTAAAAGGTTTTAATATATATCAAGTCTAATTTATCAAGTTTTTTAGGATTTATGTTTTTTGTGTGCTTTCCAAAAAATCTGTCCAGAACCCAAGATCACAAGATTTTTTCTCCTATATTTTCTTCTAAGAAGTTTTCTAATTTTGGATCTAACCTTTAGGTCTATGATCAATTCTGAGTTAATCTGTGTATATGGTATGATGTAAGAGTCAAGGTTTAATTCATTTAATTTTGTATGAGGATATTCAATTGTTCCAGCATTGCTTGTTGAAAAGAATTTTTCATAGTCAACTACCTTGACATCTTTGTGGAAAATCCATTTACTATGTATGTGTGGATCTACTTTTAGTTGCTCAATTTTTTTCCTTTTATGTACAAGTCTGTCTTTTACTCAGTGCCATGTTGGCTCAATTACTATAGCATTTTACTAAGTCTTGTAATTAAGTCATGTATATCCTTCAACTTCAACCTTCCTTTTCAAAGAAATTTTGGCTATTCCAGGTTCTTTGCATTTTTATACGAACATTAAAATCAGCTTGTTGATTTCTAACAACAAAAACCCATTGTAATTTTGATTGGGATTGTCTTAAACCTTTCTGATCAATTTTTATAAAGTTGACATTTTAACAGCATTGAATCTTCTAACCCATTGACATATATCTCTATTTACTTGGTAGCATTATTTTGTAATTGGAAAAGAAACAGATTTTATTAGGTGAGTGGGTGAAAAAGAGACACAATGAGAGGAATGGAGTAACATCTTTCCCACAGCAGGTCTTCTGAACTCTTTTTGAGGTCTCTGTGAGGAGAGGAATTTTTAAAAACTGATGTTGATGGTTTCATTTAAGGACAACTGTAGAACTCTGGATATGAGGGCTGTCCTGGGACTTGGTGACAATGAGTTGTAAAATCCCAGCACAAATCAAGTGACTAGAGGTAGGATGTGGAAGCATTTTCTAGCAGCAGCATCCTTGACACAATTTTCTTTACTGTAATTGGTCAATTACTTGGGTGTTTCCTTCCAAACTCTAAACACCCCTCTGGTGACTAAGACTTGACCTGAAGTTTCATGGGGCTGAGGGTATCCAGTGCTATAGGGGACTTTTGGGTGGGACGCATCAAAGTCCTGATGTATAAGCTTTCACCTTCCTCAGGAAATTCTATGTAGCCACTATCAAAGGATGCTCTTATTCAAACTGTGAACAAGAGCACACCTGTTGTGGCTTTTCCCCACAGATATCATGATGTACTCGTTTTGGTGGTTAGGGTGGTTTGCTATCACCTCAGTTTGGCAGATTGTATTTTCCAAAAATAGCAATATGTATATAAATTGATGGGACTTGTTCCCTCTCTTGAACCTGGGCAGGTACTTATAATTGCCCTGACCATTGGTGTACTATCGAAGTGAGGCTATGTGACTTTCTTTGTTGTTTCTTTAAAAGAATTATTTTATTGTGGTAAGAAATCTTGACATGAGATCTACCCTCAACAAATTCTTAAGTGTAAAATGCAGTATTGCTAACTAATATGCAGCAGATCTCTAGAACTAACTCATCTTGCTTAACTGAAACTTTATATCCATTGACTAGTTACCCCCCATTCCCACTTTCCCTTGACCTCTGGCAACCACTTTTTGATTCTATGAATTTGACTATTTTAGATACCTCATATAAAGTGGAATTTGTTCTTCTGTGACTGACTTATTTCACCTGGTGTAATGACCTCAAGGTTTACCCATGTTATCACATATGTAGAATTTCCTTCTCTTTTACCACTGTAGGATATTCCATTGTATGTATATACCACATTTTCTTTAACCATTCATCCATTGATAGACATTTATACTGTTTCCACATCTTAGCTATTGTAAGTAGTGCTGTAATGAACATGGGAGTGCTAATATCTCTTCAAAATTCTGGTTTCAGTTATTTTGGATAAATAAAATACCTTTTGCTTGGTGCTCTCACTCTTTTTTTTTTTCTCTCTTAAGATACTCACCTATGGAACCCAGCTACCATGTTGTAAGGAATACCAGATGACATGGAGAGATGATGTGTATTTATTCCTATTAACAGCCCCAAATAAGGTCTGAGCTGATAGCTAGCATTGACTGCAAAACATGAGTGAAGATGTCTTTAGAAGATGTCTGTAGAAGATGACAGCTTCCAGATTTCAAGTCTTGCAATTAAGACCCCAAAAATCACAAAGCAGAGATACCCTATCCAAATTGATGACCCGTAGAAACAATGAGAGGTAACAAATCATTTTTCTTATTTTAATCCATTAAATTGTGGGATGATTTGTTATAAAGCAATAGATACTTGAAATACTTTTCCATGAAAATTTCCAGTGTTGGCTATACGAGGAGCTTGGAAGTCTCCTCATACTGATTTCCCTCCTCTTCACATGGTCCTCCACATCTATTTGTCTCATTTCATGGCACAGATTTATCCAGGGTTCCTTCTATTATTTCCTCATAGCCGAAGGGCACAGCATGGTAATCTGGCTATCTATTCCTTTTATAATTTACTAAATAGTCAACACTAAATTATTATTACTAAATAATTTTTTTAAACCCGAGATACTAGTGGTTTCAGGCGTTCTTTTTAATTCTCAAGATACTATTTTAATATTCAAAACATTTGATTCTTTCTTTCTTATACCTTTTCTGCTATATAAATCTTAATTGTTCTTGATTCAGTGTGGAAGACTGGTGAGTGTGGAAAGAAAAGCACAAAGATGAATATTTTAAGATATAATTCACTAAATATGTGTGTGACATGTAAGTATGTTCTGTGTTTATCAGTGGAGGTAAGAGATCACTTGTAGTAAGTATTTAAAACATCTATTAACTTCATTCACATTCATTATCCCAGAGAGCTTTAGCATTGTTCCTATTCCAGATTTCCAGGACCCCAAACCAGCAGGTGTTCAGTTATGTATCTATGTACACAGTTCTCACAAATCAGTCATTGTCATTTAAGAATGTCCAGTATGGAGGAAGATTCTAGCAAGGAAACATTTTCCTTAGCTCCCTTCCTACTATATTACTATTTCTTTCTACCAACATAATCTCACCTTTTTTTCTAGTTTTTCCATTGAAATGATATAAACCTTCATCCAAACATCAACAGCAAAGCAAATGTTCTTGTTCCTGTTAGAAGTTGTTCATCTACTCTCCCTCCCACCCCCCATCCCCACCTCCACTAGCACTGCCTTTATCAAAAGGCACAAAGGCTTTCAACATCTTTTCTTGGCTTATTGTATTTTTATGCAAAACTCACAAATAGAAATATTGGCAGAATAAGGTAAGTGGAAAGGGAAGCAAATTACTTTTAATGAAGTTTAAGACACATAACCTGAAAATTTAAATATGAAACATAACTTTTTATTAAATAACAATGCATGTTACTCAATTGTTAATGATTATAACTACATCTCAATATTTCCCTAAAAGTGAAATTTAACAGTATAGTTTAGAATATAAATTGGTATAGCCAATTATTTCTTATTTTATTCAGATATATCTTTTGTCAATAGAACTATTCCATCATTCAATCTCCCATAATTTATTTGCTAATGAGTGATTACATAGCATTTTAAAAGCTGTCAAGGTAGACCCTCCAATTTATGGTTCTAGATGCACTTTACGAAAATGGTTGTCTTACCAGGAATTACAATTTCATTCAGTTAACACACATTTAACAAGTTTGGTGTCTCAGAAATTTTCTCATTTCTTTGGATATCACTGTGGCTTGCTCACCTTTTATCTACTAAAGTTATACATAGGGGGCTGGATAAAAAAATTGGGCCAAAAGCCTTGTACATGAGGTAATTTGTTTTCTGTTGAAACTAGGATTATTGTAAACAAAGCCCAGGAGAAACGTTAGCTAAAAAAAGGTCATTTAAATCTCTTTTTGCCACATGTCAGAGGAGGATTTTTCAGGCAACATAAGGGTGTGTCACAATATACTTAAAGGTCAAAGAAAGTGTAATCATTCAACTTTTGGAACTTGAGGTTATATGATTTCAAGTTTGCCTATTTTCTAATACCATCAGGACTAGATAACTCACTTGGGCTGAATAGTTTAAAAGTTCCTGGTTGTTAGAAGATTTTTGAGCAAGCAACCTAAGGCACCTAAAGCCAGGTAAACTGAGCACAAAATAAAAAATAAAAACAGAAACAAAGATAAAAAGAAAGGATAGCTGCATCTTCTTTATGCTCTTTATGCTCTCTTCCAAGAAGTCTTGCAGGGAAATTCAAGACTAATTGTTAACTGAGATTAAAAGCAAGGGAGTGAGGATTCCAATGTTTGGCCTTCTTGGACTGTTAGTAGGCACCTAAGACTGTTGTTCAGCTGTCTCACAATACTCCTTCTGGACGGTGGGTGGGACAAGGAGGGCTTTCTTTCTATTTATTGATATGCTTTAATTCCTCATGCTTGGAAATAGTAAATGATTCCCAAACAGAATGTTTAGAATACCCAAAAGAAGAAAGAAAAAAAAAAAAAAAAAAGAAAAAATTATCCATAGACTTACTACAACAGACAAATTCTCTTGATGTTTTAGGGCACCTCTTCCTGTGTTCTTTTAAAGTGTAGTTGTGTTTATATAATATTATTTAAATGAATACTAATTTAAACTTTATATATATGTAATTTACTGACATATCCATATTATTATCATTATATTATGTATTATTATATTATTATTATCCATAAATTATCCATATTATTAAATGCTGATTTTAAAAGTAAATATATTTCATGTCATTTCATATTAGGTTAATAGGTATAGTTTATATTTATATCTATGTATAATTTTTTCTGATTAAAGAGATAATGCAGTTCTTAAGAAATAGTAAATTTTTTAGAAAGTAATTTTTAAAGATACATATGTGACACTTTTCTTACTTTGCTTAGCTAAGGATTCATGTATTTGCATTCATACATATGCATTAAATGCATGATATAAAATTTTGAGTGCACACCTTTTTTTTAACCACAACATTATCTACATGCAGGTGTGTTGATTGCACTTTGTTATTTAAAGTTGCAAAGTAAAAGTACGCATTGAAATCTTGTTCATTTGCAATGGAACTCTTTTCTGCTTATATGCCTGGATAGTCTTCTTATTCCTTGTTGGGGAAAAATATCTTGCCAGTATTTATCTTATTAAGGGTCTTTACATCTTAGCTTTTCTTGAATTCTGGCATAACTTGTTTGTTGATACATTGTTTTTTGTCAGCAAAAGAAAGATTTTCTTCTAGTGTTTCAGGCTGCCTTGCTTCTATATTTTCAAGAACATCAGGTATCTCCATTCTTTTTCCTCTGAATCTATCAAATCCTACCTTATTGTTTAATCTACTTTAGATTTCTTTCGGTATTTCAGGTTTCTCAATTAGTCTTGCTTTTATATCCATCAGTATATAATTTTATTCTATTTTCTTTGTTTTAGGTTGTTTTGAATACTTCTTTTGCTTATTAATTTCCCTTTTCATCTCAACCTATTGACTTTTTGTCTCATATTCTCCCATTACAACTTTTGAAATGCCATAATTATTGGTTTGTTGAAGATATTTTATATAAAACCCTTGTTCTTCTGAAGACTCAAAGACTGGTTTTAGTCAACAGATTATATTTCATAGGATTCTTGAAGTCTATTGAATATATTAAAACATTTCTTGATACTTACCTTAGGTTCTAAAATAAATGATTTTTAGAGTAATATTCAGTGGCAGTGTACTGTGATGATTTGACATGCAGACTAGGGGGTCAGAATGCTGGGGTCAAATTTTGCCTCCATCACATCAAAACGTTGTGACTTTAGCCATGTTACTTAATTCTTTCCCAGTTTCCTCATTGACAAAATGCAGGTGATCCTAATTTGTGTAAAAAAAAAAAACATGCCACTATTAAAAATGTCAGGACTCAGTAAGAAAGAGTATCAAAATGGAAGCCAAATTTTCTGGTTAAAATTGAAGTTCCTTGAAAAAAGGGGCAAATTATAAAGAGAATTTCTACCTTCTTTTACGTTGAAACCTAAGACAAATTTTTTTCTGAAACGTCTGACTCCATCTGCTTTATAGTTAATAGAGAACTCTCCCAGATTCCAGCGTTACTTTATTTAATAGACTCAGTTTCTGATATTGATGTCATTTCTGACTTTTCCATTTTATTCCTAGGTATTTTGAGGGAAAGTTAGTAGAAACTGTGGTTTTCAATCATAAAAAAAAACAAGGCTGTTGATTATTTATTACGTCTTTAAAATTTAGGTATGAAATCCTGCAACAGTTACAACAACAGGCTGTTTAGAAGCCGGGTCTGTAATTCTCCTGGGGTGAAATTGTAGTCTTTATTTTTGCCCAGTTACCAGTTATTTAGGTATGAGGTTTTCAACTTTCCTTGGTGAACTGGAAAGGGACTAGCTAGGATCAGAAGGCAACTTGAGTGTACTGAAGGGCCTCTGAACTTCACCTAGTTTGGTTTTGTCAAGCCTTTGACCATGCCTTAAAGTAAGTAGTACATTTTAGTACATACACAAACTCAAACAAAGTTTCCTGAAACCCTATTTACTTTTACCACATGTGATGCACTTTTTATTTTTACTTTTTGATTTTATTTTGTTAAAAATATCATTCACAACCTGTTAAATTTAGTTTATTACCTCTAAGGATTTGTGGCACTCAAAAAAAAAAATCCAAAAATCACTGTATTTGAGTTTGAGGTTCTTTTGACTTTCCCTGCTGCCCATATGATGCTTTTGAATCCTAATGGAAGATAATCAAAGGTGAGATGTGTGTAAATAATATAAGAAGAGATTAAAACAAATGTCATACTACATAAACAGCAAATAGATTAACTGCAAAACATTTTTTCCTCTATCAGTACTTCTTATACCCAATTTGACCTCCCAGAAAAAGATATTGTCAATTAAGAATAAAACAATTGTTTGACATGTTTCTTACAAGAGAAACCAAGAAAAAATTTAAATATAGAAAGTAAAAATGCCTTAATCACAATATTTGGAAATTTTACTAGTATTTATTGTACACACATCTATTTTCTGCAACTGGACAATTATGTTCTCATAGATTAGAAAGCTGAAAAGAAGAAAGATCAACTAAAATAAGTAAGTCCATTTTATTCACAAGGTGGAAATACTCTAAACTGACAAAACTACAAATTCAGAAACCTCATGACAATGAAGTTTTTCCAAATATTTATTCTTTCCACTTTTAATTTAAGAACAAATAATCATTTGTCATTAAATTATTGGTAACAGATAAAAGTAAATGAAAAGAATAATCAGACACCAAACATTTCTCTTATTTTTGCTTTTGTTTTCTTTCATAGGCAAGCAGATATTATAGCTGAAAACTGGCATTTTACTCTGTGCAATGATGTCAGACTGATTTAAGATTTATATAAGGTTAAAAATTCAGCTTTTGCTACATTTTAAAAACAACAAAGAGTTTATGTTTTTTTCTTAATTTTATGAGCCAAACAATAAACATCTGTATTATTATAGCTACTTGTCATTGTACAGCAGGATTTACTGTACCTGCCTAATTAGACAGCTAAAAGTACCATAAAGGAATCTTAGAGTATCCTTAAATAATTTATTTAGCAAACCTTTTCTAGTTATTTAGCTTTGGGAAGTCTGCTGATATAAGGGTAGAGTATCATTTTTCAGGTTTAACATTGGCTTATAGTCAAAAAAAAAAAAAAGAAAGAGAAAGAGAACGAGAGAGAAAGAGAGAGAGAGAGATTATTTCTTTGTCAAATTGTCATTTTTCGAGGATCCCAGGGGAAAATACACTTACTTGCTTCATATAACAGAACTAGTAGGGAGGTTAGGTCAAAAATATTGTTCTGAAACTGAAGTGAGAACTAACAGCTGAGAAATGTATATTTAAAATGGAAGTTCACATGAAGTATCAAAAGTTCAAAGTCTGTCTTGTTTCCATTTCTATATGTTTCATATCTATTTAACTGAAAGGCAGAAGTAGTTGAATATTTTGAGTAATTTGTACACTCAATGTCAGGGTAGGGGGTGGTGATTAAGAAAGAACTTCTCACCAGACACTGCCATAAGGCTGGCAGTTATTTGCAATTTGATAGCTCTCCTTTCCTCCTCTTGGTCTATCTGCTTCTAGCCACAAGCATAGTCAATCAAATGAGTTTTACATTTAGTCTCAAATGCTGTATACTATAGACAAACACTATAAGATTTTTTAAAATTTTAAAGTTTTTGTACCTTTATGTTCACTGTGGTCAAGGTAATTTTCTTTTATACTATACAGTTTGACAAGACCATGTGAGACGTTGTCTTGAGGGTCTTTTTTCACAGTAATTCATGACACTGAATTTGACTGAATTCTAGAATAAGAAAAATGCATGCTTTGTTATATTTCAGTCCTATCAAAATATTTGGAAGAAGAAATTAAGCAATTAATATGCATGTATTTTTTTAAGGGAATAGAATTAAATATCTTAAAATTTTCCTTCTCTGTTAAAGGAGAAAAAATGAGCATTATAGAGAAAAATAATTATCTGTCTTCCATCTACTTTTCTCCTTTTATAGGTCAGCCAAACAATACTCTTTATGAAATAAAACACTCCAGGACTAAATTTTAAAAGAACAGGAAGAAATTTGGTAAACTATCACCACATGTATTGGGTGCTCTATTTTCTTTCTTTGATTAACTAAGGCATTTCTTCAACTTCAGTATTCTTTTTTTCCTTTTTTATGTAATTTTTTGTAGTCTTTATAGCAAACTCTTAGAGATTCCTCATATTTGTTCTCCCCTTCTTCCACAGTAATAGGCTTTCTTTTAGTTGTGTACATGGTCGCCAAACTAAAGGCTATATTTCCCAGCTTCCTATGTGATTAGTCATGAGATGTTCTCAGCTGTCAAGTCTTATAAAGGCTTAAAATAATATCTCGTACATGATAAGCACAATTTACATTTTAGGAAGAGAGAGAACATGAGTTTTGTTTAAAAACATACACTATTTCCAGGTCTTGCTCTAAAACAATTAGGCATCACTCCCCAAGTTTCTCACCCTCTTTTCACTAACTTGGAGATTCCAGAACTGGAACAGCCATATTGGACCCCCACTTTAGCCATGTAAAGACCCTGGCAGAGCCACTTACCAGCTCTGATGCCTGCCTACCATTGAATTGTTATATGAGAGAGAATAAACTTCCATCGTGCATAACCCACTGAAATTTGGAATATCTTTCCTGGTGGGGCTGTAATCAACTAATATGAATTACTAATAATTCTCCTTTAAGAGAATTTTTCTTAGAAAATGAAACTTGATATTAGTTCTAAAATAGAGATATAAATTTGTTTGGCAAAATTATTAAGCCCAATCTTTCAAAATCTTACGTATTTATATATATATACTTTTTTAGAAGGCTAAGAAAAGTATTCAAGTCACATATTAGTCAAATCTGAGTAGTTATGATTACACTAACATAAGTAGAACAATTCTCAATTTCAAATCCATTACCCTACAGAGAAGTTTCAATACAGTAGTGTTTATCTTATCCGTACAACTTTTGACAGACATGAATTATGCAGCTCTTATTATGTAGAGCACTATACCAAGACCAAAAAAAAAAATAGAGAGAGAGATCCAGTAATACATACATGTTGTGTGTGTATGTGTGTGTGCCTGTGTGGATTCAGAATAGTTTTTCAACCAAGCCTCTTGTCTTCATCCTTCCTTTTCCTAGTCATACTCTGTAAAATCACCAGAATATTTTAACTATTTTCTTTATTTTTCAGGTAATTTGTGTAATACAGAACTCTAAGACTCCCCTGCATGATTAACTTCAAAATTTTTGGCACATTATTTAGAAATTTTCAAAATCAAGTATCAACCTACTTTTTTGTCGTCTTGGTCTATCTTTCCTTCCAAGTATTTCTTCTATCTAAGTAGGCAGAGTTAGTCATAGTTTTCCTTTGTTTCCACAGCTCAGTTGATTTGCATATATTAGAACATTAAACACATTGTTTTTCGGTTACTTGCTTATCTGCTTCTTTCATTATACCATTAGTTTGTCAGAGACAAGCGCCTCATGCACAGTAATTCACACTTTATACTCTCTAGCATTTATTTCATTTTGCATTTTAATTTAAAATTATTTTTTCTCAATATTGCCTGAACCCACTAGACATAGAAATGGAACCCTAAATTAAAAAAAAAAAAGATTCTTATATGATCCCTTATGTATATTTGTGTGTGTGTGTGTGCTTTTACCTCAGCATTTAGCTAATAAGATGCTTTAGAAAACATCTCTCATGTATAAAATTTTTTGTGGGAAACATCAACATATACAAAAGATACACAGAATAATACAATGAACTCCCAAATAACCATCAATCAGCTTGAACAATTGTCGGTTCATTTCTAATCTTGTTTCATTTCTACTCACACAATTCTCCCTTCATGGATTATTTTGAAGCCAATTTCAGAAGTTATATCTTTTCATCTGTAAATATTTCATTATGAGCTCTAAAAGGCAAGATCTCTTTTTTAAAAATGTAACCACGATGCCATTACCACGATTAAAAACAATAATTTCTTGACATCATCAAACATTCAATTTTGTTCAAATTTTTAATTTAAAAATAAATGAAGTAAAGGTTTTCAACTTTTAATGTATAGATTAGCTACCAATATCTTTTTATCTTGAAATGTATTTGTCATTTAGAGTGTCTCACTATCTGGATTTTGTTGTACAAAATAACATTTTTTCTCCCTATTTTATTACTTTTATACTGGTATTTGTGTCTACTGGCTTAATCAGAATTAGTTCTTGTTTTTGTTTTATTTCTTCATAAGACTACTTCAGGTTGATAGGGTGATGTTGTGTTCTTAAGTCTAGAGGCACATTACAGCCTTAAATGTGCCAGCACAGCATGGGAATATTTTAATTAAAAGAATTTGGAGTCTGTTCTTACAAATAGGACTCTTCTACCATGATGTGGGGGGCACAACAGTCAAGCTTAAACAGTCCAGAGAACCAGCTCATCTTTAGGATTTTTTTTTTCAGCCAAACAAGTCAGTTATTCCAAGAAAAAAAACACATAATCAAGCTTAAAGGAAAAAACAAAACTATAACTAACATTTATTTATAAGATGTCATAGAAGGAGATTGAACCACAAGGTAAATAGTAAAAAGAACCAAGAATGTCATAAGGAGATATAAGGTAAAGTTTACACTAGGTTATTCAGGCAAGTCCCTAAAGAGATGTTGTGTATGGCTGAGAAAAACCTTTTATGTAGAGGAAAGAATGGAGGACAGAAACAAAGGATTAGTTGACTATAAGCTTGATATGACAATAGTATAACATGACTCAGAGAAGTCATAGTCTCCTGATCATATTGTGTTACATTCTGGGTAACAAAAAAATATGTTTAGTGAAATATTGGGGACTTCAAGAACATTTAAAGGCAATTGAACAAGATGATGAACAGTTTGGAGACTCTGCCTTGTGTAGCTTGAAGAAAACTATGTATATGTGTATGTGTGTGTGTATGTAAGCTGTTATGAGGGATTAAAGTATCCTATAGTAGCCTTGATAAGAAGAAAGTTTAAAATATTTGAATGGATATAATTTGGACTTATTCTAACTGCAGAAGAAAGACGTAGAACTGGTGGATAGAGGCTATACATACATGGATTTCTCCTCAACCAAATAAAAAACTTCATCTGTGCTAAAGTGAAATGAGCTAAATTTTGGCAGACTCTTGATAAACTGTTTAGGGTTGTTGTATATGTGATCTCTGCTTTATAGCAAAAACCACATGATCCTTTTAGGATGATTTAGAATGAAATCTAAAGCAATAAATTCTAACTGAAATAGATGCCACATCCTGATTGAAATCTTCAGAAACTAAGCTTATTCCCATAGTACATTATTTTCCATAGTATGTTGCTTAGCTAACACATTCCCTCAAACTTGTTCTGGAAAATCTTGTCACTAAGGATGTAGTACATGGAGTGAAAAGTTGTACAATTTTAGCTTCAAGAAGTCTTGCAATACTAAGATTTTCTCTTGTTTTTTCTTTTATTTATCATCATCATCATCACCATTATCAATAACATTTTACTGTCACCCTATATCTTGGAAATCAGAACTCAGCTAGAGTAGAGTACATCAGGTTTCATTTTTTCAGGCCCCCAACATTTTTCGGAGGATAAGAGTTTAGGACAGTTGGAGAGGAATGGAAGCTGCCAGGTGTGTCTGATTTCCAGTCCAGTCTAGAGGATTTCTAGAGCAGTCTAGAAAGAATAAGCAAGGACTGTGTAAGTGGCGGACAGAGTATCTGGGACACTGGCAAAAACCCTCCTTACTCTTCCTGGTAGCCTGGGCTTGCTGTTTGGCCCAGTCTGCTTGGGGCTTGTGTTTTCAATAGGAATATCCAACTCTTATGCACCTGGTTTTTCCACCTCCTTTTCCTTGGCTGTTTCTGGGTCCCTACACTAGTTGTCTGATTATACGACATAATTCTTCACCTGTCCATCTTCAGTGCAATGTACATGTCATCTATGCAGCACGGCCTCCTCCCTTCCAGCTGCCAACATCTGCAGTACATTTTGCCGCCTCTCCACTTCCACCCCCATCCTTTTTCTGGCTTTTCTCAGTTTGTCCTACTTTTCTAGAATCCAGCAAGATCTACTGGCTCCAAACCCAAGAGAGACAGGATTGCTTATTCAAAAGTTATCAATACTCCTCTTCCAGGAGGTATACATATGTGTTGGAAAGGCAGAAGGAGAACCTGCTACATCAAGTGAATGATCCTGATATTTTTCCAGTCCTCAGTGACTCTGTGATTTGGCCCCAACCTTAATGTCCTTGGCCATCCATTGCATTCTTGATCTATTCTCAGGCCACCACCCTATCAAGTCCAATTAGAAGAAACTAATACCCCTTTTACACTATGTTGCCATGCTGCATCTTTTCCTACATAAAATTATTAAAACTAAATATAAGTGAAAATAATTTGAGGAAAAAATTAACGTTTTCTAGGCTTTTCAAAATGTACAGACAAAACCCCCACATGTATGTGAGTGAACTGATTATTTAAAAAAAAAAACTTATTCACAAAATATTCACATTATGGCAGTTATTTCATTATGAATTTATAATTAGAATAAAAATAATAAAAAATGTACGTTTGCTTTAAGATGATGATAATGTTTGAAGCTATGGAAAAACAATTTTATATCTGCTAAATTTCCACCATTTATGCTCTAACAATATATCTTAGGATATAGGATATCATTGCATATATTTTCTCAGAACTCTGTAATATTGTAACTACACTGACTAGAGTAACAGAGTAATTATATTTTTATTTAATGTACAGTTCCAGGGGAGATAAAAATATGTACATATGTATGTATGCACAAACTCACACAAACATGCACTCATATATACATGTACATAAATATAGTGGAGAGAGACAGAGAGACAAATGGAAACAGACACAGAGAGAGGGAGAAGAAAATGGAGAGAAGAATATGAAAACTTATTAAGACAATATAATCATTAAGGCTAAATATGAAAGGCAATTTTTTTATACTTAGAGACTTTTGGGGTGATTTCTCTTGAGATTGAATTTTTCACATGCTAAGCTTTAAATAATTAACTAATTTTGAGTTATTTATTACGTAAAAAAGTACCCTGCACAAAAGACTGAGGATGTTTTTTAATGCATTTTATATGCATGATGATTTTATTGTCTAAAACTGATCATTAGTCTTCTTTTTAAAAAGTTTAAAAAATACACTAAAATCTTAGTAAGTTTATTTTTCATATTCTCTACTCCTTTTGTTAATCTGTCAAAACATGTAAATTTTAGTGGTGGATAGAGATTCTCTTGATTGGAAATGCTGACCCATAGGTAGGTAGATGATCAAATAGAAATAGTAATAGATACATGCCATGGGTCATGAACTTGAAAATCACTTACTCTTCTTTTTTGTACATTTTTATCTGTTGATATTTAATATACTATTTATACCTCATAAATGGAAGTAAGAAAACCTATTTTCTTTTTCTAAGTAGTTTAAGTTAAAATTTGGGATATCTATTTCCCATGTACAAATAGGCAAAATATTCTGTATTCAATAACCAGGAAGGTGTTTTTAAATATCTAGTGGCTGCAGGGAGAAACAAATGCAGGAACAATCTTACCCATCCTTTCTTTCTTCAGTGGAGTTTCAAAGGCCAACTCAGGTCAACATGCCTCCCTTGTACTGCTCTAAATCACAAACCAGGTAATTGTGTAATTCCCGACGTGAATCTCTGGTCTCTATCTGCCTGACATTTTCAAGTAAGCTTTTACTCACCCACTAATTCACTCAATGCTGTCACCAAACGTTGGGCCTGTCACAACCTAACATGTGGCATGTCATTCATTAGCCTTCCACATCAGAACTGGGTTATCCTTGATACTGGTGCTGCTTTGATTTGGGGACATCAATCACCCACTGACTAAGATTCCTTTTCTTGAGGCTCAGGTCCATACTATTTAGACTTAGACTGCCCTTAAAGCCTACTTTCTTCTTGAATTGACTACTGATTTTGGCTGCCGTAACTCTCTACTATTCATTCCCCATTTTGATAATAAGATCTCAAACTCCTGTTGAGAGAACAGAGACTCTTGCTCCTAAATCATTGTCCCTGTGTTTCTTTGCCTGGATTTATATAGTCTGTGCTCCCATATTTAGAGGATTCTAAATCAGCTCTCTTAACTAAGTCATCCTTTACCCTAGAGAACAGGTCTTCTCTACCTAGATCTTCTCAATGCCGCACAGATTATGATCATGACTCTGTGAAGAAGAAAACAATAACCTTTACCTACTGTTCCATTATCCCAAAGTCTATATCAAGCCAGCTGCAGGGAGTTGTGTTAAAATACTAATAAAAGAAACAGTACATTTTTCAAAAGTTTACATAATTAGAAACAAAAATGCTTCTCTTGAGTTCACGGAATATAGGGATACTAGAGACTTTTTATATTGTAAAAAGGAAGGATAGAAATGACTATGAGAAGAACTTGATAGTGACTGTGAATTCTAGAACAAGGAAATGCCATCATAATGGTAGTTATTCTAAAGGAAGTCAAATGACTTGTGAAAATTAGGTATACTTATTCTGTATTGATTTGACATATGTAACAAATACTCTTTGCCTATAAATTTTGGGGGAGAATTGCCTAAAAATCATAGTTATATTTGAGAACATATATTTCAGGGAGCAGAGGGTCTCACCCATGCTGAGTAGGGTTCCTCTCAGCAGCCAGCAGCTTCCTTCCCTTCCAGCAGCAGATTTGTCAGTTTACCATATGTGCCCTGCAAGTACTACTATCACGTTCTAGGTAGACTGTGAAGGATATTTGGAGCACTAGGCAGCGTCACTGATGGAGATAGCATGTCTTGCGTTGCAAATGTCTTCTTTAGTTCACATCATTATAAATATTACAACAATGTGGTTTTGTCAAATATGGATTTTTTTTTTAGTAACTGAATTTTCCAAACAGAATATTATTTAGAAATGATAAAACAGTACTTTGTAATAAGTTACATGAAGTATCTCTGTGCCCTCCAAAGCCCAGAGGCATACATGCATCATATTACAATCTGTAAATCTCAGCTTTTCATTATTATGAAATAAAAGTGCACAACTATCTAATTTATGAGGCTGGAAATTTTATTTCCCAGTTCTACCATTTGGTATTAAGGTTTCTTCTGATTCTACCTCACAGTATTAATGTTTTGAAGAGTAAGGGCGTTTTTCAAGAACTTCACAGTTACTACTGCAACACGTTAAGCATGATTTAATTAATCTTGAATAGACTGTCCCTGAAGCAATTAAACCAGCTATGTCATACCCAATCTAGCTCTCTCATTTTCCATAAAGATGGCAAATTAGTTTTACAAAGATATGTAGTGAGTTAAGTAAATGCAGAAGTTGCATATAAGAAGAAGCTGCTTCTCTTAGATAAAATTGAAAACTTGTTAAAGGTGTGAGTCCTTTGATAAGTCACTTAAAATTACTTTTCCTGTCAGTTTTAGAAAAGAATATGCATTGTACTTGTCTCATTAAGGAGAAAAAAAATAAACAAATGCTGTGAACTGATCTTCCAATATTATAAATATGTTCGGCACCCGTACTGAGTGTAATCTAACAGAATGTAATAAAGCTAGAAGCTGACACTGTAATGAAGAAAGAAGAAATGCAATATTGATTTACAGGGAAAAGTCTGTTCTTTTGAAATGAAATAAAAGCACCTGTTACCAGAAGAGAATGTAAATGCCAAAAAGAATAGTTCTGTTCATAAAGTTTTCAATTTAGAACTGCACAATTCAGCTCAGTAAATCAAAATTGTATACAATAAAAGAAAAGCCAAGAACTAGTTTTATTGTGAAAGTGGTGTTTTAAAGGCTCACTAGACCATCAATTCTGTCACAGTGTTGAAAAAATAAACTGTAGTTTCCTATCCAGTTGGCCCTTTCTTCCAGAACAAATTTTAAATTGGATTCAAACATCATCTATATATAATATCCTACTGATGTTGACATATGGCTTATAAACTTTCTGGTTGCTACTCAAATGTGCACTGTATGCCTCTTCTCTTTATGTCTCTGTTTTTCCTTCTTCTCTAAATCCTTTCTTTCTACCAAATATTTATTGAGCACCAACTACGTGTGAGACACTCTGATAGGTCTTGGGGACCAATAAATTAGACTTGGGCCTGGGCAACAGCCATGGAGACCCCAGGATTCTCAGTGCACCATGCCTGAGGTTGAGGCTCCATTTCATGAGTAGGATCTGGACGAATGAAGGGTGCCTTCTCCTCTCAACCATTTGCTCAAGATCCGCTGATCAGTTGGAGAAGGAGGAAAGATTCTGAAGTCATGCTCCTCCCAGGAAAAAAGCCCTTTGACTGGGAGCTCAAAGGAGGGGGAGCCTGGTGTCCTTTAGCTGCAGTCACCAAGAGTGGCGTGTCTGCCTTGCTAAGCTGGGAGTGGGGAAGCAGAGTCACTTTGGTCCAAAGAGCACAGTCTCATGCCCTTCTGACTGAATTTTCCCAAACGAATTTTCTTCATTTGTTGTTTCCTTTTAGGGCCATTTCCACAGGGTTTAAATGGTTGAGTTTTTAAAATAGTTTTTACCACTTTCACCGTGGAGCTTCCCATGCTGTCTTGCTCGAAGTCGATCTTCTATCTCATTATTTTAAATTGAAAATTTTTAGTCGAGGGGTGAACAGACAACTTTCTGAACAGCTGTTAATATCTTTGTCTATTGTTCGAATGGGTTATAAACCTTTCTCTAATGATTTGTTAAAACCCTTTAATGAAGGAAATTACTCTTTTGTTTCTTCTTTCCATGATTTTCTTTACCCATGAGTTTATTATTGTTTGTATATTTGCCCCACTTAATTTTAAATACTGCCTATTTTTTTTAACATCTTTATTGGAGTATAACTGTTTTACAATGGTGTGTTAGTTTCTGCTTTACAACAAAGTGAATCAGTTATACATATACATATGTTCCCATATCTCTTCCCTCTTGCGTCTCCCTCCCTCCCACCCTCCCTATCCTGCCCTTCTAGGTGGCCACAAAGCACCGAGTTGATCTCCCTGTGCCATGCGGCTGCTTCCCACTAGCTATCCAACCTACGTTTGGTAGTGTATATATGTCCATGCCACTCTCTCACTTCATCACATCTTACCCTTCCCCCTCCCCATATCCTCAAGTTCGTGCTCTAGTAAGTCTGTGTTTTATTCCCGTCCTACCCCTAGTCTCTTTATGGCTTTTTTTTTCCCTTAGATTCCATATATATGTGTTAGCATACAGTATTTGTTTTTCTCTTTCTGGTTTACTTCACTCTGTATGACAGACTCCAGGTCTATCCACCTCATTACAAATAACTCAGTTTCATTTCTTTTTATGGCTGAGTAATATTCCATTGTATATATGTGCCACATCTTTATCCAT
>NC_041220.1:128864968-128889004 GCF_002837175.3 Physeter macrocephalus | reverse complement strand
TCTGCGGCATGTGGGATCTTCCCGAACTGGGGCACGAACCCGTGTCCCCTGCATTGGCAGGCAGATTCTCAACCACTGTGCCACCAGGGAAGCCCTCTCATTGTAGTTTTGATTTGCATTTCTCTAATGATTAATGATGTTGAGCATTCTTTCATGTGTTTGTTGTAAATACTGCCTAATTGATAATCTTTATCATTTATTGATTCTGAGTATCAAAAATATTTTACTTGTCTATAATTTATTATTTATTTAACTCTGTGTATTTATTAAAAACCCTGATTTTTCTGTTGTGAATCTGGACAAAATCATTATCACAACACAGCCTACAAATTTTTGCTCTGCTTAACTACTGAAGTCAAAGCCACTATGGTTGGTTTCACCAATGACAGCAACATTTCTTTTAGGCCAAGATTTCCAGCTAAACTTGGCTGGCCTGACCTCCAAATAATTATACTTATTTTATTCTACAGCCCCCTCTGCTAGGTGGCACTGATATGTGCAGCATTGCTAGATGGCCCTAACTACTCCAGGCCTGCCTCTGAAAGCAGTGCATCTCTTTCAACCCTCTGTTACATCCAGGTACATCTTCTCAGGACTAAGGTGACAGCCATCAGTTCTTCTCTTTGGCTTACCTAACTTATTCCTGGTATCAGAGGACTAGATTTATTCCTTCCAAAATTACCATCCAAATTCCTCCCATGTGACCTGTAGCTCTCAGTCAAATAAAACCCTTCTTGCCAGACTTGCTATCTTATGTTTCTCAAAGAACCCTGGTTGTAAGTCTAATGACTTCAAGAAAATTTTCCTTCATTTTGCAGGCACTTGATTTCCTTCAGAAAAATAAATTAGGAAGAGAAAAAGAGAAAAGGAAGGGAGCAAAAAGGGAAGGAAGAGACTTAAAACTTACTGAACCACAAATTAGACTTGTACAGGTACTTTTGCTATGTACACCAAGCCATATCTTGGGCAAATTAATATATAATATGTGTATTTTATATAGATAGTTTTGTCATGTATTAAAAATAACATTTTTTTCTAAATATCCTGAATTCTCTGCCTCCTGAAATTTGCTGTGACTTAAGTTCCTGACCTCCTGCAAGATATTTAAGTTAACATTGTTCCTAGTTGTTACCTGGCACCCAGTACATGTTTAATGAGTATTTTTAAATTCATTTTTTTAATGAAGGATTCACTTCATCATGGTTACCACATACTTTGAGCAAACTGTGATGGGTAGTATCACTACACTAAAGGAAAAAAAAAATCTAAGAACAAAGTCAAGGAAGTTTACTTCAAGAAGTAAACTTTTTAGAAGTTTCTAATCTCAGAAACATTTAATTATGCTAATTAATAGATATCAGTTTAACTTAGCTCTTTTCACATTATTGCTATTGACGGTCTCCATCTGGTCTAATTAATAAAAACTCTTCTTCCACTAGTTCTGATTATCAGCCAAATTTCATTTTCCCCAATCTGGTTTCATAAAGAAAAATTTTTATTCCATCTGTAACAGCCTTACTTTTCTAATAAGCCAGAAACACAATGATTGCTAATTATACCATTAAAGCTATGTTCTAGCATATCTATTGAATCTCCATCTTGCCATTTAGAAGGTGTGAAAGAGGCTGAAACTCTTTGAGATGTCTATTCCAGAAAAAAAAAAGATTTCTACATAATATAAATACAGTTTTAGAGATTTAGAACTAGAAGTATGCTTCTTGGAACTCAGTCATTATTCTGAAACATAATAGGTAATTAAGCATAGAAATTATAATTAATCAATAGCCACAATACTATCAAAGAGATAAATTATGTTTCTAAGGTTTTAGAGACAAGGACATCCTTATATGAGGACATATAACTCTTATTTTATATATGTATTCACAATAATTTATATTCTAAAGAATTTTTAATGGTTTTTTTCAGAATGAGAAAGATTTACATAACAGTTACTTAACACTTGACACAAAATATACATGCTTTTCAACTACAGATCTTTTAATCTATTCAGTCTGAACACTCAAACGGTTATAGCTAGATTGACCATGCTATGAAAATTACATGACCACCCTGATTATTACCTGTTCTCTCAGTGTAATATTAGTGCTTTGTTTATCAACAGAATCACAGTTATGACAATAAACTGTATAATCACTTACTTATACCAATTATTGTCATTGTGTTTCCCAAACATGGCCTAGATAAACTAAATTATAAACAAATGGTCATGAATAAAACCTAGCTTTTATGAATTAAATAATTTCAGTGTTTTAAATTAATGAGTAATAATCCAAAGTTATTTTAAATGAAAATAAACTATATTAATTTATGATATCTATTTGTTTGGAATTCAAACATCTGGCATTTGTTCTATTTGTGAACAAGGTTTAGAAAATCTTTCTCTCAATGACCAAAGAAAAAACAAACTGATTTCGGAAAAATCACTAATAAAAAGATTTTATTCCAGTTATGGCCATTGAGGACACTTTTTTTGCTTGTTTCTTTTAAAAGATTTTTTAGAGCAACAAAATTTAGAGGAAGGTACAGAGATTTCCCATATGCCCCCTACCCCGAACATGTATCATCTCCTCCATTATCAACATCACTCACCAGAACAGAACGGTACATTTGTTACCAAAGATGAACCTACATTGACACATCATCATCACCCGAAGTCCATAGTTTACCTTAGGGCTTACTCTCGGTGCAATCTGTGGGTTTGGACAAATATATAATGACATGTATCCTTCAGTACTATGCTGAAAAATGAGTGGTGAGGATACACATTCTTGCCTTGCACCTGATCTTAGTGTGAAAGTTTCGAGTTTCTCACCACTAAGTATGATGTTAGCTGTAGGTCTTTTGTAGATAGACTTTATCAAGTTGAGAAAGATTCCCCCAATTCCTATTTTACTGAGAATCTTTATCATGAAGAGATGTTGGATTTTTTTAAATTAATTAATTAATTTTATTTTTGGCTGCGTTGGGTCTTCATTGCTGTGCGCTGGCTTTCTCTAGTTGCGGCGAGCAGGGACTACTCTTCCTTGCGGTGAGTGGGCTTCTCATGGCAGTGGCTCCTCTTGTTGCAGATCATGGGCTCTAGGCACGCAGTCTTCAGTAGTTGTGGCACATGGGCTTCAATAGTTGTGGCTCATGGGCTCTAGAGCACAGGCTCAGTAGTTGTGGCACATGGGCTTAGTTGCTCCGTGGTATGTGGGATCTTCCTGGACCAGGGCTTGAACATATTCCTCTGCATTAGCAGGTGGATTCTTAACCACTGTGCCACCAGGGAAGTCCAGGGGTGTTGGATTTTGTCAAATTCTTTCTTGGCATCTATTGGTATAATCATGTGATTTTTCTTTTTTGTCTGTTGATGTCATAAGTTACAGTGATTGATTTTCAAATTTGAAACAGCCTTGCATACTTGGGATAAATTCCACTTGGTCATGATATATTTTTAGATTTGATTTACTAATATTTTGTTGAGCATTTTGATATCCATGTTCATGAGAAATATTGTTCTGTAATTGTCTTTGTCTGGATTTGGTATTAAGGTAATACTGGCCTCATGGAATGAATTAAGAAGTATTCTCTCTGCTTTTAACCTCTGAAAGAGATTGTAGTGAGTTGGTATATATTTTTCTTAAATATTTGGTAGAATTCACCAGTGAACTCATCTGAATTTGTTGCTTTCTGTTTTAGAAGGTTACTAATTATCAATCTGATTTCTTTAACAGATAGAGGCCTATTCAGACCTTTTTTTTTTTTTTCTGATGTGAGTTTAGGCAGATTGTGTCTTTCAAGGAATTAGTCCATTTCATCTAGATTGTCAAATTTGTGGGCACAGAGTTATTCATAGTATTTCATTTTTATCATTTTAATGTCCATAGGATCTGTAGTGGTGTCCATTTTTCACTCTGATATTAGTAATTTGTGCCCTCGTTCTTTTTTTCTTAGTTACCCTGGCCAGAGGCTTATTGATTTATTGATCTTTTCAAAGAACCACTTTTTGGTTTTATTGATTTTCTCTATGATTTCCTATTCTCAATTTCATTGATTTCTGTTCTAATTATTCTTACTTTTCATTGGCTTAGTTTGGATTTAATTTACTCTTCTGTTCCTAGTTTTCCAAGGTGGAAACTTAGACAATTAATTTTAGACCTTTCTTCTTTTCTAATACTAGCCCCTCCCTTCTCAATTTCACTTTCCATGGTTTCAGTTACCTGATGTCAACAATGATCAGAAAATATTAAGTGGTCGGAAAATATTAAGTGGGAAAATCCATAAATAGACAATACAAAAATTTTAAATTCTGAGTAGTGTGGAGAAATCTCAAACTTTTCCACACTGCCCCGCTCCGTCCCACCCAGGATGTGAATCACCCCATTGTCCAGCATATCCCACCCCTTAGTCATTTAGTAGCCTTTTCAGTTGTCCAGGTATCACTGTGCTTGTGTTCAAGTAATCTTTGTTTTACTTTCTAAAGGCCCCAAAGTGCAAGAGTAATAATGCTAGCAACTCATATATGCCAAGAGAAGCCATAAAGTGCTTCCTTTAAGTGATAAGTGAAAGTTCTCAACTTAATTAGGAGAGGGAAAAAAAATATCATATGCCAAGTTGCTATGATCTCCAGTAAGAACAGATCTTCTGTCCATGAAACTGTGAAGTAGGAGAAAGAAATTTGTGCTAGTATTGCTGTTGCAACTCAAATCCCCAAAATTACAACCACGGTGCATGGTAAGTGCTTAGTTAACATGGAAAAAGCATTAAATTTGTACAATAAGATATTTTAAGAGGTAGAGAGAAAGAGAGAGGTCACATTCGCATAACTTTTATCACAGTACATTGTTATAATTGTTCTATTTTATTATTAGTTGTTGTTAATCTCTTACTATGCCCAAATTATAAATTAATTTTTGTCATAGACATGCATATATAGAAAAAATATAGTATGTATAAGGTTTGGTACTATACACAGTTTCACACATCCACTGGGGGATCCAAGAGGAACAAATCCCCCACAAACAAGGGGGGACTACTGTGTATGCATTCAGTGCTACAAATTTCCCTCCTAAGCACTGATTTCATTGCATTCCACAAATTTTGATAAGTAGTATTTTCATTCTCATTTCGTTCAAAATATTTTTAAATTTCTCTTGAGATTTCTTCTTTGACCTATGTGCTATTTAGAAGTGTGTTGCTTATTCTCCACATATTTTGGGATTTTCCAGTTATCTTTCTATCATTGATTTCTACTTTAATTCCATTGTGATCTGAGAGCAGACATTGTCTGATTTCTGTTCCAGAACAAATTCTGTTCAATTTGTTAGAGTGCGTTTTATGTCCCAGAATGTGGTCTATCTTGGCAAATATTCCATGTCAACTTGAGAAAAATGTGTAATTCCCTGTTGTTGGATGAAGTAGTGTATAGATGTTAATTCTATCCCATTGCTTGATAGTGTTGTTATGTTCAACTATATCCTTACTGATTTTCTGCCTGCTAGGTACGTCCATTTCCGAGAGAGTGGTGTTGAAGTCTCCAACTATGATAGTGAATTCGTCTATTTCTCCTTGCAAGTCCATCAGTTTTTGCCACTTGTAGTTTGATGCTCTGTTGTTAGGTACACATACATTAAGAATTATTATGTCTTCCTGATGAATTGCACCTTTATCACTATGTAATGCTCTTCTTTATCCCTTATAACTTTCCTCAGTGAAGTCTGCTCTCTCTGCAATTAATTTGGCTACTCTTGGTTTCTTTTTTTTAGTGTTAGCATAGTATATTTTTCTCTATCCATTTACTTTTTTTATAGAAATATAATTTTATGATTATTTGTCAGTTCATAGATCAGATATTAAAACAGCAGGAAAATATATTATGGCTTCTTATAAGAAAGATTTTTAAAGATTGACAAAACTTACTCCACTCAAACAATTTCTATCCATTTACTTTTAATCTATATGTCTTACTATATAAAGTGGGCTTTGTGTAGACAACATGTAGCTGTGCCTTGGTTTTGATCCACTGTGACAATCTCTGCCTTTAGTTGGTGCATTTAGACCATTGATGTTCAAAGCAATTATTGATATAATCAGATTAATGGCTATCATATTCATTACCGTTTTCTATTTGTTGCCCTTGTTCTTTGTTCCACTTTTTATTTTTGCCTTCCACTCTTTATCTGCTTTTTATGGTTTTAAATGAGAATTTCATGTTTCCCTTTTTTCTATTTTCTTTGCATATCAGTTGTGCTTTTTTTTAGATAAATTATATGTTTATTCATTCAGATATTAGAAACCATTAAAACTCCTTTACCTCTATTTATCAAAGGATTCTCCCCTCTCTTTTTTTGTTTTTTTTCCACTCCTTTAATATGTTTAGTATTTATCACTTTAAAATATGGAAATTCTCTTATATAACCCCAGGACCATCATCACAACTAACAAAATTATCAAACACAGCCTTCTTGTCACATAATACCCAGTCCATACTCAAATTTCCCCAATTGTTTCAGAAATTTTTTTTACAGTTAGTTGGTTTGAATCAGATCCAAACAAGTTCCACACATTGCATTTGGTTGTTACAACTATTAAGTCTCTTTTAATTGACAGCAGTGTCCTAAAAAAAAATAAAATAAAATAGATAGTATAAGACACACACAAAAATATCAGTTCTACTTTTTAAAAAAACTTATTTTTAATAGTTGCCCTGGAGTTTGCAATACACATTTACAGCTAATCCAAGTCCACTTCTAAATAACACTATGCCACTTCATGGGGAGTATGAGTACCTTATAACATGAAGGCAATCCTTGGGACTTCCCTGGTGGTGCAGCGGATAAGAATCCGCCTGCCAATGCAGGGGACATGGGTTCAAGCCCTGGTCCTGGAAGATCCCACATGCCGCGGAGCAACTAAGCCCGTGCTCCAGATCTACCGAGCCTGTGCTCTAGAGCCCGTGAGCCACAACCACTGAGCCTGTGGGCCGCAACTATTGAAGCCTGCATGCCTGGAGCCCATGCTCCGCAACAAGAGAAGACAACCCAAGGAGAAGCCCGAAGAAGAGTGGCCCCCGCTCACCATAACTAGAGAAAGCTTGTGCAGCAACAAAGACCCAATGCAGCCAAAATAAATTAATTAATTAAAAAAATTAAATCTTAAAAAAAAAAAAGTATTCCTCCCTCCCATCACTGGTATCATTGCTGTCATTCATCTCACTTATATATATAAGCATAGCTATACCTATGATATATACAAAAGCATACATAATTGAATAAATTAAGTTTTTTACTAGTTGTTAGGACCATGTGGTGACTTCCAAGCTCTTTGCAAATAGAACTAGAATCTGAAAGTATGTCACAAAACAAAAATATACGCCACAATTTTGAGGACACACATTTCTATGGCCTAATACTTTGAAAGACCAGAACAGTTATGGCTAACAAATTTCTTCAACTATTTTTTCTAATATCTTTATCTACCTATCTCTATCATCTATTTATCTATCTGTAATAGAAATAAAGCCATGGGCCTGTAATAAAGTCTCATATTTGCTATCTCTTCACAAATGCCACCACATCAGAGAAGCCTTTTCTAACTACCTTATCTAAGAGAATTTGCACCCTGCCCCATAATTTCTATCCCCTTACTAAACTCTATTCTCAGAACAATTATCACTGACATTATAATTTTTTATTTGCCTACTTATTTATTACTTATTATCTGTCTCACTGACAAAATATTAAATGCCATGAAAGCAGTAAGTTGCTCTAAGTTATCCATCACCATATTTGATCCTCTGGAGTTATAATGGTAAATGGTCCATTCTCAATAAATATCAATCAATAAATATTTTTGTATCAATGAAAGATGAAAATAATTTATTCCCAGAAAACTACCATCCTATCTTATTTTTTCCACTCCTCTTTTTCCCCCTCTACTCATTCTTCATCTTGTCATTATCATCTGTGTAAATTCATGCACTGGCAGCAAGTACTATTAGGGTTTATTGGCCTTTTATATTTTTTTCTAGTCAAAATAAAAATGCTTGCTTTTGCCATGTAGCTCAATTAACTTATTAACACAAAGCAGTTAAAATAACATAAGAATATTGGATAAATAGGGAGAAATTAATTATTTTACCCACTATCCATTGAAGTGGAAACATGAAAGATGAGATATGATATAGGAAATACAGAAGCTAAATTTTCTTTTGCACAATGTAATATAATGTTTTAATTCAAGTTCCTACTGACGCTCTAAAGGTAAATTCAGACTACTCCAATAAATTATTCAGACCTTTAAACAGCTTGGCTTTTTTGGATATGTATTCAGTCTTTTAAATTTCCTCTCCTCTGTGCTTTTTTCAAATGGTGTCTGAATGGATTGGGGGACAGGTCTACTTTACCTTGTGTGTCTAGGAAGAATTAGGCCCTCAGATCTATGACAATATTTTTTTTTAAGATTTTTTTTTGATGTGGACTATTTTTAAAGTCTTTATTGAATTTGTTACAATATTGCTTCTGTTTTATGTTTTGGTTTTTTGGCTTCAAGGCATGTGGGATCTTAGCTCCCCAACCAGGGATCAAACTGGCATCCGATGCATTAGAAAGTGAAGTCTTAACCACTGGACTGCCAGGGAAGTCCCTGACAATATGTTTTTATATATATTCTGACTCCTTTGAACTTCATAGAAATATCCCTGTACACCTGTTAGCTTTGCTTCTTATTGGCATCAAAGGATATGTAGCTACTGATAGAAAATAGTAAACATACATTGGAACTCTTAATTCCCTACCTTCACACAGACCTTCTCAAAAAAATATCCACATCACAGTCTTTCCCAGTTGCTTGTGTCAAAAATTATCTGTTTCCTACCATCAGAATCTAAGCTCCATGGTTAGGAGAAGATTGACATGTTTACTGCTATAGTCCCAATTTTTAGAACAATGAGTGCCATACAGTGGGTAGCCAATAAATATTTAATGAATGAATTTATCTCCACTCCCAGATTGGTTAGAACTCAGTAGTTACCCCTACTGACTTTACCACATCTTGATTCTGGATGGAATTACCTCCTGTTCCTGAGGTTTTGATGTGCTTCTGCTTTGCTGCTTTGTACCTTCGTTACAGTATCATTTCACTCCAGATGTTCTATCCTCCCTGGTAGACTCACCAGTCCAGCACTGTCAGCTATTACTCCAAGACATGTGTGGACTTTTGACATTTCCATGCCACTCAAGAGTGTATGGGCTTCCCTGGTGGCTCAGTGGTTATGAATCCGCCTGCCAATGCAGGGGACACAGGTTCGAGCCCTAGTCCAGGAAGATCTCACATGCCACGGAGCAACGAATCCTGTGAGCCACACCTACTGAGCCTGCGCTCTAGAACCCGGGAGCCACAACTACTGAAGCCCACGTGCCACAACTACTGAAGCCCACGTGCCTTTAAAATAACATAAGAATATTGGATAAATAGGGAGAAATTAATTATTTTACCCACTATCCATTGAAGTGGAAACATGAAAGATGAGATATGATATAGGAAATACAGAAGCTAAATTTTCTTTTGCACAATGTAATATAATGTTTTAATTCAAGTTCCTACTGACGCTCTAAAGGTAAATTCAGACTACTCCAATAAATTATTCAGACCTTTAAACAGCTTGGCTTTTTTGGATATGTATTCAGTCTTTTAAATTTCCTCTCCTCTGTGCTTTTTTCAAATGGTGTCTGAATGGATTGGGGGACAGGTCTACTTTACCTTGTGTGTCTAGGAAGAATTAGGCCCTCAGATCTATGACAATATTTTTTTTTAAGATTTTTTTTTGATGTGGACTATTTTTAAAGTCTTTATTGAATTTGTTACAATATTGCTTCTGTTTTATGTTTTGGTTTTTTGGCTTCAAGGCATGTGGGATCTTAGCTCCCCAACCAGGGATCAAACTGGCATCCGATGCATTAGAAAGTGAAGTCTTAACCACTGGACTGCCAGGGAAGTCCCTGACAATATGTTTTTATATATATTCTGACTCCTTTGAACTTCATAGAAATATCCCTGTACACCTGTTAGCTTTGCTTCTTATTGGCATCAAAGGATATGTAGCTACTGATAGAAAATAGTAAACATACATTGGAACTCTTAATTCCCTACCTTCACACAGACCTTCTCAAAAAAATATCCACATCACAGTCTTTCCCAGTTGCTTGTGTCAAAAATTATCTGTTTCCTACCATCAGAATCTAAGCTCCATGGTTAGGAGAAGATTGACATGTTTACTGCTATAGTCCCAATTTTTAGAACAATGAGTGCCATACAGTGGGTAGCCAATAAATATTTAATGAATGAATTTATCTCCACTCCCAGATTGGTTAGAACTCAGTAGTTACCCCTACTGACTTTACCACATCTTGATTCTGGATGGAATTACCTCCTGTTCCTGAGGTTTTGATGTGCTTCTGCTTTGCTGCTTTGTACCTTCGTTACAGTATCATTTCACTCCAGATGTTCTATCCTCCCTGGTAGACTCACCAGTCCAGCACTGTCAGCTATTACTCCAAGACATGTGTGGACTTTTGACATTTCCATGCCACTCAAGAGTGTATGGGCTTCCCTGGTGGCTCAGTGGTTATGAATCCGCCTGCCAATGCAGGGGACACAGGTTCGAGCCCTAGTCCAGGAAGATCTCACATGCCACGGAGCAACGAATCCTGTGAGCCACACCTACTGAGCCTGCGCTCTAGAACCCGGGAGCCACAACTACTGAAGCCCACGTGCCTAGAGCCCATGCTCCGCAACAAGAGAAGCCACCGCAATGAGAAGCCCGCGCACCATAACGAAGAGTAGCCCCGGCTCGCCGCAACTAGAGAAAGCCCACACGCAGCAACGAAGACCCAACGCAGCCAAAACTGAATAAATAAAATAAATAAATTAAAACAAAAAAAAAGTGTGTGTATATGTAGGGGTTGGAGTTGGGGAGGTTAGGGAATAGTCATGTGCTCTCCATCTGCTCAACCTTGTCAACTATTAATTTTACTCAAATTTTCCTATACCAGTTAATAAA
Source organism: Physeter macrocephalus (assembly GCF_002837175.3). NCBI lineage: Eukaryota > Metazoa > Chordata > Mammalia > Artiodactyla > Physeteridae > Physeter > Physeter macrocephalus. The sequence continues at coordinate 128,877,942 of NC_041220.1, read as the reverse complement.
CAGAGAATCCTGCAAGGCAGACTCCTCCAAGAGTCCCAGATGGGAAACCCTGCTTTTCACTCACTCCTCGACCTTTCCCAGTCTCAGCTCTAGGACTGCAGACTGCGAATGAGAAGGCACACAGGAGTCCAATTCTGTGGTTTACGTACTTATCCTCTCTCTGTCCTTCCTCCATTTCGGTGCCCTTTTTCTCCCTATAATTCCCTTGGACTGGACATTTAGATTTTTGTGTATTCCTTCATATCAAAATTTGAGTTCTCTCTCATGTAGTAGGATTCTTTCCCTGCTTTTGATATGTTAAATAGAATACAAGTAATATTAAAACACCATTATCTTTTCAATGAAACCTGGAAACTATTTTCATTTTATGGACTCTACAAAGTCATTTTGAGACACCAAGCTGCCCCCCCTTCCCATGTGAGACCATTCTACTTTACTGAGCAAATAAAGTGCTTAGATCAGCCTTGATAATCAAAGGTCATGAGAGGATATCAATCAAGAAGAAAAGGAAGTGTATTTTTATTCTTAACTGTTATCCCCATTATGTGTATTTAATTGGAGTGTAAAAATTCTAACCAATACTCTCTTTTCTTGCTTATTTTATGAAGTTTATGCACCTGACATTCATACAAATGAATGAGCTGAAGAACAATCTCAGATGATGACTGCAAAAATACAATGGAAAGAAAAAGTACATATTTCAATCCTTTGCAAACTAGAAAATTGATATTTATCTTGTATGTCTTTCATTTCAGTAAATTTATATGTGGTATAAAATGCCTAATAAAATGTTCTCACTAACGTGATAGAATAAGATTCTTCAAACTTTGATGTTGTAAGTCTTCTTGCTGTATCACTAAGCAACTTCTTGTAAAACCAACCATCTTTGCTTCTATTGTGTCTTAACAACTGACACACTCGTATTCCCCTTATCTCCCCAACATCTCAATCTCGCTGTCTTTACTCATCTTTTCCTTTTTGTCTCAAGGGGAAATAAAATGGCCTTCTTTCTCCAGTTAGTCTTTGCAGTGGAGTTCTGGATTCGATTACCTCTCATCTCTTCTAGCCCTTGGATCCTTCTCTTTCTTGAATACTTCTCCATCTTTACCATCTCTTCCCTGACCTCGTACACTCATCTTTGACTGGACTGTTTGGTCATGGCATCATTCCCATCATTCTCCATTTGACGGGACTGCTTTTCCTGACATTATTCCCTTTCTCTCTGAATTTTCACTGACCACCATATCAAAAGAGCTGTCTACATTGCTGACAGCTCAAACGTCAAATTGCTTCTTAGATTTGTGTTGGTGTTTTTGCTCCACCTCTTTACTCGGTGCAGGCATTCAGATGCACTGGTTCTTCAAAGTTGTGTAATAAATTGTTTGGAGAGCCAATAAAGAACACAGAAGCACAGGCTTCTTCAAGAGGACAAGGCTAGGTCTTCTGTAAGTGTATAAGTCTCCCACGTGGTTCTAAGACACATCAAAATTTAAGAACCATTGCTCTGGTGATTTTTAGGATCACAACTTCATAGCCTCCAGAGTAAGTCATTTCTTTTGGCCAGTCAACCTTCAGAACTGTCTCTCCCTTCTTCCCTTCTCTTATAGAGGACTATCCTGGATCTGACATCATTTGGGCAGTCTTACCCCCAGTAGAATCTCAGGAAATGTTTGTTGAAACTGTGTAAACAAAGGCTTTATGAAAAACCCGGTCTTTAGACTGCTTTTTTCTAACTCAAATTTCATTTCCTTTAGAAAGTAGCTTAACGTTATTACTTTTTCAGACTAACAGCCCAGATTTTGCTTTTCAGTTCTATAAGCAAATAATTTAAAATAAAAATCCAAATACTAATACAGTTCTTTGCCCTACCAGGCCATGTTCATATTGGCATTTAGGAATAGGAACTTGAATGATGACAAATTTGCCTAAGGAAATTTTATTTAATATAATTTTTTAAGGCTTTATTGCTACTTTGCTGGTTACTGGATGGAGAATGCAGCATGTGGCTCTGATTCACAAATTACGTTTCTAATTCAAGGGCACATTCAACCAATGAAGTACAGTTTTTAGTTTAAATTTCAGAACATATTGAAATATTTGATAGAAAATTGAGTTTTGGGGGCCTATGGCTCTGTTCCCCTCAGAGGATCCTAATTGAAGCCAAATTCTAATGAAGCTAATAAAAATTTAGTAGATTGACAGTTGAATGCAAGCATACATTTGTTGCCAACTTACTAAAGTTAATCTGTTCCATATGTAAAAACAGCATATGAGGCTATTCTTCTCTTTGACTCATGTTATTTTAGCTTTAATACCTATCTCTAGGATCCAAGGACTCTTACAAGACTATCTTCCCTGCAATTACTGGTGATAAACTACACATTGATTTCCATGGCTGTGCAGGGCTGCCTGTGTGTGTATTTGAGGCTTCCTGTGTATGCGAACACAGACTTATATATTCATACACACATACTCCCATTAACAGATCACATCCATGTAAGTCTAAATGTAGCAAAGTTCTATCAGCATTAGGCTGAGATGTTGAAGCCTACAATAATCAGAAGATTCAGAAGTTAGGTTCTCACAGCAACTCGAAACTAGCACTGGTGTCATGTGCTGTGACGGGGTTTTTCCATTACACAATCAGATAACCCTGTATAATGTGACATAAATATTAGGCAGATCTTCACTTGCAAACACACATTTACTGTGTCATGTTGTGTAACAGGCCTCCATAATGTGGACGATACTAAAAATGAAAAATTCTTGTCTTGGTTTTAGACATTATGTGTAAATATTTTGCTTATGAGACATGCATTAATTTTGAAGGTATAACAACATAAAGAATTGCTCTTTAAAAGACAGTATTTTGTTTTAACAATGTATTGCTAGAACAAACATTGAAAGATTAATTAATAATCACAAATGATAAATGAAGCATACATTTGGTAATTATAAGATAAACAATATCTCTTTGCTCATAAAAAGTGTTTTTTTTTTGGTTTATAATCTTATAAAAAGTTAAATACTTGGTCATACAATAAGGCAAAGGAAAAGATTTATTTTATTTATTTTTTTGTGGTACGCGGGCCTCTCACTGTTGTGGCCTCTCTCGTTGTGGAGCACAGGCTCCGGACGCGCAGGCTCAGCAGCCATGGCTCACGGGCCCAGCCGTTCCGCGGCATGTGTGATCTTCCCGGACTGGGGCACGAACCCGTGTCCCCTGCATTGGCAGGCGGATTCTCAACCACTGTGCCACCAGGGAAGGCCCCAAAGGAAAAGATGTTTAAAGTAGGGGATAAAAATGAATGTAAAGTCTTAGACATAAGCTTATTAAAATTCTTATTCTTTATATATCAAAATGTGTATTTTAAATAAAAGACAAACAATATTTTATCATTTCACACATATTTTATAATAAAAATACAAATATTCACAAAAATATGAAATACGCATTGAATCTAACTATTTAAATGTCTTCTAGATTATCATCAAGTTGCATAAGAAAAAACTGCAGTGAAATGGAGTTTGCATTTTTGGTTGTTTATTGTCTTAAGATTAAATCATAGTATAGAAAGCTGCTCAAATTATTAACCCCCAATTTAAAGTAATTTAATTAAATATAATAACAATTATACATCAAACAATATACAATATTGGCTACTTGGCTATGGATTCACAGCAAGTAGGAGGGAACTCCATATAAAGTCCCACCGTCTTCTCATAGTCTAACAAATTTGGTCTTTAAATCATTCACTGACTCAGTGAATGGCCATTAGGAGTTCTCTGTGTCAGATACTCTGCTAGGCCAGGAGATTCTGGGATGAGTTAACTAGATGTGGGCACTTCTTTCTCAATATTTTCTGTCCAGCAAAGAGTACAGACATTCAAAATGTCACTTTGCATGTTTGAAGACACATTTTTTTCTACTGTTCACATTAGAATCTGTAATAACAGCTTATACTTGTTGAAATGTTGTCCCAAGAATCATTTTGAGGATTTTACATGTACTAATCTGTCTATTCCTCACAATGATACAGTGGGGTAGGTAATACCATTCACAAATTATAGAGGAAGAAACTGAGGAACAGAGGTCTACTGTAGAATGCTTAAGGTCACAAAAAAGTTATATGGGGTTAATTTACATGCAATACATAGAAATAAAGTTCTGTGTATATAGAAACCAGAAAATTGCAAAATAATAATAGCACTAACATTCAAAATATGTATCATAAAACTAGTATTGGCTTTTTGACTGTTAAAGATTCAGAGGGACTTCTCTGGTGGTCCAGTGGTTAGGACTCAGTACTTTCACTGCCATGGCCCCGGGTTCAATCTGTGGTCAGGAAATAGGATCCTGCAAGCCACATGGCATGGCTAAAAAAAAAAAAAAAAAGATTCACAAAAAATCATTTTAAAAAAGGGCTAAATGTTCCCATTTAGAATAGTCTCTAAGGTACATAAAATACAATTTTTAAATGAAAACCACAAAAATTATACTTTCTAAATGTGAATGTTTAGATTTGCATTCTGCAATAACTGAAAACTAGTTTTTACAGCTTTTTTTGTTATAACTAATGGTGTATGATCATCAATATTCAGATTTATCCTGGTAGATTTAAGGTAAAAATAATAAATTATTCTTTATCAGCCATTATCTGCTCTGAAATATTACACAAGAAAATCATGTTTTAAATGAGACTCAGTTTTCCCCACAACAAATTTCCTTCAAATACTCCTGACAGTCACTTAATTACTCTTGTTATTCAAATTTATATTTCATTTCACAAATAATATGATATTGAATTGTAATTTTTTCTGGTACTGCACACCGTATAAACAAAAACGCAACAAATTTCTATTCTTGAAGACCATTAGCAAAGAAGAAAGACAGTTTTTAATTTTTTAAAATTATTTTTCTTTTAATTTTATTAATTTATAATGTGTTTTCCAAATTAATTTATGCATTTCAATAAAATTATTTTGAAATATGTATAATCACTAAGCAACAACAGCCTCCCATCTAGTCCTAATGCAAAAACTGATGTTTTCTGGTTCCCTCTACATTTTTTTTTTTAACACCTTGATCGGAGTATAATTGCTTTACAATGGTGTATTAGTTTCTGCTTTATAACAAAGTGAATCAGCTATGCATATAGATATATCCCCATATCTCCTCCTTCTTGTGTCTCCCTCCCACCCTCCCTATCCCACCCCTCTAGGTGGTCACAAAGCACCGAGGTGATCTCCCTGTGCTATGTGGCTGCTTCCCACCAGCTATCTATTTTACATTTGGTAGTATATATAAGTCTATGCCACTCTCACACTTCGTCCCAGCTTACACTTCCCCCTCGTCGTGTCCTCAAGTCCATTCTCTACGTCTTAGCATACGGTATTTATTTTTCTCTTTCTGACTTATGTCACTCTGTATGACAGTCTCTAGGTCCATCCACCTCACTACAAATAACTCAATTTTGTTTCTTTTTATGGCTGAGTAATACTCCATTGTATATGTGTGCCACATCTTCTTTATCCATGCATCTGTTGATAGACACTTAGGTTGCTTCCATGCCCTGGCTATTGTAAATAGAGCTGCAATGAACATTGTGGCACATGACTCTTTTTGAATTATGGTTTTCTCAGGGTATTTGCCCAGTAGTGGGATTGCTGGGTCATATGGTAGTTCTATTTTTAGTTTTTTAAGGAAACTCCATACTGTTCTCCATAGTGGGTTTATCAATTTACATTGCCACCAACAGTGCAAGATGGTTCCCTTTTCGCCACACCCTCTCCAGCATTTACAGTTTGTAGACTTTTTGATGATGGCCATCCTGACTGGTGTGAGGTGATACCTCATTGAAGTTTTGGTTTGCATTTCTCTAATGATTAGTGATGTTGAACATCCTTTCATGTGTTTATTGGCAATCTGTATATCTTCTTTGGAGAAAGGTCTATTTAGGGCTTCTAGCCATTTTTGGATTGGGTTGTTTGTTTTTTGAATATTGAGCTGCATGAGCTGCTTGTACATTTTGGAGATTAATCCTTTGACAGTTGCTTCATTTGCAAATATTTTTTCCCTCTCTGAAGGTTGTCTTTTCATCTTGTTTATGGTTTCCTTTGCTGTGCAAAAGCTTTTAAGTTCCATTAGGTCCCATTTGTTTCTCTTTGTTTTTATTTCCATTTCTCTAGGAGGTGAGTCAAAAAGGATCTTGCTGTGATTTATGTCATAGAATGTTCTACCTATGTTTTTCTCTAAGAGTTTGATAGTGTCTGGCCTTACATTTAGGTCTTTAATCCATTTTGAGTTTTACATGTAGCTGTCCAGTTTTCCCAGAACAAATTATTGAAGACACTGTCTTTTCTCCATTGTATGTCTTTGCCTCCTTTACCATAGATTAGTTGACCATATGTGGGTGGGTTTATCTCTGGGCTTTCTATCCTGTTCCATTGATCTATATTTCTATTTTTGTGCCAGTGCCATACTGTCTTGATTACTGTATCTTTGTAGTATAGTCTGAAGTCTGGGAGCCTGATTCCTCTAGCTCCGTTTTTCTCTCTCCAGATTGCTTTGGCTGTTCGAGGTCTTCTGTGTTTCCATACAAATTGTGAAATTTTTTGCTCTAGTTCTGTGAAATATGCCATTGGTTATTTGAAAGGGATTGCATTGAATCTGTAGATGGCTTTGGGTAGTATAGTCATTTTCACAATGTTGATTCTTCCAATCAAAGAACATGGTATATCTCTCCATCTGTTTGTATCATCTTTAATTTCTTTCTTCAGTGTCTTATAGTTTTCTGCATACCGCTCTTTTGTCTCCTTAGGTAGGTTTATTCCTAGGTATTTTATTCGTTTTCTTGCAATGGTCAATGGGAGTGATTCCTTACTTTCTCTTTCAGATTTTTCATCATTAGTGTATAGGAATGCAAGAGATTTCTGTGCATTAATTTTGTACCCTCCTACTTTACCAAATTCATTGATTAACTCCAGAAGTTTTCTGGTAGCATATTTAGGATTCTCTATGTATAGTATCATGTCATCTGCAAACAGTGACAGCTTTACTTCTTCTTCTCCGACTTGGATTCCTTTTGTTTCTTTTTCTTCTCTGATTGCTGTGGCTAAAACTTCCAAAACTATGTTGAATAATAGTGGTGAGAGTGGACAACCTTGTCTTGTTCCTGATCTTAGAGGAAATGGTTTCAATTTTTCACCATTGAGAACGATGTTGGCTGTGGGTTTGTCATATATGGCCTTTATTATGTTGAGGTAAGTTCCCTCTATGCCTACTTTCTGCAGGGTTTTTATCATATATCAAATGGGTGTTGACTTTTGTTGAAAGCTTTTTCTGCATCTATTGAGTTGATTATATGGTTTTTATTCTTTAGTTTGTTAATGTGGTGTATCACATTGATTGATTTGTGTATATTGAAGAATCCTTGCATTCCTGGGATGAACCCCACTTGATCATGCTGTATGATCCTTTTAATGTGCTGTTGGATTCTGTTTGCTAGTATTTTGATGAGGATTTTTGCATCTATGTTCATCAGTGATATTGGCCTATAGTTTTCTTTCTTTGTGACATCTTTGTATGCTTTTGGTATCAGGGTGATGGTGGCCTTGTAGAATGCGTATGCAAGTGTTCCTCCCTCTGATGTATTTTAGAAGAGTTTGAGAAGGATAGGTGTTAGCTCTTCTCTAAATGTTTGATAGAATTTGCCTGTGAAGCCATCTGGTCCGGAGCTTCTGTTTGTTGGAAGATTTTTAATCACAGTTTCAATTTCAGTGTTAGTTATTGGTCTCTTCATATTTTCTATTTCTTCCTGGTTCAGTCTCATAAGGTTGTGCTTTTCTCAGAATTTGACCTTTTCTTCCAGGTTGTCCATTTTACTGGCATATAGTTGCTCGTAGTAATCTCTCATGATCCTTTGTATTTCTGCAGTGTCAGTTGTTACTTCTTTTTCTTATTTCTGCAGTGTCAGTTGTTACTTCTCCTTCTTCATTTCTAATTCTATTGATTTGAGTCTTCTCCCTTTTTTTCTTGATGAGTCTGGCTAATGGTTTATCAATTTTGTTGATCTTCTCAAAGAACCAGCTTTTAGTTTTAATGATCTTTGTTATTGTTTCCTTCATTTCATTTTCATTTATTTCTGATCTGATTTTTATGGTTTCTTTCCTTCTGCTAACTTTGGGATTTTTGTTCTTCTGTCTCTAAATGCTTTAGGTGTAAGGTTAGAATGTTTATTTGAGATGCTTCTTGTTTCTTGAGGTAGCATTGTATTGCTATAAACTTCCCTCCTAGAACTATTTTATTGCATCCCATAAGTTTTGGATCGTCATGTTTTCATTTTCATTTGTTTTTAGGTATTTTTTTATTTCCTCTTTGATTTCTTCAGTGATCTCTTGGTTATTTAGTGTATTCTTTACAGATATTTTCCTGTAATTGATATCTAGTCTCATAGCATTGTGTTCAGAAAAGATACTTGATACGATTTCAGTTTTCTTAAATTTACCAAGTGTTGATTTGTGACCCAAGTTATGATCTATCCTGGAGAATATTACATGAGCACTTGAGAAGAAAGTGTATGCTGTTGTTTTTGGATGGAATGTCCTGTAAATATCAAGTCCATGTTGTTTAATGTATCGTTTAAAGCTTGTGTTTCCTTATTTATTTTCATTTTGGATGACCTGTCCATTGGTGAAAGTGGGTTGTTAACATCCCCTACTATGATTGTGTTACTGTCGATTTCCCCTTTTATGGCTGTTAGCATTTGCCTTATGTATTGAGGTGATCCTGTGTTGGGTGCATAAATATTTACAATTGTTACATCTTTTTCTTGGATTGATCCCTTGATCATTATGCAGTGTTCTTCTTTGTCTCTTGTAATAGTCTTTATTTTAAGTCTATTTTGTCTGATATGAGAATTGCTACTCCAGCTTTCTTTTGATTTCCATTTGCATAGAATATCTTTTCCATCCCATCACTTTCAGTCTGTATATTTCCCTAGGTCTGTAGTGGGTCTCTTGTAGACAGAGAATTGCTACTCCAGCTTTCTTTTGATTTCCATTTGCATAGAATATCTTTTTCCATCCCATCACTTTCAGTCTGTATATTTCCCTAGGTCTGTAGTGGGTCTCTTGTAGACAGCATATATATGGGTCTTGTTTCTGTATCCATTCAGCCAGTCTATGTCTTTTTTGGGGAGCATTTAATCCATTTACTTTTAAGATAATTATCGATATATATGTTCCTATTACAATTTTCTTAATTGTTTTGGGTTTGTTATTGTAAGTGTTTTCCTTGTCTTGTGTTTCCTGCCTAGAGAAGTTCCTTTAGCATTTGTTGAAAGGCTGGTTTTGTGGTGCTGAATTCTCTTAGCTTTTGCTTGTCTGTAAAGCTTTTAATTTCTCCGTCGAATCTAAATGAGATCCTTGCTGGGTAGAGTAATCTTGGTTGTATGTTTTTCCCTTGCAACACTTTAAATATGTCCTGCCACACCCTTCTCGCTTGCAGAGTTTGTGCTGAAAGATCAGCTGTTAACCTTATGAGGATTCCCTTGTATGTTATGCTTTTTTTCCCCTTGCTGCTTTTAATATTTTTTCTTTGTATTTAATTTTTGATAGTTTGATAAATATGTGTCTTGGCGTGTTTCTCCTTGGATTTATCCTGTATGGGGTCTCTTCACTTCTTGGACTTGATTATTTCCTTTCCAATATTAGGGAAGTTTTCAACTACAATCTCTTTAAATATTTTCTCAGTCCCTTTCTTTTTCTCTTCTTCTTCTGGGACCCCTCTAATTTGAATGTTGATGCATTTAATGTTGTCCCAGAGGTCTCTGAGAATCTCCTAGATTCTTTTCATTCTTTTTTCTTTATTCTGCTCGGTACTAGTTATTTTCACTATTTTATCTTCCAGGTCACTTATGCGTTCTTCTGCCTCAGTTATTCTGCTATTGTTTCCTTCTAGAGAATTTTTAATTTCATTTATTTTGTTGTTCATCATTGTCTGTTTGCTCTTTAGTTCTTCTATTTCCTTGGTAAACGTTTCTTGTATTTTCTCCATTTTATTTCCAAGTTTTTGGATCACCTTTACTATCATTACTCTGAATTCTTTTTCTGGTAGACTGCCTATTTCCTCTTCATTTGTTTGGTCTGGTGTGTATTTACCTTGCTCCTTCATCTTGAATTCTTTTTCTGGTAGACTGTCTATTTCCTCTTCATTTGTTTGGTCTGGTGTGTATTTACCTTGCTCCTTCATCTGCTGTGTGTTTCTCTGTCTTCTCATTTTGCTTAAATTACTGTGTTTGGGGTCTCCTTTGTGCTGGCTGCAGGTTTGTAGTTCCCATTGTTTTTGGTTTCTGTCCCCAGTGGCTAAGGTTGCTTCAGTGGGTTGCGTAGGCTTCCTTGTGGAGGGACTAGTGCCTGTGGATGAGGCTGGATCTTGTCTTTCTGGTGGGCAGGACTGCGTCCGGTGGTGTGTTTTGTGGTGTCTGTGACCTTATGATTTTAGGCAGCCTCTCTTCTAATGGGTGAAGTTGTGTTGCGTCTTGCTAGTTGTTTGGCATAGGGTGTCCAGCATTGTAGCTTGCTGGTCGTTGAGTGGAGCTGGGTCTTAGCATTGAAATGGAGATCACTGGGAGAGCTTTTACTGTTTGATATTATGTGGAGCTGGGAGGTCTCTGGTGGACCAATGCCCTGAACTCAGCTCTCCCACCTCAGAGGCACAGGCCTGACAGCCAGCTGGAGCACAAAGACCCTGTCAGCCACCCAACTCAGAAGAAGAGGGAGGGAAAAAGAAAGGAAGGAAGGAAGGAAGGAAGGAAGGAAAGAATATAAAAGAAAGAAAAAAGAAAGGAAGAAAGAAAAGAGCAACCAAACCAAAAGTCAAATCCACCAATGATAACAAGCGCTAAAAACCATATTAAAAAAAAAAAAAACGGTCAGCCAGAACCCTAGGACAAACGGTAAAAGCAAAGCTTTACAGACAAAATTATACAAAGAAGCATACACACTCGCGAAAAAGGAAAATATATATATATACGTAGCTATAAAAAAAAATGGAAGAGAGCAACCAAATCAATAAATAAATCTACCAAGGATAATAAACTCTAAATACTAAACTAAGGTAAACATAAAACCAGAAACAAATTAGATGCAGAAAGGAAACCTAAGTCTACAGTTCCTCCCAAAACCCACCACCTCAATTTTTAGATGATTCCTTGGATATTCAGTTATTCCAGAGATGCATGGTACATCAGGTTGATTGTGGAGATTTAATTCGCTGCTCCTGAGGCTTCTGGGAGAAGTTTCCCTTTCTCTTCTTTGTTCACATAGTTCCCGGGGTTCAGCTATGGATTTGGCCCTGCCTCTTTCTGTAGGTGGTCTGAGGCATCTTTTCCTGCCCAGACACGATGGGGTTAAAGGAGCAGCTGATTAGGGGGCTCTGGCTCACTCAGGCCAGGGGGAGGGAGGGGTACCGATGCGGGGTGAGCCTGCGGTGGCAGAGGCCCACATGACACTGCATCAGCCTGAGGCGCACCATGCGTTCTCCCGGGGAAGTTGTCCCTGGATCACGGGACCCTGGCAGTGGCGGGCTGCACAGGCTCCCAGGAGGGGAGGTGTGGAGAGTGACCTGTGCTTGCACACTGTTTTCTTGGTGGCTGCAGCAGTAGCCTTAGTGTCTCATGCCCATTTCTGGGGTCCATGCTGGTAGCCGCAGCTTGTGCCCATCTCTGGAGCTCGTTTAGGCAGTGCTCTGTATGCCCTCTCCTTGGCACCCTGAAACGATGGTCTCTTGCCTCTTTGGCAGTCCAGACTTTTCCCTGGACTCCCTCCCAGCTAGCTGTGGCGCACTAGCCCCCTTCAGGCTGTGTTCACGCAGCCAACACCAGTCCTCTCCCTGGGTTCTGACCTTTGAACCCCGAGCCTCAGCTCCCAGCCCCCACCTGTCCCGGAGGGTGAGCAGACAAGCCTCTCGGGCTGGTGAGTGCTGGTCGGCACAGATCCCCTGTGCAGGAATTTCTCCGCTTTGCCCTCCGCACCCCTGTGGCTGCGCTCTCCTCCACGGCTCCGAAGCTTCCGCCTTCCGCCATCTGCAGTCTCTGCCCGTGAAGGGACTTCTAGTGTGTGGAAACCTTTCCTTCTTCACAGCTCCCTCCCACTGGTGCAGGTCCCGTCCCTCGTGTGGAAACTTTTCCTCCTTCACAGCTCTCTCCCAGAGGTGCAGGTCCCATCCCTATTCTTTTGTCTCTGTTTTTTCTTTTTTCTTTTGCCCTACCCAGGTACATGGGGAGTCTCTTGCCTTTTGGGAGGTCTGAGGTCTTCTGCCAGCATTCAGTAGGTGTTCTGTAGGAGTTATTCCACATGTAGATGTATTTCTGATGTATTTGTGGGGAGGAAGTTGATCTCCACGTCTTACTCCTCCACCATCTTGAAGGTCTCCCCCAAAAGACAGTTTTTAAACAGATTTCTATAAACATAACATATAACCAAGTTCTGTGAAACTATGAGTAAAAAAATATTTTTCATGTATGGAAAATTAAACTGTATGAAACAAAGAATAGAAATAAACAAGAACTTGTCTTGAGATGTATTCCTCAAATATCTCCCATACTTGTATACAGAATCTGGTTTTATTTCAGATTTTTATAACTAATCTGGAAGAAAGAGGCCCCATAAAATCTACACATGTGTAGAAGGGACATTTCCAGATATTTAAATGCATATCAATGTAAAGAAATTATAGATTTTGACCAATGAGTGATTTCTGTAGCTATGCTCTGCCCTTTCACTTGTCAGTGCATGTTTCTAGCTAACAAAATTGCTATAAAATAAGATGGCAATATGACAAATTATATATTTTAAATATTTATTAAATATTATTATTTAATAACCATTATTAATTATTAAATAATATTTATCAACTGTGTATTATGTGCAACATGCTATTCTACATTACATTAAGATAATACAGGGGGCTT
>NC_041220.1:128856933-128864901 GCF_002837175.3 Physeter macrocephalus | reverse complement strand
GTCCGGAGCCTGTGCTCCGCAACGGGAGAGGCCACAGCAGAGGGAGGCCCGCATACCACAAAAAAAAAAAAAAAAAAAAAAAAAAAGATAATACAAAAAAATGAGACACAATCTTTAACCGTAAGAAGTATGTGATCTAAATGGGTAATATCACTAGAAGAGAGAGGACCATAATGTTACAAGTAGTTTTAAAACTGTGATCAGGACTTTCAAGACTTCAGAGAAAATGCCTCAATATGTGTATATTAAAAACTACACATCTATATTGGCTATTGGAAAAAGTAGGAAGGTGTGAAGGAGAGGAGAGGATACTATAGGGACACTACCCATACTTCAACACAAATGATCAGGCAGTTAAATGAAAATTGAAGGAATACTTTGATGGTTGATTAAAAGTAGAAGGCAGATTTGGAATGCTACAGTTGGGTTGTTTGAACCCCAAAATACTACAAATAAAGGGGAGTATAGTGAGTATACTACTACTGCTATTAATAGCAATAATAATAATAATAGTAATTACTATTATTCTATAATTAAAAAGTGTAAGTAAATGCTTACATAGTCCTTACTATATTATAACAGGAAAATAATTGTAAGCTTCTTGAATGTCAGGGCCAGTGGGTTTGTGTTTAAATCAATAAAATTGGCCAGATGTTAGGGCATTTTGAACGGAGAACTATGAGGTTCACTTAAGAAAAGATTAATCTATAAGATTTGAATAACATAAATTAAAATTGGGAGAAAGTAAGAGAGAGATTAGTTAGGCATTTCTTGCAGTAAATAATCATCTATCTTAAAGAGATTGTTGATTGTCACAATAAAATGGATGTAATATATGTGAGAAACACTGGAATTAATATCTGTAATATCTGACAGTAAATTAGATGTGGGAACATGTAAGCAAAGAGAGGATTCTTTCATTACTCTGAGTTTTCTTGCCTAAGATGTGGGAAAGTTGGAGTCAGGATAGAGCAGATTCTGGAGAGAACATAATTCTTTTAGATTCACTTTTGAAAACTAAAATGTTAGTAATGCTTAAAGCTATAGCAGTAGATGGTTCCATGAGGGAGATAATTTAGATAGCAAAACAAGGAAAGATAAAAACTTGACCAATGCCCCGCTTCAGGGTCTAAGAGAGAAACAAAAGACAAGTGTTATGGAGAGCAGATGAGCGTTTAGAAGAATTCACCTAAGGTTGTTTTTGACTTTTGAAAGAGCAAATTCATTTGCCACAGGGAAAAGTCATTATAAGGCAATAGAAATAATAATATGTGTTCCCAAACATTCAGAAATGCCTGTATGCTCTGAAACCCAAACGTCTTCATATTTTAGGGCTTCATTATGTGGACTTAAAAATATATATCTATATTAATCTACAATCAGTCTCAAGTATTATACAAGCATGACTACTTTAAATTTCCTAAAACTGTCTACCAATAAGGTATCTGTGAAATAGCTTTCCTCAACATCTTGTTTAAATGAGCTTTATAAAGTTCATTAAAAATATAAAACACTGTCTCTGGTTCATCATCTTTTGTTTCTTCTTTTTAACTTACTTTTAAATTGTACACTTAACAAGGTCTCCTTCATAACAGTATCAAAATCTTGTTTGTTTCACTGATGTATCTGTTTACTTGTTTGTCTCTCTCCCCCACTAGAATATAGAACCTGTGAGACAGAGAAATGTGTACGCCTTATTGTAACCCCCAAGCCCAGCTGAGTACATGCCATCTAGTAGGTGCTTACGAATTATCTTTTATTGAAAGAATAAAGTCTCTGAATACATAAATAAATATGAAAAATAAAATTTATGCTCCGAAAAATAATCAATTGCTGCTCACAATGTAAAAAACTTAAATAAATGGAATTGTAAAGTCCTTGAAATTGAATTTCTGCTTCTCTTATCTCAAAAGTATCAAACTTGGCATTAACTTTTAACTAAAAGACAAACTTACCATTTCATAAAGGAAAAATAAAGTAAAAAAGAGAGAAAAGTACTAAGTGGTATTATGAGCTCTTGATAAACTGCCAGATTAATCTCTTCTGGTCACACACATACAACTTCTGAGACTTTCTTTTGCTTGGAAAAGATGATGCATTAAAACAACACACTGCCTATAGAGTGGGAAATTCGGGAAGGAAGTCAGTCATATTTTTCAAAGCTGGTGACACTAACTTATTTCCATTTTCAATCAGAGGGTGAGATTTTCACATTCCCATAATCCTATTCTTTAAAAATGCATGTAGCATTTTGCATTTAGAAGAGTAGAATGTTGCAACCAAGCACCCCTCTGTGCTTTTTTGGTCTTCTAACCAAAGAAGTGGGCAAATTAAGGGTCCAGCTTTTGGTGGTGTACTATGTACTGTTACATTTCTCTCCCCCCTTTCGGAGAATTATGCTTAAGTGATTTGCTACACTTCGCAATAAACACTAACGCTTACTTTGCTTTATGCATTTATTTAACAAATCATATCTTCACTATAACTCAAAGGTAAGAAATAGAAGGCTTGTATTTCTGGCCTTTTACCTTTGCTCTTCATCATCAGATCCCTGAAGCTTGCAAGTCTTTTTTTTTTTTTTTTTTTTGTGGTATGCGGGCCTCCCTCTGCTGTGGCCTCTCCCGTCGCGGAGCACAGGCTCCGGACGCGCAGGCTCAGCGGCCATGGGTCACGGGCTCAGCCGCTCCGCGGCATGTGGGATCCTCCCAGAGCGGGGCGCGAACCCGGTTCCCCTGCATCGGCAGGCGGACGCGCAACCACTGCGCCACCAGGGAAGCCCTAAGTCTTTTATTTAGTCCTTTCTTTTATCAGGATGTTTGAAAGGGCAGGTGTATTATACCTCAACACACCCACACTGCTCCGGCTTCCTGTGTGGCTCTGGCAGCCCAGTTTCCTCCTTCGACAAACTTCTTCCATCTCATCCTGGCAGTGGGAGGCCCCATAGCTTAGAAGACTGGACTGTGCCTTCCACCAACCACCTTAATTAATAACCTGCAATAATTATAATGACTAAGTTTATATGCGGGATTTTTGCCCTCTCTGTCTTATTCATTTATACTTATCTATGTTACTACCAAAATTTCAAACCTAACTCTTCTTTCACCCTTATTTTTTAAAATATAACTTTCCCTCATTCTGTCTTTTTGGTGAAATGAGAGGTATAACTTTACTGTTTAATGTAGATAATTTTCTCCAAGTTTCTTACTAGCTTGCATTCCCTTCCGCCAGCAGAGTGGGGTAACCAAGTGCTCAGAAGCATAAAAGTGATCACTATGTTGTACACCTGAAACTAATATAACATTGTAAATCAACCGTAATTCAATAAAAAAATAAAAGTGATCACAGCAAGCAGGAAAGTATGGAAACCAGAGGCTGAAATTTTGCAGATGTAGTGTTTTTTACAAATTCAGGACTCTCAACGTTTGAAGTTTCATTGTTTTCATTAAGAACAAATATACACATATCGGATGTAACATGGGTATTTTAAATTATGTGCTAATAGCTGTGATAAATTATCAGAATATATCCATTTATTGACTGGGTGTTTAAAAGAAAAAAATATAAGAAAACCCACATGTTATTTAAAGGTTTCCTGATCATTCAGTCATAATGAATATGACTGAAGATAAAATGAGAACAATTATCCTTAGTGATGAGGATAATTTTATATTTAATACTACAGATTTCAGAAGAATTAACCACAAAACCTAATCCTTGCATAGGTTTCTTACCTCTCAGCTCACAGAATCCACAGAAGTAATTTAAATTTTGATGCAGACCTTTTTGCACTGTACGAAATGTCAAAATAATGAATTAATGTTCCACATTAGCTCTATCAATTGCTTTAGTTGGCTCATAAAATTAAATCCCCAGGCTTGAGCTGTACCCATAAACTGGCATATGAGCCAGAACAAATAGTATTAACATATAGATATAGGATCATTCAAATTAAAATTAAAAATCCTGGAATGGAGAAAGAGAATCTTCAAAACTATTAAACAACATTTAGAACTTCCTTATGCTGTAGTAAATTATCAGTGTATAAGTTAGGTCTGTACAAAGTTCCAAGCATTTTATAAATGGATTATAATTATACATCGTTTTATCAACAAAACAATTCCATGAAGTAAATTTTATGATAAATACCATTTTTCAAAGAATAAAATTGAGGAACAGGGAAGTTCAATAACTTGTCCAATGTTATTAATCCACAAAGCAGTAATCCCAGAAATTGAACATAGAGAACTTGACTCCAAAGCCCCAAATCAACCATGGTGTTCTTCACAACCACACACACACACACACACACACACACACACACACCACACACACACACATTCGGTTGTTTTTAAAAACATTTTTGCCACTATACTTGCTACTATATTATACATTGTATTTTTATCTTCCCAGGAACACTATAAGTATTATTTTCTTCCCATTTTACAATTAAAAAACTAAAATTTAGAAAGATTAATTAATTTGCCTAGAATCACAGAATAGAGAGTCCAGAAATAAACCCATGCATAATATATGGTCAATTAATTTATGACAAAGGAACCAAGAACATACAATGGAGAAAGATAATCTCTTTGATAAATGGTGTTGGGAAAAGTGGACAGCCACCTGCAAAAGAATGAAAGTGGATCACTCTCTCACTCCATACACAAAAATCAACTCAGAATGGATTAAAGACTTGAACGTAAGACCTGAAACCATAAATCTCCTAGATGAAAACAGAGGTGGTAACCTCCTTGACATAGGTCTTGGCCACAATTTTTTGAATGTAACACCCAAATCAAAGGCAACAAAAGCAAAAATAAACGTGGGAATATATCAAACTATAAAGCTTCTGCACAGCAAAGGAAATTATCCACAAAATAAAAAGGCAACCTACTGAATGGGAAAAAATAATTGCAAATCATATGTCTGATAAGGAGTTAACACCCAAAATACATGAAGAAGTCACGTAACTCAACAGCAAAAATCCCACAAACAATCCTATTCAAAAATGGTCAGAAGATCTGAATAGACGTTTTCCCAAAGAAGACATACAGATGGCCAATAGGCACATGAAAAGATGTTCAATATCATCAGTCATTAGAGAAATGCAAATCAAAACCACAAGGAGATATTACCTCATACATGTTAAAATGACTATCACCAAAAAGATAAGAAATAACAAGCTTTGGCAAGGATGTGGAGAAAAGGGAACACTTGTACACTTTTGGTGGGAATGTAAATTAGTGCAGCCAAGATGCAAAACAATTTGGAGGTTCCTCAAAAAATTAAAAATAAAACTATCACATGACTCAGCAAATTCCACATCTGGGTATTTATTAGAAAAAAATGAAAGCACTAACTCAAAATGACATTTGCACCCCCATATCCCCATGTTCATTGCAACGTCATTTACAAAATCCAAGATATAGACACAACCTGAGTTCATCAGCAGGTAAATGGATAACAATGGAATTTTATTCAGCCATAAGAAAGAATGAAACCTTGCCATTTGAGACAACATGGATGGACATCAAGGTCATTATGGTAAGTGAAATAGTCAAACGGGGAAAGACAAATACCATGTGCTCTCTCTTACATGTGGAATCTAAAAACAAAACCAAAAACAAGCTCATAGATACAGAGAACAGATTGGTGGTTGCCAGAGGTGGAGGATGGGGTGGGGGGGTGGGGCTGGGAGAAACTGGTGAAGGGGGTCAAAAGGCAAAAAAAAAAATGTAAGTAAATAAATAGCCCTAAGATTTAGAAGGGCTACTTAACTTGTCTACAGTCACTAGGTGAATAAATAACTGAGTCAGGGTTTGAACCCAGCAATTTCTGACTCCAAAGGCTGGCTTTTTACTCCATGCCATTGTTTCATTCCTAACCAAACTCTAAGGGTGTCTCTGAATATTTGTAAATGAAAGTCTATACAGGACTCTACCTAAGGGATTTCAAAAACAAGAATGCCCAAATATAATTGTATAATTCTAATCCACTCTGTCTCAGTTGCTTGTGGCTGTTTTAACAAATTACCAAAAACTTTGAGTCTCAAGACAACATAACTTTGTCCTGTCAGCGTTCTGGAGGCCAGAGAACCAAAATCAAGGTGTTGGCAGGGTTGCATTTCCTCTGAAAGCTCTAGGAGAGAATCCTTTCCTTGCCTCTTCCAGCTTCTGGTGTCCGTCTGCCTTCCTTGATTTGTGGCTTCATGGCTCCAATCTTCAAGGCCAGCATCTTCAGATCGCTCTCTCTCTGTTCCGTCTTCATACAGTTTACTCCTCTGGGTATAGTAAAATCACCCTGTATCTTCCTCTTATAAGGGTACATTTGATTTCATTTAGTGCCCACTTGGATAATCAAGGGTAATCTCATCATCTCAAAATCCTTCATCACATCTGCCAAGAGTCTCTTTGGCCACATAAAGCAACATTCACAGGATCCAAGAATTAGGAAGTGAACTCTTTTTCAGCCGTCACATATTCCAATTCAAATTTATTAATATTTTAGCCATAGTTACCGTATTTTTTGGACTCCAGGAAAAGAGCAAGCTTACTTCTTTGCAAGACTGATCCTAACGCCTGTACTAGTGATCTCATTTCCTCTGGTTTCACCCCAGGACCTTGTCCCATCAATTATGCTTTTATTCTTATGTATCAAGTTCTCCTTCCACATTGGTGCCTTTCCTTAAAGCCTAATATCATGTGTAAATCTCTCCTGCCTCATTTTCCAAGTACATATATGATGGATTAAACAGGGGTGCTAATTCCTTTACAAATCTCCCAACACATACACACACAAACATGCACACGCACCTTTAATCTGGGTAAACTCTATGACTACCCTCACCAGTGAAAAATGACACTGTGCCAGAGTCCAGGCTCAGGTCTTCACAGACTGGCAGCTTTCACGTCTGCCTCTGGAAATTTTCCCTCCAGGAGTCCTCATCCACCATGTAAGAAGTCTGACTATCTTGACAACCATTCTTGGGGTCCACACATTATAACATGGTTAATAGTCCAAGCTGAGCCTATCTTTCCTGTCCTCTTTGACAAAGCATGAGGCATGTGAGTGAAGCTGCTCTGATTCCTCTAGACTGGCCCATCCACCAGCTGGATACTATTGAGTGGCCTCATCAATACCACATGGAGAAGAAGATTTGGCCAGATGATTCCTGCTTGAATTTCTGCCCCACAAAATCATGAGATAAAATGAAATTCTTAGAGTTTTAAGCCTCTAATTTTGGAGGTAATTTGTTGTGCAACAAGAGATGGAATTTGGAATCTGGAAATAACACTGACTTTTGGACCAGGTGGTAAGCAAAGTTGGATGGCCCTAGAGGAGATTCTTAATAAAATCTGGAGGCATCTCAATGAGATTTTTGGTGAGGGCTGAGAGAACAGAGAGGAATTTGCAGTCGGTAGCTAGAGAAAATGATACCTTCGTAATGTGTAGCAGAAAATTTGGCAATAATGTGGAAAATAAAAAGGGTACCTAATGGGCTTCCCTGGTGGCGCAGTGGTTGAGAGCCCGCCTGCCGATGCAGGGGACACGGGTTCGTGCCCCGGTCCGGGAGGATCCCACATGCCGCGGAGCGGCTGGGCCCGTGAGCCATGGCCGCTGGGCCTGCGCGTCCGGAGCCTGTGCTCCGCAACGGGAGAGGCCACAACAGGGAGAGGCCCGCGTACCACACACACACACACACAAAACGGTACCTAATTAACTTACCGATCTCGCTCTGGAGATTTTCAAGCAGAAGGTAAAAGGTGCCAGTCACTTCTCTTAGTTCCTATGAGAAAATATGAAAGGCAGATGTGAACTAAAGGAGGACCTGCTCACTTTTGAGCATAGTATACAGGAAATATAAAGGAGCAAAGTCTTCCTGGGTTGGAAAACCAATCTGTTTCTTTTTTTTTTTTTTTTTTTTTTTTTTTGTGGTATGCGGGCCTCTCACCGTTGCGGCCTCTCTCG
>NC_041220.1:128815409-128856841 GCF_002837175.3 Physeter macrocephalus | reverse complement strand
GCGGCCATGGCTCACGGGCCCAGCCGCTCCGCGGCACGTGGGATCTTCCCGGACCGGGGCACGAACCCGTGTCCCCTGCATCGGCAGGCGGATTCTCAACCACTGCGCCACCAGGGAAGCCCCCAATCTGTTTCTTATCCACATTTCCTTCCAGAAAAACATTTTTAAAGAAAAAAAAAATGGCGTCAGGATAAATATCAAATCCAGCATGGAGCTGAAAGATTCTTTGTTAAGTCCACAGAAAGATCTGTGGCAGTGCAACACACTTTCAGCTAGTCAAAAGCCAAAGGGATTATTTTATTAATCTTCTCTTCTAAGACAGAAAGCTTCTAAGAATCCTAAAGACATTGTCTCACAGATACCTTACACAGGGTCTTTCACAAGATTGAAAGGGTCTATCTATCTAATCTAGTGATCTGATAATATTCATTGAAAACCTGTAATGTTTTTAAGAGAATTATATCATCAGAAGCAACAATATCTTAGACTAAAAGGGACAGAGAAAGTACAAAATGAGAAGAGATCTTATGCCTCCCTAGTTTCCAAACAGGCGTAGACCATGTGGTTGCAAACACGTGCCAAGAAGGATAATTCAGAGGGCAAAACCAAGAGCCAATAGGATAGAATTAAGAGCCACAGAAAATATTCCCAGAAAGCAGGATTCAGAACAAATCAAGGATCTGGTGACATTTTCCAGGCTGAATCTCAGAGTTTCTGTGAAACAGTGGCTGCTCTGTGCCTAAGGGTTTTTTTTTTTTTTCCTTTTAGAATAGGAATTCCTATTGTGGTTCTCCTGTCTCGTTCTTATCACTATGTAGTAGGTTTTTTGGTGAGAGGGGAGAAACGGTGTAGAAAACTTATCAATTGAGTTTACACAATTTTAGAGTGAGAAGAACCATACTCATGAAATGATACCTAAGGAATATCATAACACCTGGATCTAACTTAGGTAATAAGATCCAGAACTTTGAGCTAATAATGCTGCATTAGAATGAAACTTTAAGGATGTTGGGATGGAGTGAATGTATATTTTTAGGGGAAGGAGGCCAGAATATAATCAACATGTGTCTAGAGAGAGAACCATGGTGAATTAAAGACAGCCAAGCATTCTTTAAGATTTCTGTCATCAAGAAATGGGGCTTACTTCCTCTTCCTTTGACTGTAGGAGGACTCTCTGAGTACTTTGACCAACAGAATAAGCCAGAAGTGAGACTGTGCTAGATTTTTGTCTCAGTCCTTATGACACTAGCAGCATATACTTCCTATCCTTTAAAGACTTGCCTTTAGATCCCAGTTGCCATGTTATGAGAAGCTGAAGCCACACAGAAGCACTGAGTAAAGGCAGCCCAGTAGACAGCCCTGAGTTCATCTTAGATATTCAGCCCAGCTGAGCCTTCAGATGATTTCTTCCCCAGCCACTAATTGACTGTAATCCCTGAGAGACTCCAAGTAAGAACCACCCGTCTGCTCCTAGTCAAACCTCAGTACCATGAGAAATAATTACGAATTCTAGTTTTATGCCACTGTGGTTTGTGAGGTACATAACACAGCAGTAAACAAATGGAAAAATGAACTATCTTCTTTTGTTGCTGTCCAACAATTTCCATAGACTCTGCAAAATTGTGTGTCATTTTTGCTAGAAGTAGTTGTGCAGCCATGAGCTGTATTTTGCAGATCTTTTGGGATCCAGGGATGTCCATGATATGATTTAAACCATCTGAATGTGAGCAGAGGCATATTACTTACCCAATCCATGATGTCTCTAAGTTTAATTCTTGCTTGGAAGAGCTCAATATCATTTTTTCCTGTAGAACATTCATTTTTTAGGATCAATTGAAATCTCACCCCCTTTTAGAAGACCCATTCTCCCACACATGCAGACTCTTATCACCTCTTCTACTTCATTGGAATCAGTACTTCTTTCTCTGTGTTCCCAACACACTTTAAAATCATTATTTTTATTTACCTCATTAAAAATAGTTGAATGAATTTCCTCATTCACTACTGTTTTAGTCTGTTCAGGCTACTGCAACAAAGTACCACCGACTCGGTGGCTTATAAACAACAGAAATTTATTTCTTACAGTTCTGGAGGCTGAAAGACCAAGATGGGCATGCCAGTGTGCTCGGATGAGTGCTTAACTCGTATACTAACATTGCCAAAGGGGCTAGGGAGCTCGGTGAGATCTCCTTTATAAGATCATTAACCCCACTGCTGACGATGGAGCCTCACGTACTAACACCATTGCCTTTGGAGGTTAGGATTTCAACATGAATTTGGGGGTGGGGGGACACAAACATTCAGATCATAGCAAACATATTAACATCTTGACATCAAGGAACTATAATTCTAGTACTTACCAATGCCAGATACATACTGAATATTTTATGTTGAATAGAAGATGAATACATTAATTAGCTACAGTCTTCATTTAAATTCCTTAGAATCTATTAAGTTTAAAAAGGCAAATTTTGGATACTATATTCTATCTCTTTTGCTCAAATAAGTAAAAACTTTTAAGGACTACCTTGATGTTTCCTTTATAAAATGAGGTCTGAAACAAATTTATACATTATCACTTTGGATAGATTAAGTGAAAGAGAAGAAAAAAAAAAGTATTGAGAAATTTACTTGAAAATAAATTCACTTTATCTCCCTTCTAAAAAATTTTCACCAAAATTGTGAAACATTCAAAACCATCCCAAGAAACTTGATAAATTATTATACTGGAATTATATTGTTATTTCAGCCATACTGCTATCAGTTGAGGATTTTTTTTTAATTAAGGTTTTAACACTAACTGTCAGAAAAAAGTATCTCCATCTTATTATTATAACTCTGGCTGAATAAATTTCACTTCTTTAAAGCTAATTATGTCTTCTCTTCTTACACTTTGAGAATGATCAGTGTAATTTTAGATAGAAAACAAAGACAGTTTCAAGCTTGAAGGAAATTGTGTATTTTATATTTTATCATCGAGTAAAATTCATCAGCATGTGTGCTTAAAGTTTCCATAATAGAAAACATACACTAATTCAAAATGTCGTGTCTTCCTTAAAACCATACATGAATAGCATATATATGGAGAAAACTCAGTATTCTTAGGATAATAACTTCACATGAGAGACAAAATTTGTTTCATCTCTTTGGTACCTTATGATGCTTTACTATTTGACTGTATCTTGGAATATGGATACAGATTATCTTTATTTTGTAGGAAAGTAGACTGCTAGAGTTTTAGACCTTTCAGTTTGAATGTTTATCCTCTATTGTTTCAAGTTAACTCTTGGGACCAAAGCAAGGAAGGAAGATCTTGTCAGCACTATGAACTTGAAGTTGGATAAGAGAAAACAGTTTCAAAAACTCTGCATTTTCTCTTTACAAAGTTGTAGAAGTTTCTTTACATTCCAACATTTTTATATTTGAGGAAAACAATATTACACGCTGACCTGTTAAGGATAAAATATTACTCTTTTGACTACCAAAAAAGCAATATTTTCTTAAACAGATAATATTAAAAGAAGAATGCAGAATTGTGAAAGATGAAGTGTATGTGAATATATACCTAATTATTTTTCCACTAGGATGTGAAAGATGCTTTGGCACATGAAGAGATTAAATAGTAAGGTGCTGAGAGATAGAGTTGATTCTTTTATAGTTCTAAGTTTTAGACACTTTTGGTAGATATAACTAATTCTACTTTGAAATTCTCTCCTTCTTATGAGAGTCTAGTTTGGTATTTTATTTGCACACAGAACTAAAGACTCTAAACTCATCTCCTTGTACTTTATCCTATGAAGCATATTTT
This sequence comes from Physeter macrocephalus, assembly GCF_002837175.3. Classification (NCBI taxonomy): domain Eukaryota; kingdom Metazoa; phylum Chordata; class Mammalia; order Artiodactyla; family Physeteridae; genus Physeter; species Physeter macrocephalus. Next base: position 128,853,033 of record NC_041220.1, on the reverse strand, counting down.
TTCTTTCTTTTCTTCTCAAGTCTTAATGTGTTCTTAATGTATAATTAAACACTCAATATTTTTATACATGTCTTATGTACATATTTACATTAATTTATTTGGGAGTAAAAAAGTAATGCTTCTCCTATGGATTATAAGGTATGTATATATGTCCAAATAAAACAGATGCAGCCAAATAATTTCCCAAGTGGTTGTACCAATTTACACTCCCACTGGCTATGGTGACAAAATTTGGTCATAGGCAATCTTTCTAATTTTCGATATTCTTCTAGGTATATAATAGTATCTTGTTTCAGTTCTTAGTTACATTTCCCTAATTATTAATGAAGTCAAACACCTTTTCTTATATTAATTGTTCAAGTGGATAATTTTAGTGAAGTGTCTATTCAAGTCCAAAGACCATTATTTACTGTTTTTCTCGTTGATTTGTATGAGGTTTGTATGTTGATTTATATGAGGTTTTGTTGATGTTGTTCTTGTTATATATGTTGCAATTTTAAATTCTATTTTTATTTTTAAACACTATCTTTTGATGTACAGAATCCCTTATCTTTAATGTAATCCATTTTATCAATCTTTTATTTAATGTTAATGTATTTTATATTTGGTTTAAGAAATATTTCCCTACTCAGAGTTTATAAAAATATTCTCCTTTATTAATTTTTAGGAGCTCATTGTTGCACCATCTGCATTTATATCTTTAATTCAACTGAAATGATTTTGAGTACAGTGTGAAGGATGTGACAATTTTAATTTAATTTTTATATCTATACACTTCATTCTGGAAGAATTAATGAAAAAATAATTCTTCTCACTGTTTTTCAGTACAACTTTTGTCAAAATTCAAGCATCCAACTATGAATGGGTCAGTTTCTGGACTCTTTATTCTGATTCATTGGTCTATTAATCTATCATCATGCCAATGCTGCACTGTTATAATTCATGTAGACTTACAGAGAAGTGTAATACTCAGTAGAGGAAGCTCTCCCATTTAGCAGTTCTTTTATTTATTGATTGATTGATTGATTTGTGTATTTATGGCTGTGTTGGGTCTTCGTTTCTGTGCAAGGGCTTTCTCTAGTTGTGGCAAGTGGGGGCCACTCTTCATTGCGGTGAGCGGGCCTCTCACTATCGCGCCCTCTCTTGTTGCGGAGCACAGGCTCCAGACGTGCAGGCTCAGTAATTGTGGCTCACGGGCCCAGTTGCTCTGCGGCATGTAGGATCTTCCCAGACGAGGGCTCGAACCCGTGTCCGCTGCATTGGCAGGCAGATTCTCAACCACTGCACCACCAGGGAAGCCCCCATTTAGCAGTTCTTAAAAATGGTCTTCTGTAATTTTGACTCTTTGAATTTCTATATGCAAATTAGAATTAATTTGTGAATTCATATAAAACCTTTCAGAAATTTTATGAACTGCATAGAATCTACACAAAAATTTCTGAAGAACTGACATCTTTAAGATAGTGAGTCTTCATATTCCATGAATATGATATACTTTTTATTTTTTTAAATTTCAGTAATATTTAATAAATTTTTATGTAGATATTTTGTACATCTTATATTTATTCCTAGTTAATTTGTTTATGATGCTCCTATATAGATTATCATCTTTAAAATTTTATTTTCAAATTATTGTTTGTAAGAATAGTTACAAGGAAATAAAGAAGGAAATAAAATTGCTCTTTTTGTATATTAATCTCTTATCCAGAAACAGTGCTAAGAACATTTATTTATATTAAAATTTTTTCTGTAGACCTTTTAGATTTGTATGTACTCAATCATATTATTTATAAATAATGGCAACTTTATTCTTTCTTTAAGCAGCCCTTAAAGCTTTTATTTCTTAGCCTTACATTTTTTCACTGAGTAGGGAATATATAATGTTAAATAAAAGAGATAACAGTGTATGTCCTTACCTCATACCCATTCTTCATAAGAAAAATGTAAGTATATTACCTTTGAGTATGACTTTTAATGTAGTTTTCCTTTATCATATTAAGGAAGTTCTCTTTTATTTCTGGATTTACCAAAAGCTTTATTTATCTAATTATTTAATAATTAATGTATGTTGAATTTGATCAGATGTTTCCCTAGCATCTGTTGGGAAAATCCTATAATTTTTCTCCTTTATTTTATTGATGTAATTATTTACCCAGACACCTGTATGTTAAATCAGTTCTACATCCCTAGAATATATCCAGCTTTGGATGATAAATTTTCTAGTTATATTTGGTGGAAAACTTAGTATGAAGTGGAATTTCTACATTATTAGTTTTGTTTGTTTTACATCTATATTTGAAAATATGCCTTCAAGAAATTTACTATAGATGAAAACTTTAAATTCTAATGTTATCGCCTAATGAAAGAAAGAAAGAATGGGGCTTCCCTGGTGGCACAGTGGTTGAGAGTCCGCCTGCCGATGCAGGGGATACAGGTTCGTGCCCCGGTCTGGGAAGATCCCACATGTCACGGAGCGGCTGGGCCCGTGAGCCGTGGCCGCTGAGCCTGTGCGTCCGGAGCCTGTGCTCTGCAGCGGGGAGAGACCACAACAGTGGGAGGCCCGTGTACCAAAAAAAAAAAAAAAAAAAAGGAAGAATGAATAGTTGGAAATAATTATTTTTAAAAAGGATTAAGAGTTCCGTAATTTTAAGAATGAATCACAAGTTGTTGATGTGTTGATATCTTGCATATCTTTAGAACTTTGTAGTCACCTAATTTTCTTTAGATAAATGCTTAGGTGATGCCCAGAACCAAGGTTTTTAAGTTCAATGTCCTATATATCATTCTGTCAATTATTACTTCTTCTCTTTATGTTTCAAAACTTTATTTTTAGATACCACAGTCTGATATTTTTAAATGAACATAATCTTCTTAATGTAAAATTAATAGAACATTTTGCTTATGTTTCAATTCCCTCTCCATTCCGGGTTATAAACTTCCAGGCAAGTATCTAAATTCATGTTTTTGAAAATAACTTCACAAATATATACATTTCCTTTCCTGAAATGCACTGATAAGGTAACAATGTGCCTGATATGCTCTATTTATGGATGTTATGGCAAGAGAAAAAACAAAAATGAAGGAAATCTGGAACATAACAGTGATTTGGAAGCTTCAGTATAATCTATGATGCCAAAGGTGCATTTCCCCTTTAAAGTTTATTAAATTTAATTTTTATTTAATATTGGAGTATAGTTGATTTACAATGTTGTGTTAGTTTCAGGTGTGCAGCAAAGTGATTCAGTTATATATATATATATATATACATATATACATTCTTTTTGTTTTCAAAGTCTGTGAGTCTGTTTCTGTTTTATAAATAAGTTCATTTGTATCATTTTTTTTAGATTCTACATATAAGTGATATCATATGATATTTGCCTTTCTATTTCTGATTTACTTCACTTAGTATGATAATCTCTAGGTCCATCCATGTTACTGCAAATTGCATTATTTCATTCAAGTGATATCATATGATATTTGCCTTTCTCTTTCTGATTTACTTCACTTAGTATGATAATCTCTAGGTCCATCCATGTTACTGCAAATTGCATTATTTCATTCTTTTTTATGGCCGAGTAATATTCCACTGTATATATGTACCATATTTTCTATATCCATTCCTCTGTCTATGGAAATTTACATTGCTTCCCTATCTTGGCTATTGCAGATAGTGCTACAATCTACAGTAGTGTGCATATATCTTTTCAAATTATGGTTTTCTTTGTATATAAGCCCAGAAGTGGGATTGCTGGACCATATGGTATTTCTATTTTTAGTTTTTTAAGGAACCTTCATACTGTTCTCCACAGTGGTTGGGAGAATGGGAGAAAGTATTTGTAAACAAAGTGAACGACAAGGGATTAATCTCCAAAACATACAAACAGCCCATGCAGCTCAATATCACAAAAACAAACAACTAAATCAAAAAATGGGCAGAAGATCTAAATAGACATTTCTCCAAAGAAGACCTACAGATGGCCAAAAAGCACATGAAAAACTGCTGAACATTGCTAATTATTAGAGAAATGCAAATCAAAACTACAATGACATATCACCTCACACTGGTCAGAATGGCCATCATCAATATATCTACAAACAATCAATGCTGGAGAGGGTGTGGAGAAAAGGGACCCTCCTGCACTGTTGATGGGAATTTAAATTGGTACAATCCCATTGAATTTTTAAATAATTAATGCTAAGAATACTTTCATTCCATTGCAGATAGATAAGAAGAGGCAATCTTTAGAGAAAGCAAACTTAATAATACCCAATATCAGGTGAAAATTCTTCAATAAGGAGTAATAATTATATGGCTGTCTTTTCTGACCACTTGACTTTGATTACAATTGCTATTTCACGTTCCATTAGTGTATTTTTATTAGCAATGATGAAAAGATTCTTTTGAATTATGCTTTTATAAGGACAGCAGATAGAAAGAGAGTGACAAAATACACTTTCTGGAATAATTAAATTTAATGTTCTACAGATTATTTTCTCTGTCCACATTAACTCCTAATTCACTTCTTTCCTTGGTTATATTCTGTTGAAACTTTTAGTTAGGATAGTCTTGTGTCATATAGATCAGAAATAGTTATTTCTTGTGTTAAGATTTCAATACTAATTGCATTTCATTACAGATTTGTACTCAAAATGCCAGACATGTTTTGATTATTATCTAGAAATATTATTCCTTATTATTCTTGGTGGTGCCACCTATTCTTTTATTCTCTATTTTCTGAACCTATTAAAGTGTTGGAAAGAGGGCTAATATAATATTTCTTTTTATTGGAAGAGAAATTTCCAGACTGAGCCAGAACCTAAAAGGAAGACTTGTTGCTCCTTCCATAATACTCTTAAATTCCCTTACTCTTGATGAAGATAATGAAGCCTATGGGAAATGACTTGAATGACAGCTTAAGATGCAAGAGGATCATAAATGCAATGAACTCAAGGCTGGAATTATACACCATGTGCTGGATACTAACTGATACAAAGGAAAAGAACATTCTTATGATGTGCTTTAAATGTTTTTAAGAAACGTGGTTTGAGTAGAAAGATTGTACATTCACATATAGATCATTTCTATCATTTTTGGTTTCAAACAAAAACGTTAATATGCATACAGTTGTTGCTTTGGAAATATCTCAACTTTTACATCTTGCTAGAACTGTGTAGAGCTGTGGAACAGTGCCCAGAACGTCAAGCAAAACAAAACAAAACACAACAAAACAAAAAGAAAATAACAAACTAAAAAACCCACCAATTTAATTATGAAGACAGTTGTTGAATATTGGTATTATTTCAGAGTTTAATTATGAAGACAGTTGTTGAATATTGGTATTATTTCAGAGTTTAAGAGCAGTTTGATAGAGTATCCAGAATTATTTTTTTCTGAAAAAAATCAAGTTGCATAAAATTTTAAAATATAGAATGAACACAGGATGTTTACTTGTCTCCTAAGCAAATTGTTAGGGTTTTGGATTTTTAATCATAAGTGGATAAACATTTATCTAGTTGGAATCTTCAGTTGAAAAATTGTCAGGTTTTATTCAACTTAAAATCCAAGTGTTCTTTATTATACACTGAGAAATAATATAGTTTGAAACGGTTATTCCCCACAGTATAGTGTTGAATCAGCAGGCCTTGATTACTCACTCAGTAGGATGTCTTTGAATTGGTTAAATCAAATAACTGTCATGTTGGACAATTCATGAAGGACTAATAAAGTAGATGGAAACTGGAAAAAAGCCAAAATAGAGTTCTGAAAGGGAAAACGATGACCATGAAAATTATATATCATTCAGTTTAGGTGTAAACATCCATCTGTCCCTATTATGTTATAATAGTTTATTATTCAAATGCATACTTAAAGGAAGATTTTCAACTGATAAGCAATTGGTTTAGATTCTAATAAACACCCACCCTCCCCCCAAAAAAGATAAACATTTTAGTTTTGTACAAACCATCTGTGTTTGATTAAACTGAAAAAGTGGAGTGAAGAAACTTATAAGTTTCTGTTAAATTTTTCCATTCATAATAAAATATCACCAGTATCCCAAACAAAAGTACATTTTACATTTAATTACTTGCTACTGGCAACAAACATTAATTAAAAGTAAAATTTCAAAATATTTTGAACATCATAAAATTTTTACACACACATAATATTAAGGGATGCAAATTTATACAAAATATTTATGCTATTAAAAAAGGGAAAATACTTTCTTTATGACAGGGAAACCATTTCTGGATTAAATTAGTGAACTCAATAATTCAATTCAGTTTCTCAAAATCAAATTAATGGTTTGATTCAATTGAATACTCCATATAGCATTAATTTTTTAATTATTTTATCTATTTTTTACTTTTCAAATTTACATTGAATTAATGAAATTTTCTGAAAGACCTATGGAGTTTTTTTTGTTAGGCTTTTGATGATATGCCCTTAATTAAGAAAATGTTGATCTTTCTAATCCCTTCTAGTTAAAGATGACTCAAAGTTTCTGTAAAGAGGGAAAAGTTAAAGATGCTGAATGTTTTAAGCTCAGCGATACTGAAATTTGAAAAGTAAAAAAAAAATTACCTCAAATTTTTGTTAATTCTTCTTTTATAATATTTCTCAAAATTTTCACCTTTAAACATTTTTATTATCCTTAGCTCAATACCATTTCACTAAATACTTGGACAGTTGCTATAAGTTCTTAATAGGCTCTTTGTTCCTTCAGTGTCCCTTTTTTCTAATACAGATTACATAATCCTAGGAGAATAGGCCTTTAAAAAAATTTTAATAACTCTATTATCTAGCGGATCAAGACCACAGCTTTTTGTCACAATTAAAACTATTCCTCCAATCAGTTTATTTTATGTTACAAAATTCATTTTGAATTCTTTTTTCTGAACAAATTCTCCATTCTTAGACTTTATCTGACCCCCATATATATGTTCCACAGTTTCAAGTCTCTTGATACCTGTGGCCAAATTTATCCTGAGGTATTGTAGCAAATACCATTACCACCAGCAGTGGAGGTGTTTCTATACATCATTGCCCAAACTGCATAACTTTGTGTGTTTTCAGTAAATACCATCTTCTAGTTATGTATTCATATTATAGTTGGTTATGTATTCATATTATAGTTGTTTTCAGAAACTACTTAGTTTGCAGGATTGTTAACTGTTAACTTAAAGAATAGATGTAAAATAATGATTAATATAATTAAAAGCTTCTTATTTCACAACCACTATGCTAAGTCGATTCTATGTATTAATACTTTGCATATGCTCAGTAACTCTGTTTTGTTTTTCAGTGAGATAAATGAGATTTAGGAATGTAGATACTATGTCCAAATTCACAAAACTAGAGAAAACTAGAGGTACATCTCAAGCCTATGCTTTTCAAAGTACATGACACTGTTGCGAATATAATATGAGATTATGTAAGTAACCGAAACAGCTTCATTCTTGGCATGCATGAAATGTTCACCAAATAGCATCTTAAGAAATACAAATTCTGAACCACTTCTGTACAGAAGCATAGTTTATTAATTTTTATATCTGTAACCTCCCAGCACAAAGACTTGGGGCATATAAGTATTCAATAAATGTTGGCTTCCTTAAATTATTTTTCTGTTGTATATACATATAGATACATGCATGCATACTCTAAAAAAAATTCTCATTTCTTTCCCCCAAGCTGAAAAGCAGAATATTTATTTTAATAAGAAGCATGATTATATCAATTGTCTGGGCACACACACAAACCACATGCACACACACACACAACCCTCACACTCTCTATAGATTAAACAAACAAGCAAAGAAACAAACAAAAAAAAGGGTATGGTTTTATTCTTGGAAGTTGGATCCACTGTTAATAACTTGTTTGTTATTTAACAAATATTTATTGGACATCTAGAATATGCCAGACACTGTTTTAGATGCTGAGGAGACAGCAGTTAATAAAACAAACAAATTTTTGGCCTGATGGAATCTAGATTTTCACACAGGATATAGACAATAAACAACATGACTAAGCAAAATGCATACTGTAGTAAGTAATGATAAGTGATAAATGCTGAGAAGGAAAGCAGAGAAGGGAGAAAACAGTGTGTGTGTGTGTGTGTGTGTGTGTGTGTGTGTGTGTGTGTGTGTGTGTAGGTGTGTGTAGGTGTGGAACTTTAGGTTGGTTTGCCAGGGAAGACTTCGTGGAGATGGTTCTGAGTAAGGACCTAAAGGATGTGAGAGATCCAGTCATATGAATTTCTTTGGATAGAATATTTTAAGCAGAGCAGAAAGAAATCCCAAAGACGATGGTGTTATGTACCTAGAATATTCAAGAGACAGTGAGTCCAGACTAGTGAAAGTGAGAGGAAGGGGAGACCAGGTATGGAGATGAGCAGAGCATGTGGGGCCTTGGGGTCCCTGAGCAGGACTTTGGCTTCCATTCTCAGTGAGGGGAGAAGCGGATGTAGGGTTTTGACTGATAAAATCTGACGTGTCTAAACGGGTTCTCAATCAATCTCTCTCTCCCTCTCCCCCCTCTGCCCATTCTACTGAGAAAATATTTAAGGATGAAAGAAGGGAGAACCATTGAAATGTCATTTTAATGATGTAGGCAAAAACATAATGGCAGCTTAGACTCCAGAGGTATCAGGAGAGTGGGAGAGGAGGGGGTGATGTAAACGTAGACTGATGCGATTCGTCAGTGCGTGTGAAACAAGGTGTTGGAGAAAGAGAAGAAAAAAGGATGATTTCAGGATATTTGTACTAAACAATTGAAAGAATGGAGTCCTCATTTTCCAAGATGGGGAACATTAGTAAAGCAGCAATTAGGAGGGCAGCTCAGTGGAAGACATATGAGGAGTTCAGTTTGAGGCATCGAAGTTTAAAGCACTGAAGTCTGCTAGAATCCAATCACCACCCACACCCTCCTCCTGTAATATGCTAGTTCAGGCCCACATCACCTCCCCATGGACTCCTGCAATAATTCCTGACTAATGTTTTCCTTCTGTTCTTGCCTCCTACAATCAATTCTGTCAGCTCTTAGTGGCAATTAGTGTGAAAATTATACAGAGGGAGTCAAATTATGTCACTTTTACTGCTCAAAACCTTCCCATGGCCAATAAACTCACTTACCTTAAAAGCATATTTTACCATGGTCTCTTTTATTTGGCCCGTAACATCTTCTCTGGTCTCATCTGCACCATTCACTCCGTTCATCCTGGGCTGCAGACATTCTGAATCCAGCCTGCTTCAGCAACCCTTCAACCACAAGTCCAAGGCCTTTGTGTCTGCTATCTCCATGGCCTGGAATGTTCTTCACCAAATACCGCAGTTTTTTTGGTCGGGTCTCTATTCACATGGAACTTTTATTAGAGATAACTTCCCTGATCATTTTTTCCTAAAATACCAAGTTCCTTCCTCCTTAATTACCCTAACAGGTAATTTCTTTACTCTCTCTTATTTTAAAGCATTTAATAACATACTTAAAAAAATATTTAACATACACTTTGATACTGCTTATTTTGGCACCAGGCACAGTTCTAAGATCTTTATAAATATTCATTCATTTAGTTTTCATAACATCTCAGGGAGCTCTATACTATGATTCTCCACACTTTACAGAACAGGTAAAAGAGGTGAGAGAATTCAAGTAATTTTCCCAAGAAAACACATTTCGAAAGTGGTAGAGCCAGTACTGTCTACTATATTTGTTTGCTTATTGATCGTATATCCACCAAGCTGTCTCTTATATGTATTTACTTATTTATCATCTCTCTTATTCTACTAAAATGTAAGCTCCTTGAGAGGAGGAATTTTGTTTTCTTCACAGCCTTATTACAAGGACCTAGAATAGAGTTCCATACATAGAAATATTTAAACAGATACACTTTATCACAGGAGAATATATGAGTAATTATCATGCTAGTTAGAAACATGAAAGTTATTCAGAGATACATATTATTTCCACTGAGGTCCCAGTGCCTCCAGAACTTCAGTTTAGGAGCCACTGAATTATAAAATGCAAACGCTTTTTATTGTTTGACACAATATAATATAATCTTTAACAGCCCAGACTTTGAAACATTTAAAACAAATCTGCCTTCAGTCTAACCCCAGCTCTGATACTTAATAGCTTTGTGAACTTGGGTAAGTTACCTAATACTTATTTTCTTAATTTGTAATTGAAGATAATAATAATAATAACTTACCTTATGAGCCATTGAGAGGAGCAATGAGTTTATGCTGGTAAAGAACCTGGAATAGTGCTTGGCAAAGAATGAGCAGTCAGTAATTGCTGCTGATAAGATTATTTTTATTGTTTGTTTTTGTTATTTAAAGGAAATCTATAGTCCCATTTGTTCAGCAGAGGCTTATCGTATTAAAAAGTAATGGAGATCCCCCCTCCAATCTGCATCATAATTAGACATTGTCTGAACTATTTCTCATTGCCCACAGCATGCTGGCTGTTTGTCACTACATAATGTAAATAAAATGGGAATGCATAAGTAAACCTTTTCTTTTTCATACATTTAGTTATCTCTATCTCCAAAAATATCTCCTGGAATTGAATTTTAGTTGTGTTTGTTCTAAAAAAAAAAAGCAGTTTTAATATGTGTGAGAAAAGACCAAATGTTAAGTATTGATATAAAACACCTTAACATTCTTTGTAGTTATATGCTTACATACATAACTGTATACGTGCATGTATGTCTATATGTTTGTTAAATATGTCAGAAGGGCCAGTGGCATAAACTTATTGTATTTATTCAGTTTGTTTTCTGGCTTCAAATATCTTTTATAGCTGTTCTTATTTTCTTATTGGTATAAATTTATGAAGTTCTAATTTGTATTGACTTTTTATGTTGCAGAAAACTTTAACCCATTTCTGATCTCGACTAGTACAGAACAATATGAATTCATGTATATGCATATTATCAGCGTAGAATTAAGACACAGAAATATATATATATAGAGAGAGAGAAATGTATATGTATATTTACATGCATATATTTATATTCAAGATACAATTGGAATACAATTGGAATTTGGAGTCATGTGGAGTGACAAACAGACATATGCTGCCCTGGTGGTGAAAATAAAAGGGATAAGATCAGAGATATATAAAGGAGCCTGGTAATAAATTTTATGCTATGATAATACATTTGAACTTTATTCTAAAGGCTATATGGGCAAGTTTGATTTCATAAACTGAGCAACATGATCTTAGTTTATGTCAATTATTACGTAAAAACTGGAGAAATGCTGCCATTAAATGGAGAGTTGATTAGTCTGGATAAAACACAAAACCCGACTATGTTCAATGTTTTTATGTCATATATATAAAATCAAATGAACAGAAAGACTTACAGGTAAAGAATGGAAAAAGACATTCCATGAAAATACTAAAAAAGACAGCAATAGAAATCAAAATTTAATTAATTTTGATTTTAATACAAATTAAAAAGATATACAGGCAAAGTTCATAACTAGAAATAAAAGAGGGACACTTCATATTAAAAAAAATTCATCAGAAAGATATAAAAATTTTAAATTTGTATGCACCTAAAAACATGACTTAAAAACATGTAAAGTCTGGCATAACTAAAAGGGAATGGACAATTTCAGAATAGTGGTTGATTTTGAGATACTTCTATCCATAACCGATTGAAAAAGTAAAAAAAAATATAAGTATTACAAAAATAGCACATTTGAACAACAGGATTGAAAATTTGAACTAATGAATATATAAAGAGCCATAATCCCCCAAAGTGCAATATGCATATTATTTTCAAGCACACATAAAACATAAACAAAACAATGACCATATGCCAGGTCTAAAGCTTGTTTCAATAAATATCAAAATTTAAATCACACAGAAAATTTAATCTGACAACAATATAATAAGGCAAGAAATCAATAGAAAAATGTAACTACAGAATATCGTATGTTCTTAAAGAAAACAATACATTCCTAAATAACTCAGAAGTCATAGAGGAAATCATACTGAATATTGGAAATCATGCATAAACAAATAATAATTAATAGTACAAAAAATGCTACATATCAATACTTTGTCATGTTTAAAGAGAATTATTGCCTTAAATGAATGTATTAGGAAAGAAAAAAAACCTAAAAATCAATTAGAAATTTAACAACAAACAGCAATTTGAATCTAAAAAAAATGTAAAAGAAAGAAGATAATGAAAATAAGAACAGGAGTTAGTGAAATAGAAAACAATCGTATACTAAATAATCAACAAAGGTGAAGTTGTTTTCAAAAAAAGACTTTAAAAATGTTAAAACCCTAAGACATTACTAGTAGAATAAAAGCAAAAGGCACAAATAATGTCAGTAAAGAATGGGAGAGAACACTACAAATCATCCACACAAAAATAATAACATATTATCATACTAATTATTATATTATTGTATCATTGATATATACCTTATATGTAGTACATAATAATAATAATATGGATAATCTTATTTAAGTTAATTTGCAAATTTAGATGAAATTGAACAATTCGAAAACAAAACTAACAAATATTGACAAGGTAAAAAATGAAAATCTGAGCACTTCCATTAAAGTGAAAGTATTTGTAAGCATTATTAACTTTTCACAAAGGAAACCGTGTGCTTAGATGATTTCACTCATAATTGCTACTAAAATCTTAAAAAATAAATAATGCCATCTTCCCAGAAATTCTTCCAGAAAATAGAAGAAAGCACATTTGCCACATTGTTTTTATGAAGTCAGGTTTGATACCAAAACATGAAAAATATTATAAAAAAATAACATTTACACAGCAAGCATATTAAATCAAACCCAATAAATATTTTAAAAGGATAATACTGTTTTACTATTTGGAGTTTACTTCATAATTATAAGCTTATTTTAATATTTGAAAAAAATTGGTGAAATTCATCACATTAATATAACAGAAGAGAAAATTATGTGATTAACAAAAGATACAGAAAAGCATTTGATAAATTCAACAGCTTCTCACGATAAAGAAAAAGATTATAAAACATTATGCACAGAAACTTCCTTATTATGATAAAGGGTAAAACAACATTTAACAAGCATCATACTTGATAAGTTGATCTGAAGTGATATATAGCAAATTACCAGCAAAACATTTATTTTTTTTAATTGGAAGGACTTACTCCAATTGATTTTGACTTATTATGAAGTTATACTAATTAAGACATTGTACTATAAGAATAGACAAATAATACAACAGTACATAAAATAGAGTGCCCAAGCACAGATTAAACAGATATAAGGACAGAGCATAAAATAAACTTGGCAATACATGGCAGTGGGGAAAAATGGACCTTTCAATAAATGATGATGTGATGGCACAATTGGAAATCCATGTGGAAGAAATTTGACCACTACTTCACACCATACACAAAAATCGATTTGAGGTAAATTTTAGATCAATGTGACTTAAAAAAACAGTACAGTTTCTAAAATATACTATACAAGAATGTGTTCATGCTATCAGAGTAAGGAAGGATATGTCAAACAGGACCCAAAAAGCAGTCGCCATAAAGAAATAGACTGATAAATTGGATTCACAATCTTAAATTTCTGTTTATTAAAAGAGAGTATAAAGAGAATAAAAAGACAAGCAAAGGAGAGAGAGAAGTCGTGTGTTACGTGTATGAAAAAGGGGCTTATGTGCATAATATGTAAAGAATTCATAGAAGTAAGCAAAAAAGACAGATGAACCCATAGAAAATAGAACAAAATATTTGGAGAGTCACTGGGTTTATGAGGTTAGGGTCACGAGGAAAATTCTGGGCTCTGGCCATGTTTGATTTCTTGACCTGAGTGGTGGTTCTGCAGATGTTGGCTTTGTGATACAACCCATGAAGATGTACAATTTTGTTTTGAACATTTTTCTGTATTATTTTATTTCATGTATTCACTGGAAATGTCTTAAAAGCAAGATTATTTAGGTTCCAGTGTGAAAATAATTATTGAAGGAGTGTCTTCAAAAATGAAGAGGGAACCAGCAATTGAGATCAAATTTCACTAATACCTGGGAAAGGGAATGAGGGCCTAACAAAGACAGTGGAAGTAGATGCAGAGAGGAAGAAAACCACTGTAGAGATAGTTAGGAGGGAGTTATAAATAAGCTTTGATGACTAATTGAAAATGGGAAGATGAGACAGAAGAAAGGATTTATTTAGAGTGATGGGTAGGCCTTGAGTGTATGGCTGGACAATAATTATTAATTGCTAGAAATATTAATAAATAGATTTATGTCCTGGTATGAATACACAGAGAGAACTAGAGATACAGAGAGAAACCCAGCAATCTTACATTTTATTTGCAAACTGTTGAAACTGAACTTAAAGCTGAAGTCATGAGAATAGAATTCCTAAACCCGAAATACCATACAGACTGGCCTCGAGTAAACTGAAGAAATGGTTCCATTATTGTAGAAAGACATTCCCATTCAGCTTGCAACGTGGGTCTTATCAATAATCAAGTTTCTTTACAGTATAAATATAAAGAGAACACAAAAAGAGTAAAGATGATTCTTTTTGGAAGCAATCGTGTTTAATTAGCTCTTTATAAGTGGTGTAATAATTGACAGCATTCAAATTGCTGACAGCTTCGCTTTCTCACTCCTTTCTTTCCCTCCCTTCTTTTTTCCTCTAGCTTCTTTTAAAGGAGGATCAAAGCCTTTATAGCTGAGTGAATGCTAATGGTGCATACATTTATCTGAAAAGCTTTAAGCCCTTGAAGATCTGCACATAACATTTTTTTATTCCCAAATGTCTGTCTGTAAGTGTATTTGATACTATTAGAGGAATTACCTCTACTTCTTCCCACCCACCCCAACCCCGTCCTTTTAAATAGAAAACAAGCCTACTTTAACGCTTTGGAAACGTTGAAGAAAATGAGAGTTACATAACCTTTTTTGACCCTCCCCCAAATAGATACTTTGAACCACAGACTTGCTATAGAGTTAATGAGTCTCTTCCTCATGCATATGGACTTCCCTCCACATTGTACACGGGATGAGGAGGGGCCCGACCCCACCACACAAGCTTGGGAACATGAGTAAATCCTCTTGTTGGTGTATATATAACTCTGACAGGTGGGAGGTGTTGCCGTCGCAGTTTGTAAAGAAAGAACGGAATATTTTCAGTTGAACAAAAACTTTTCCTGGATTCTTACAAGAACAAAATGCCTTCCACTCTTTTTGAAATAATAATAATTACCCATGGCAACTTTGCAAGACTGGCACAGAATTCTTTCAGAAAATCTGATGAATACTAGTGCTGATGGAGTGGTTTCAGAGGAATCAGTTTTCTGAAGTATTGGCTAAAACGTTTAATGTTTGATTTTGGGGTTTCACTCTCTGGATACACATTATAGGGAGATATTTCATGTTGTTGAGTATTATACTTAGCCAAATTTCAAGGAATACTATGTGTACCTGGATACTTTGCCTGAGGTACAGAAAGTCTTAAATTACTAGTTGTTCTTGTTATTTTTGTTAAAGAAGGAGAAAGAGAGGGAGAAGGGGGACGAAGTAGAAGATTTAAAATACTACAGCACTCAGGGATTTAGAGAAGCTGTATTAATTTTCCTAGTGACATCTCACATTTTCTGGTAACATCACCGAGTGAAGAACGGCTGTGTCATATTAAATGGCACTTTACTAATTAGAAAACACATAAACAAAGCTAGTTTGGCTAAACTGAACACTACAGTAGTTCAAGAACGGGGGAAAAAAAAATGCCTTAAAATATCTGGCCCTTGTCCTATCGAAGAAGGTATATCTTCCAGCAAACCAGTTTACACAAAAGAGTATTCAGAAGGAAAGAATTTCAACCAAGGCCTCAAAACATTAAACACCAGCTTCTCCTAAATTCCAAAAAGACGTTCAAGAACACCTGTGGTTGATGCGCAAAGGAAGGGAGCGAACTCCTTTATGGGTCTTGGCTCTCAATGTCACCTTTCTAGAATATAACAGAGGATAAAATCAGGAGTGCTGGGAATTGGGAGGGTTTCTTTAGAGTAAAATTATCGTGCGTCTCAGACACCCACCCCAACCCCTGCCAAACACACCCAAAGCTAGTAGAGACCAGGACATTTTTCCTTTGAAAGAAGTACAGAATTTTGACAAATTTACAGTACTAAACAAGTTCACATAATAAAAGTATATTATGAAGTGGGGGATTAAAGTCACCAAAATGTATTTTATTCTGAGAACATCCAGAAAAATCTCTTCACTGTATCTAGAAAGGTGGGCAAGAATTATCCTCATAGACAATGGCTATGTAGGGGGAATCATTATAGGAGAAAATATAATTTCTGATTATATCAGTGAGCCCCACTTATTCAATGTACCGACTATCCTGTATTTCAAGTACCAGAATTTGCTTTCTAAGTAAACTTGCAGAATCCTCCATATGTTCAAATCTCCTTCATGCCCATTTTCTGGCAAAAAGATATCTAATTCAGGAACTTAAACAGGAGTGTCTCATTCTAATTTCTATTCTTGTTGAGCAATGTTTGTTATTTAATATATGAATATCTCTATGGGTCTCTATGGTAACAAAGAAGTGTTTTGGCAGTGATTGGAGTGGCTCAGATGATTGAAAGGGTGATAAGAATTATTATTTTTAAAAATTCTAGGCTCCCTGCCAATATTTTAGAAACGTATCTCTCTCCAAGCTCATGATTTTACTTAACTGCAAAATTTTAATAAAGAAAAACTCCCTCAGTGAAGAAGACTACTGTGTAATGAGGACAGTTCTGAAGCATTTTGTAATATGTTGGCACAGAATTAATGTCAAGATGTTTACTCTTTTGTTAAACTTAGATTGTGACCGATTAATTAAAAACATAATAACTGTTATTAGACATTTATAATGTGCCAAGCTCTGAGCTCAGCTTTTTATGTGGGTTATCTCATTTAACCCTCACAACAACCAACATGTTACCATTGTCATCCTTTTTACTGGATTGAGGAAAACTAGGCTATAAGAAGTTAGGTAAATTCCTCAAGGGCTTACAGAATTAAAATTTTATTTAATCTGACTCTAGGCCCCACATCCGTCACTATTTTTCTCTTCTCTCTCTCCCATTTCTATGTTTCAGACACAGCTTGGTCAGCTTGCTTGGGCCATCCAGGAAGTCTCATAAAATAAATGTGTGCTTGTTCTGTAGTGTTTGCATGTGGGGTGTGTGTTTTGCTGTTGTGTGTGTGTGTTGCCATAAATCCTACAGTAGTCTATGTTCTAACCTACTCTTTTCTGTCAGGACCCTGTAGGATCACTTTTCTTCTTTATGAGTTTACCCAGAGCAAAATTAGCCATCCCCAACACCTATCTCTTACACATGAAATTTATTACTCATATATCAAAGAATAATTATTACAGTGGTATTCCCATACAATTAAGGCTCAGCTTATGCTCCCTCAGAAGACTGGGAGTTTTCTCGAGCTCCTTTCTTTCCTTGCCATGACTGCACAGTTCTTGCTTTTCCTACTCTGGCCTCTGGGGTCCAGTAGAGTATGGCTGCTGAATGGGTGCCCAAGGCCAGGCTGGATCTGCTCTTTGCTTTGAGGCTGCTCCTTCCCCTCTGAGGCAGCCTATAGGTTGGTGAAGGGCACCGTCTCCTAGCTAACCCGATAATCTAAAGTCCGGCGTGAATCTTCCATGTCTTCCAGGTCTGCCACTATCCTGTGCAACACTTTGTATGAATTAGAAAAAGGTCATCCTTCCTCGGGGAGGAAAAGTTCTATTCAGTACATCAGGGTGTAGCCTGAACAGGGGAAGGAACACAGGCTAGATCTCATCACTGGGTGTCTGTCCCTGCGCAGCAGACACCATGCGCCATATGCAGCAGCTACACCTGCAGACGAACGCAGCTACACAGCATGAGGACCTCACGTCTCAGAGGCTTTCGTTTCTGGTTAACAATTCAACAGGAATGCTTTATAGTTAGAATCTGAGTCTTAAGTGGAAAATATAAAAGCAGACTGGTCAATGGAAATATTTGAGGGAAAAATAAAATTTGCTTCCTTCTATTCTTCTTGCCCATTTCTCACAAGGGCGTTCCACTTTTAGATCTTTTTGCGGTACGCGGGCCTCTCACTGTTGTGGCCTCTCCCGTGGCCTCTCCCGTGGCGGCGCACGGGCTCCGGACGCACAGGCTCCGCGGCATAGCGGGACCCTCCTGGACCGGGGTACGAACCCGTGTCCCCTGCACCGGCAGGCGGACTCTCAACCACTGCGCCACCAGGGAAGCCCCTACTTCTACATCGTTTATTCTTCCTCTAGCTTAATGGTTCTCAACTTTGGCTGGATATTAGAATCACCTGGAGAACTTGGACAACAATTGAGGCTCAGGCTTAACTTCAGACCAGTTAGATCAGAAACTGTAAGGGTAGGACCCCGGTATGCATATCTTCTGAGTGCTTCGGGTGATTCCAAGGAGCTAAACTGAGAATCACTGAAGACATAAATAATTGAGCTGTGAGGTGGTGTAAGGATAAAACTGTGCTCTGTGCTCCCTTCCTTCAGACCATACCTCCTTGTAATGTTGGTGTGACTTAAATTATTTATAACATAAAGGTTGCATTTTATTATTTCAAAACGCTGAACTACAGAATTCAGCTCAAGCCTGCTAATTGTATTTCTTCAACAAGGTTATCAAAATGGCTATATCGATGTTGTTGCCAATCATTTAAAAATGTATTATAGACATTACAATTGTCTTTTCAGAAAGTTCTGGTAGAGTGGTAGCAAATAAACGTTACCTGGGTGTAAAAGAGCAGCTTTCTTCAACATGAATGTTCCTGAAACAATTACTAGGCCTAGAATTGCCTTTTTTTTTTAAACCTTTAACTGTAATAATCACCAAAAATAAAAAAAAGAAAGTTTAGCACCAAATCAGTAGTACTCTCTGAGAAATAATTGTTTAAATAATTTATAAATGATCCATGTGTGGAAGATGCAACGGTACAATAACAGTGCCATCACTAGGTCTCAGTGCTATCACAGTGTATCAGCAAACCACAGTTAGCAGAATAAATATTTCTGGCTGTAGAGAGGTAGGTCCTCCAAACACAAATTAATCTCTTCAATGGATTTTCCTTACCTTCATGAAAAATGCATTTATGGGCTCGTAAGTAGCACTCAGCACATTGTTAGGGCTTTATATGATGTGGGGTTAGCACGAAGATGATATTTCTTTCACACTGTGGGTAAAAAAACAATGAGCTGGGTGGTTTGGAGCCAGACTATTTAATCACTAGGTAAAGACTGGTGACCGAGAGAAGCTGCGATATTCTCACCATCCCTCTTTCTGCAAGAGCTCCCTAAAGTTTTTTGAGAGGTAGAAAGAAATTACATTAATGGGCTTAATATTTGTGGAAATTTAAAAGTGGCAAAGAATGTGTCGCAGTTGGCCTCTTTACTAGTTGTTCTGATTTTCTTAAAAGCTGATGAAAGGAAAGCTGTCCTGCCGCACTGGAATTCCTCATGTTTATGCCTAGCTTTCCTTTTATAATTATAATTATTTCTAAGTATCATTTAGATTTGCAGGTATCTACTTACTGACATAGATGTAATACGTAGATGGACAATCACTCAGGACTGAATGCCCACATTAACCAGGTCACATGCATCACATCGCTAAGTTTATACTGCTGCAGACACATCAAGAGGGGCAAGAGGAACTTGGTTGCCATGCTCCTTCCAGTGTTTAATCAGACACGCAGGCACAGCCAGCCCTGAGTTCGGTAAGAATATTTAGAGGGCAGATATGTGACACTCGTGAAGCTATACTCCACATTTGAGTTTTATGGTAGTGCTGGCCCGGCCTTTTCTTGTTTTTGTTTGTTTTTTACAGTTTCGGTTGCATAAAGCTGTTTTAAAACTACTAAGTTCTGGGGGCTTTGGGGGCTTTGGGGGCTTTGGGGGCTTCCCTGGTGGCACAGTGGTTGGGGGTCCGCCTGCCGATCCAGGGCACGCGGGTTCGTGCCCCGGTCCGGGAAGATCCCACGTGCCGCGGAGCGGCTGGGCCCGTGAGCCATGGCCGCTGGGCCTGCGCGACCGGAGCCTGTGCTCCGCGGCGGGAGAGGCCGCAGCAGTGCGAGGCCCGAGTACCGCAAAAAAAAATAATGATAATAAAACCACTAAGTTTTTATTTTCTTTTAAGAAAAGGTCAACAATCAGCCTTCATTCACATGGTTCAAATTAGTCAACAGAGATCAGAGCTGAACCCGTGCCCTAGACGTGAACGCAACTTTTCCTGGGAGAAATCACCTAGTGGCAGAGCTGCAAGGTGAGAGAACTGTTACAGCTGTGCAGAGCAGGCAGCTTTGAAATGACAGGAGCCACATCAAGTTTGCAACACAGAATCTGCCTAGCAGTGCTATTTCTAAGGATCTGGATTTGACAATCTTTGATAACAATACCAAGGATTCATAGGATGCCTGAATTTCAGGCAAAGTACCTTCCAAATATATCCCAGGAAGAAACGAATGACCTAGATATTTGGGGTTGTCAACCTGTAGGATGACTATATTTCATCACAAAGCCAAGTGAAGAAGAACTCGGAGGCCATTTCAAAATTTTATGAGCATTCAAGTAAGTAGTGGAACTGTAACAATATTCAAATTACAGAGGTAATTTAAATGATGGTGGAGAAGTACTGCTGTGACTCTGGGGTCTTAGAGTAATTGGTCTGACTTACATAAGGCTGGAACTATTTTTTTCTTTTCAATTAACTGTGTGCAGCAAGCCATGCATTTTCTGAGCGTTTATCACTGAACTCTAAACTCATGTAAAATCTAATGTGTAGTATGGCCTTAATTTCCCAAATTTCACAGTTAATAACTTCTGGTATAGAGGCTAAAAGTCAATGCTCCTTTTTACAGTGAACTAAGATTGTAAAATAAAGTATTTTACCTCACAAATACCAGCCTAATTGTTACTTATTTCATTTTCCAAAGTAATACATGGAAATATAGAAACGAAGTAAGCATTTATGTTTACTCTTGCTTCACTCCCATCCATTGTTCACAGAACATGTGACATAAATTAGGCCATATAAATTTCTTCATTAAGAAAAGAAGGGGCTTCCCTGGTGGCGCAGTGGTTGAGAGCCCGCCTGCCGATGCGGGGGACACGGGTTCGTGCCCCGGTCCGGGAGGATCCCACATGCCGCGGAACGGCTGGGCCCGTGAGCCGTGGCCGCCGAGCCTGCGCGTCCGGAGCCTGTGCTCCGCGACGGGAGAGGCCACAACAGTGAGAGGCCCGCGTACCGCAAAAAAAAAAAAGAAAAAAACTTCAAGGGTTCCTCATGGTGTTAATAAGAAATCCAAACTTTATACAGGAGTCCAAACAATTTAGAAGGCCTGATTCCTGCCTCAGCCATCAACCTCTGCTTGCGTCACAGCTCACTCCTCAATCCCAGGTCGTTGGTCGCTGTGGTAGCTGAATAGTGGTCCCCAAAGATGCCCACATCCTAATCTCAGGAACCAGTGAGTACATTACCTTACATACAAAAGGAATTCTACAAATGTGATCAAGTTAAGGAACCTGAGCTAGGAGATTATTCCGGATTATTCAGTTGGGTCCAATATAATCACATATATCCTTATAAGAGGGAAGCAGGAGAATCAAGTCAGAGGGAAAAGATGTGCAAGTGGACACAGGGGTCAGAGAGGAGAGAAGATGTCATGATACTGGCTTTACAGATGGAGGAAGGGGCCACAAGCCAGGGATTCTTAGGCCACTAGATGCTGGAAAAGGCAAGGAAACGAATTCACCCTCAGAACTTCTAGCAGTAACGCAGGCCTGCTGACATCTTGATTTTTAGCCCAGGGAAACTGATTTTGGACTTCTGGCCTCTGTAGATGTATGATAATAAAATTATGTTATCCTAGACTCCTACGTTTGTGGTTATTTTTTATAGCAGCAATAGGAAATGAATGCAGACACAGTGCCCTCTTTCATTTTCTCACATATGCAAACCCTTCCTTGACTCAGGGATTCGCAGCATCTCTGGACTCTAAGATGTATGAAGGAGAATCTCTCTCTCTTCTTCATCCTTGTCTCCTGCATAAACAAGGTGCTGAAGTGAAATGTGTTAGGTAAATGAATGATTGAAATAGAACGTCAGAAGGTAAATGTATACACTTGGAAACTGGTTCAGGAGTGTGATTCTTCTTGTTCCACACAGGATCCATTAGAAAAGGGTAAGCAGGAAACTACTAAGTAACCAGTGTATACTGGAAACATTCTCAGCTTTTATTCCCCTCGCTCTGTTCCATACATACGGCCCTTTACTGAAAGCATATAGAAAGGAAGTGATGAAAGCAATGGGATATGAATCACTCACCTTTCTTCAAAAGTGAGAACTAAGCTCCTGATTACAGTAAGTCCCCTACATATGAACGAGTTCTGTTCCGAGAGCACGTTCTTTAGTCCAATTTGTTCGTAAGTCCAACAAAGTTAGCCTAGGTACCCAACTAACACAATCGGCTATATAGTACTGTACTATAAGAGGTTTATAATACTTTTCACATAGATAATACATAAAAACAAACACAGTACAGAAAGTACACAGAAGTACAACCACATGTAGAGGACGCACGCGTGTGACAATGTACGCCAGACCTGTAAACTTACGTGACTGGGCATGCGAACACACGTTCGCATCTTTGAAAGTTTGCAACTTGGAGGTTCGTGTGTAGGGGACTTACCGTACTACAAACACAAGCAACCCACCTCTACTACTAACCATGATATCACTAACTGCTGACCTCTCAGAGGATTTGACTGATCATTATTCTATCAAATATCCCTTTGAGGAGGGAAAATATTCCAAGGAGAAATTACCTCATGTTTTTCAGAAATGCTACAAATTAATCCCAATTGTTTTAGGACCAACTGACCAACTTGTGCCAGGATCTTCTCTTGTACCTACTCTTACAATCACATTATATCCAATAAAATAAATTCCTGTTGTTCAGTTAGTTCCATCAGACAACATATTGGCCTTCTCTATTATGTTTTTATACAAAATTCTTTCTAGAAACGTTGCTAACATATACTATCACAATCCGAAGGTGATGAATTTGAGCTTCTCTTATTTTACAAACTATATTTTAACATATCCAAGCATGAGTACCTATATGAAAATGTATATGCTATTCTTTTTTATGCAATACATTAGGAAGAGACAAACTTTTGGATTTTGACTATTTCTTATTAAATATCTTCTCATATAATTTTCATTTGCTGTTGTTTTTTAAACTATGATTTTATAGATAAATTTGGTTATTTTAAAAATGTGAACAATACTTTGTGCAAAGAAACAATTTTAATAGTTAAATATATTTTCAAGCAAAGTATGAATATAGTGAAGCCACATTTTTTATTTCATGAGTAATACTTATGCCAGGGTTAAAAGCATTAAGACTTTTTTCTTTCACAATGAAGTATGAAACATATTTCTTTTTTTGAAAGCAATGCTTTTATATTAAAATTTCACAAAAATACCATTCATTTTTTGCTAGCTTTAAAATCTTTTACATTTATTCAAGTCACACTATGCTATTTCTTATTAATGAACTAAAAGTTAGGAATAGCTTTCTTCAGGATTGTTGATGAAAGCTCATGAAATCATAAAATCTCAGATCCTTTTTTTGCTTGATCTAGTCTTACAAAAATAATATTTTCCCAGAATTTCCCCCATCTAAAAACAAGATACTATAATCTTTTTAAAAATTCTATTAAGAGTTCACGGGGACTGATGATGACTTCTTGATCATGGAAAATGACTATAAAACAAAAAAATATAAACAGACAACAAAAATCTTAAATCCAGACTTTTCTACCTAAGGAAGACAAAGGACAGTGAACAAGTGTTTTCTTTGAGTAGCTTAATGAGAGTCACAGGAACACAGAGAACTATTTTACTCTTAAGATAAAATACTCATCCCAAAAAACTGTAATGGAAAAATCTGTTGAGTGTTCAAGACTAGCCGTAGTTATCCCCTGGGGCACAAATCATTTAAAGGATTTTCAGTTCTGTTCTAAACTTTTTTTCTATGCTCCACCAGTGTTGTGCGAAATATCAGGTTTTCTTTAGCTTTATTTTCTTTTTCCTTAGAAACCTTTGGCCTTTGTAAATTGTTTGGAGGGAGAAAGATTTCATCTCTCTACAGGAAGTCCAGCTGAGTGTAAGATACTAGAATCCAAAACCTTCAAAGATTATAACAAATGTACAATTATGCATTTAAAATTTATCTAGTTTGCTGCCAAGCTATACAACTTCAGCTGACAGATTATATTTGTGCCTTGGAAATAAAGTAGTCAGAAGGTTAATTTGCCACTAAATGAGGGGGTAAAAAGATCAGCTGGCAACAGGATTGTGTCTTTTGCTCCATGTATTCTCTTTTATAAAAAGAAGGCAGAGACCAGTTAATCAAAATATTTTGAAGTTACTCTTTTGGAGAAGTTTTGTTCTGAGCCTTTTAGTTTTGACACCGCAATGTCCCTGACTTTTAAGTAACAACATTAATTAGCAATTTTAAATTCTGTTTTATTAAAACGGTAATATCTGTTATCAGATTTTCTGGAACATTGCTGATTGTTCTACCCTCCACTGAGAGCCACTGGGGAAATTTCTATCTCAGCAAAAGAAAATTCCGTCATTTGATTCTGTTATTAATTAGAAAACTGAGCAATATGAGAGGAGAAAACAAAATGTCTATGGGGGACTGTAAGTCTCTTGGTTTGTCTGAATTAACTGTTAAGACAATCAAGTTTGTTTTGCTCTAGCCTGAGTTTACTTACTAAATTTCGAAGTAGTTTCAAGCATTATTACTGCATATACAACACAGAAGGCTAATTACCCTCTGTTGAATATTTTAATATGTTCCTCTGCAATACAATTGTTAATGATAGAGAATAAATTAAACTTATATTACAGGAAGAAAGAGAATCTACAAACTGGTGCTTCTTAATTGTCATCAAAGGAAAAGTAACAATAACACACGGATTCATTGGGAGTATTAATAATTCAATCAACACATGGCTGTGCACCTCTGAAAAATGCAGACAAATTAATTCTCACTTGCTCTTATCTACTGGGAGGTAAAAGTAGAACTATGACTTTCTGTCAATATATTTACATTACCTATATGCCAAGATATTTCATAATAATAATCTGATATAAGCGATAAAAGAGTATAAATGGTTATTCTGCAATTTCTATACCACATAATATCCTCATTGCAATTAGTTCTAAGACTATCTTACATTATTAAACTTGAAGTGCAGAACTCTTCAAGTCTTTGTTTCATGAGCTTGTCTGTATCCGTCAGTTTCAGTACACTATGCTCCAGTAACAAATCACCCCATCTCAATGGCCTGCAAAAAAGAAAGGTTTTGTTTGTTTGCTTTTCTCCTCACTCTCATGAATGCTCATTGCAGCTCTGCTCCATATATTCACCATTCTAATACCCGGTGGAAGGTGCTGCCTCTATCTCAAATGAGCTGTTCTCATGGCAGAAAGAAAGAATGATGGTGGATCTAGGGGCTACTTTAAAACGTTTGCTGAGAAGTGTCATTATTTCTGTTCACGTTTAATCAGCAAAGGGAGCTCACATGACCAAGCCTGATGTCAGTAAGATGAGAAAGTTTTCCTGCAGGGATCGTCCCTGCAAGAAGATGCAACAGAAATTTGGATGATAACACAATCTGTCTTATAATTATTTTTTTCTAAAATAAACTTATAACACTTTTCACCAGTCCTGAAACTAAGTTCTTAATTCTGACAGAAAGACTTAGAGTAGACATGACAGAAAACTGAGGAAATATTATAGCTGATTATAAAATATGCTGCCATTTATTTACATGTTTCCAAGTCTGGCTAAAGTGTAGAAGAACCTGATATTATCACACAAGTATCTTCCATAAAGGGATAGGTTTGTTTTTTTTTTTTTTTTTTTTTTTTTTTTGTGATTTGCGGGCCTCCCTCTGTCGCGGCCTCTCCCGTTGCGGAGCACAGGCTCCGGACGCGCAGGCCCAGCGGCCATGGCTCACGGGCCCAGCCGCTCCGCGGCACGTGGGATCCTCCCAGACCGGGGCGCGAACCCGGTTCCCCTGCATCGGCAGGCGGACGCGCAACCACTGCGCCACCAGGGAAGCCCCAAGGGAGAGGTATTTTCATTAGATGATTCTGCTTGTAGTTCTGATCTATATCAAATCTGATCTATATCAGATTTACATGGCTAATATGAAAAGATTGCAGTCAGAATCAGTTCACTTCCTAGTCTGAAATTTAATCAGTAACATGGCTTAATGCATGGATATATACACAAATAAATTTATGTATCATGTACCGGGGGTGAAAAGTTTTGGAAATAGGGTCAATGATCTGGTTCTCCTGTTACTGTAAATAAAGAAATTGTTATAAAAAATATTTATATTAAACCCATATTTTAATCCTAGCACTGGGCTTCTTTAGAATCATTGGCAATATTTTAAGAACAGCTCACAGTTTACTAAATACCAAAGCAATGTCAGAGCAGAAAGATACTGCTCCAACTATGAAGTCATTCATAGAGTCTACCGATTAATCACCCAAAGCAATCAAGACTAGCTTTAAGCCAAAGACGTGGGATTGGCAATTGGCTGTTGTTAAAGTCAGAGCATGACCCCAAGAGCTCATTCCCAATGCCTGAGAGCAACGTTTTCTGAGTCTTTAAACTCACAAGAAGAAGAAGAACGTTTATTAGTGTCTTAATTAATATCACATCATGTACAACAAAGCTACTTTAATACCCCAGTAAATCTTCTATCCTATCTCCACCTGCTTTATTTCTTGTCTGAGGACACTATACCCTAATCATCTATATTCTTTAGTCAAAACAAAAAGAAAAAAATACAGTAACTACATCTCAAAATATCTTCTCCATCTTGTATGTATGGACCACATATTATGTCATGAAAGGGAGAATTCAGTAAGAATTATATTGTACATTTTCTATATTAGACTCTTCCTTACACACACAAAAATCAAAATAGAAAAGTATAATTTTTTACTTTGAAGCAAATCCTAATTAGATATTTTAAATTATTCTCTTTTCCCTTGAGAAATGATATATCTAGTCTTTAGAAACCTTTAGAAGAAAGTATCCACACATGCAAGAATGGTGTGTTGAAAGTATGGTATCTGTGAGGCAACTCTGAATATATCTGTATTTTGCTTTACAGTGTACTTTTGTGTTTTAATATATTCTGTCTAATGAAGTCTCTCAGTCATTCGGAGGATTAAAGACACTATCATTCAGAAAACTTGAGCAACTTGGTAGAGTGGCAAAGAGATTTTTAAAGAAAGATGTGAGATGAGAGCAGACATCAAGCCAAGGGTTTGCTCCATAGCCCGGACTCATAAGAGGCTGTGTTGGGTGCAAAAGGGGTCCAACAGACAATGTGAAAGGAGTAGCCCTCCCATTTCTCCAGCTTCCCAAGTCTCCTTCTACTGTCACCTACACCCAAGAGAGAAGCTTCAGCAAGAGAAGCTGTGGCATATTTGTTCATGTGTTTTGTATACTGTGTTTCAAATATCATTTGAACCGTTTTCTTTCTTCCCCATAGTGGGCTTCTCAGGTGTAGTTGTAATTACTGTGAAACATCAATTGACTAAACCATGCTCAGGAGGAAATAAGAACAAAATAAATGAAACACTGAGTACACAGGTAATCAAATAAGGGAGAAAAAAATGAGAATTCCGGTACAACATTTTAATAGTGTTATAAGAATTCATGGAAGGTAAATGCTGCTTTGTATTTAGAAACCTCAGTTTCTACTGAAATTAGTATCTGATGACATTTTCAATTTGCAGATATTGGGCACAAGGAAACTCAGGATTTTATAACAATACAGTTCCCTAAATAAGTATGCTCTATAATAAATTAAAGCTTTGTTTGCTTGTTTCTAGGCCACAGTTATTTTCACTGTAACACCCTTTGTCCCTTGAGAGAAAGGAGATTATACAATGTAACTCATAGAACTCAGAGAAACAGAAAAAAATAATTTATATACAATAGCAGTCAGCTAATGCTAATTTAGTATTTAATGCCAGTAATTACGTATAATGTGGCTTTTGAAGAGTAGTTACTAAGGTGGGCTTCATACTATAATTTAGCATTACTTAAGTGAGAACAAAATCAAAATATGCACTTTTGAACCACGTGTGAAAAATGTTTAATCTTTATTAATTTTTCTTTTTGTGATATGCCTGAAAATGTTCCCTTTTTTTGTTCAGCACATTTTTATTTTTTAGAACTTGATTGTAAAATCTGGAATGTCATAAGAGGAAAACCAGTTTGGGAAATTAAAATTAACTTTTCTAAGGCCTTGTTATTTACCTAATTATTATAAATAACTTCAAGGAAACTTTTTTTGTCTTGAGACTGACACTACCTTGTTATCATGTATTCTTACAGCAGCATTTTAAAAAAAATCAGCATTCTTAGATTTTAAGGGTTAAATTAAAAACTAAATTTTTGAGGGATGGCTATATCCACATCAAATATCTTAAGGAAAAGGTGAAGTATTTATACATTCATGAGTAATTGATTCTTTTACAGTTTTTTATTATCTAGAAAAGGGCCTGTAAACCATTTGGGGCTTTATATTTCAGAGAAGATTCATTTGTAGGTTTTGTAGACATTATATTATTTTTTCCAGTTATATTTAAATTTAACTGACATATAACATTGTTTTAGTCTAAGGTGTACATCATAATTTGATATACATATATGATATATATATATATTCGATATAGGTATCTCACTATATATATATAGTGAAATGATTACCACAAAAAGTTGAGTAATACGTATCATCTTACATAGTAACACATTTTCTTCTTATGCTGAGAACTTTTGCTCTCTACTCTCTCAGCAACTTTCAAGTATGCAACACAGTATTGTTAACTCTAGTCACCATGCTGTACATTACCTTCCCAGAACTTATCTTGAAACTGGAAGTTTGTACCTTTTGACCGCCTTCTCTTATTTCCCCCATCCTCCTACCCCTGTCTCTGGCCACCACCAATCTGTTCTTTGTTTCTATGCATTCAGTATTTTTAGATTCCACACACGTGAGATCATAGAGTATTTGCCTTTCTCTGTCTGAGTTATTTCGCTTGAAGCTTTTTTAAAGTATTCTATTATTTCACAATAAAAATTGATGAGCAACAATATTATACACACATGGCTCCCCTTCACAAGAGCAACGAGTCTTCCAGGGACCATGTGATGATTTTTAACTCAATTACTTGAGAAAGATAATTGGCTGCTCTAGAAATGATTCTGTTAACTGAACTGGCTTGCTATTTATGCCTGGAGTCTGAATTTTCTGGTTGCAAACCGTAAGGGTAAACGATTTCATATCAGTATAAGAGAAACCTTAGATTTAGAAAGGTGAAACAATGCATCTACAATGGCTTTCTGAAAAGAATACATCTTTTGACAAGAGATATTGGAAACTTTGAACTCATTGCCTCAGGTCTAATGTAAAGTCAGGCAGACCTTGGAGATATTGAAGGTTTAGTTGCAGACCACTGCAGTAAAGCAAACATAGCAATAAGGTGAGTAGCAAGAATTTTTGGTTTCCCAGTGCATATAAAAGTTATGTTTATCCTATACTGTGGTCTAACTGTGCAGTAGCATTATGTCTGATAAAACAGTGCACATACCTTAATTTAAAAAAGCTTTGTTGGTAAAAAATGCTAACCATTATCTGAGCTCTCAGTTAGTCATAATCTTTTTGCAATAGTAAAATCAAAGATCAGTGATCACAGATCACCATAACAAATAAAATAATAATGAAACAGCTTGAAATATTGTGAGAATTACCAAAATGTGACACCGAGATATGAAGTGAGCAAACGACCTTGGAAAATGGTGCCGATAAGACTTGCTCAGCTCAGGGTTGCTACAAACCTTCAATTTGTTTAAAAAAAAAAAAAAAAAAGGCAATATCTGCAAAGCACAACAGAGAGAGAAGCTCAATAAAACAAGGTCTGCCTGTCCTGACTTAGCGATATCTCACAGTCACTCACACTGTATTCTAGATACAAACCCCTAAGCTTGTCCACTTAGAATCTTCGGTATGAACTGACTTGAAGGCTCATAATAATATCATAAAGATCTTTCAAATTTGTTTGCCTCTTCTGTGCAGTAAAGAGCTTATACTTTTATACCAGGAATATTAGGTGAGTTTGTTATCTTTTCTACTCATTTGACCAGAGGCCAGATCAGACTGTGCTAGTTTGACGACGGAAACTCCAACTTCAGGATTAAAATCATTGTAGGTGCTAACAGTTTGGAGAAAAATGATCAGTTTCCTCCTTCTCAATGCTAATGGAGTTCTGATGACATGTGGGTCACTTTAAGGTTTAATCACTTTACATAAATTAATCCATTTAATCTCACCATCTTATGAGTAGGTATTATTATCACCCTCATTATGCACATAGCGAAATAGCAAAGAGGAAGTAATGGCAAATCACATTGGTTCAGGATCAACATCTTAAGAGAAATAGGAGGAACGTTCAATTGTATTATAAGCCCTGTTGTGGAAAACAGGGCAAAGACACACCATGTTAAGAAATGCAGGCAATAGGTCGTTGTTGGTTATCTATTTTGTACATAGTAGTATGCATATTTTAATCCCAAAGAACCTACTGTATAGCACAGGGAACTATGCTCAATACCTTGTAATAACCTATAATTGAAAAGAATCTAAAAAAGAATTCCGGTTCTACTCTTCATCAGTTATATGACTTTGAACAAAGCCCTAACCTTCTATTTCCTTGTATGTAAATTAGAGAATGAAATTACTACTTCGTATGGTGGTTGTGAGACTTAAGTAAAATCAATTAATTAAATTCAATAGAATAGAATAGAATAATGTGCATAGGTGCTGGTGATCTTCTCTATACATGGCTTTGTATTTTTAGCTTTTTGATGCCATATTTTCTTTATAGATTCTTTAATATTGGTTCCTAATTTCCAATAATATTCACTATTGCCAGATTCACACTCCAACGCCGTTATTTCTAGTATGATCATTCCCGGCTCAATGTTTCTCAAATAGTTGCAGTTTAATATCAAAGATATCATGCCAGTGTTTCACTCTCTCCACATTTTGTCATAATATACTGGGAAAAAGTACTCCAGAGGGGGCTAATGTCTATTTTGAGATAAGCATTAACTTTGTACTGTGACTTTGAGCCAGTCTCTTTAATTAAGTCTGTTTTCCTCTCAGTAAAATGTGATCATTATATTTGTCTGATCAACCCCACACGTGTGATATAATGTTCAAATTAGATAACTCATTTGAAAACTCTTTAAAAGCTGAAAAGACATATACAAGTATTAGGTAGTAGTGGAAAAAGAAGGGACTTTGAAATCTAGTTCAAGCCCAGTTGAGATTCTAGTTGAGATTCTAGCTCTGACCCCTATCAACCTTGTGGAGATTAGAGGTCACTTACCCTCTTTGATACTCAGTATTTAGAAATAAAATTGGGAAGAATAATCTCTACCGTCAAAGGAAAATCCTATTGCTAAATATTGTGGGATTTTTGTAAATTTGACATAAGTATGTCTTATCAATAAATCACGTTGTCCCAAGTACTTAGACATTATTTATTATATATATTATATATATATAATATATGTATATATATTATAATGTATATAATTATATACATTATATTATTACATGCTCCACTATGATCAGCACAACATACAGTAAATACAAAACAAAAATAAAAAACAAACAAACAAAAAACCCTGATAGGATAGTGATCATTTTTCTCCAAACTTTTAGCCAGAGCTTACCATGATTCTAATAGGTTCTTGATTCCAAAGGAAGGAAATTCACTGGAGTCTTAATTAAAAATGAAAGGGGGATTCTTTTGTAGTCCATGACGATTTAATTATGTAGCACGATTATAAAGAGTGAAATTTGTTTACCGTGACATGATTTCATTGCATTCGAATTGTGTAGAGAATGGATGACAGTAAGGCCCAGACAGCTGTCATAAGATGGGATGAAATGGGTTGGCTGCCAGCGGTAAGGGCAAGCATCCAACACTGGCTTAGCCGTAGACTTCAGAGAAATAAAAAGAGCTGACAAGCCGGCCTGGTTTGAAGCAGGAAGGCATTAGTTCACCACTTGACCCTGAAGAATCCCTAATGATGCCGAATGCAAAAGGCAGGGTCACAGATGATGATGATAATGACTGTAGTATGACAGGCTTGAAGAGCCGTGGCTCCCAATTGCTTATCAAAGAAACATCTAAAGGTAAATTGTGTGCGAAAGTTATTATTTTTTAAACTATCACATGGGTACACTTATGGCAATTACCGAGAAGAGATTTATTTCAACTATTGACAAAACTAAATCACTCTGGATAAGACCATGTTTAACAGTAAGAATGTACACAGTGTTATACAGGGATTGGGTTCTTGGTAATTCTATGTTCGTTGTTTTACTATTTATGCTAAACTAAATCACTCTGGATAAGACCATGTTTAACAGTAAGAATGTACACAGTGTTATACAGGGATTCGGTTCTTGGTAATTCTATGTTCGTTCTTTTTCTATTTATGCTAAACTAAATCACTCTGGATAAGACCATGTTTAACAGTAAGAATGTACACAGTGTTATACAGGGATCGGGTTCTTGGTAATTCTATGTTTGTTGTTTTACTATTTATGCTTATTATTATGTTTTGTCATTAATTCTTTAATACATTTTTTAAAAAAAACTAAATTACAAAGGCAAATTAAAACTAACTATAATTTAGAGATACATTTTAATTTCATGTGTCTCACAGATTTTGTAATAGAAATCAAGTGATGGGTAATCAGTCTTGATTTAGACTGATGGTGCCGTAGCTTACACAAATGAAGTGATCAGTGAATATTCAGTGTGTGGAAGAGAGATACTCGCCCATAAGCGTTCTTAGTGTTCATGCTTCAGAAAAGATATACACAGGTAACTTGGATTCGTGTATTGCCTGCTTGTCCCATTTTTTGTAAGTCAAATGGCAGAAGTCTCTGTTATCGAAATCTTATACGTAGCTTCTAAGATGAAAAAAAAAAAAGTTACTTTGAGCAACCAAAGATATAGATGAGATTAACTGGACTGTTTTGTGGGGAACGTTTAAGAGAGTTTAGAATAAGATGCAAATGCGTCACCCCAGGATCTGTGTGATTTGAAGGCTGCTTCTTCTTACTCCTCGTTTTGAGACTTCCCTCACCACATGGCAACACCCTGGCCCTTCTCAAGTCCTGGAACACAGCAACTCCTCGCGCTGCGATGCCTTTGCTCATTCCCTTCCATCTGTGTGAGTTGCTCGGTCCACCTCTTCACCTGACAGGCGCCCGTTCTAAACCTTAATTTCAGTAGTCGCTCTGAACCACCCCTGTCTGTAACTTACTAACCACATCACATCCTTTTAGAATTAAGAGAACACTCAGTATATTGGCTGCAAATTCATTCTTTTTAAATCCTTGTTTGAGAAAGTTAGACTATTTCAAGTCTCAACAGTATCAAATTGGCAAAAATACCCAGGAAGCTTTGATTTAAAAAAGGGTCCCAATTTTCTTTGTTAAGCTGTGTGTGAACGTGTGTCTGTATCAAAGAGTGTACTCACAAGAAAGTGTATCTCAACTGTTAGATTTATTGCTATCTTTCACTTCCTTTATTAACTAATCTTGTCTGTATGCTGATGTTTTAAAACCAATTTTAATATTAGGGGAAATATTAAAGAGGTCACCTTAGCTTAATGAAACCAGAAATTAATATTCTTGTACTTATCTCTGAAATTGTTCCAAAATTCTCAATTATCCCCAGAATTAAAAGACTTTACTATGAGAGACATTATGAGAGATGACATTTTAAACACTTCAAAAAAATTTTGCAGTGTTTGATACTATAGGCAAAATGTTTTTCTACATCAGGTTGCCCCATTCATTATTCTGATATTGTCTTTGTTACAGAGTGCTACTGTTAAACTATTACAGTATTTTACTTTGTTATTGGCCTTTACTAGTACTTATTAAACAAAATATAACTAAGGTTGGTAGAATCATAAAGTAAAACTAAGTTTCCTGATTAATACTATAAAAAAAGCAGCAATGAATTGCTATCTAAAATGCATTCAGAGTAGAATTCAGTGTATAAAGATATATTTCTTTTGTTTTGTGACATTAATGGTGATAATATCATTTATACCCTGACAATAGTAGATTATATTTTTCAAGTTATCTCATGATGAGTACGGAGCCTATAAAACTATTTTTTGCCAGGTATTTCATGCAGTACCTTTTAGGAGATATGTAATCTGCTTAAATGAAAGACTTAAAATGTAATATGAAATTATATTGAATACTGCAGGGGAAATTTAGAAAAAGAAAAAAAAACAGGACAAAAAAACAGGACACATAGAGGTATTTTATTCAGTTTCTCATGAATAATTAGAAAAATATATGGTTGGAAGAACAAAAATGTCAGAAAAAAGCATGAACCATTCGGTTATTCTTTTTTTCTTCACAGTTTTGAATGTTTCCTTTCCACAGAATACAGCCACAAATGGATCCTATAACAATTTGAATGGAGTCCAGAGAAATTAAAATGGAAAATTAAAATCATTGGAATTGGAAGGCAAATGGAACTTTGAGATAGCTAGACAACTTGTCAGAGGTAATTATTCAGTAATTTTACCCAAATTTAACTTCAGCTTTATTTCTCACAAACTCAACAAACCATGGTGAATCTGGATAACGTATTTTTTTTGCTGGGGATGGATGACACCAAATTCTGTGAAAAAGTATAATCCTGAAACCAAATGAATCGGTTTCAAAATAAGTAGTAAAGGATAAGACAAAGCTGATAATAGTTAGTTCAGGGCAAAAGCTCTCAAATGCCAGGAATTTTAACTAAGTCTTGCATAATTACACTATGAAGGAACTGCTGAAAAGTATTAGCCAATTGCCTTACTTCAAGAACTTGTGTTCTTTAAAACTCACTAAACCTACTATTTTGTTACTTTAGAAATTCAGTAGATTACCAAAGTTTAAGGAGTTACTGATTACATCAATTGTCCAAAAGAATGCATGTGGAGCACACATGAGTACAAACAGAAATGTCTTTGGAAATATTGAAATAATTCTCCGAAAACAGAGCTATGCAAATTTTAAAGTATGTTGGGAAAGGAGGAGTCTAGCCACCCAAAATCACAAGCCTCTTGAAGGCAAAAGTCATCTTTATTCACCAAGTTCTTCCCGGCACTTGGCAGACAAGGCTGAGCAAATTTTAAAAAGCATGCATTACCAAGATTCACTTACAGACTAATTTATAGGGAATAGTTAAACTTTAATTCAATGCCCCACAAGTATCTATTTAGAAAGGCCCATTAAATGCAGAGGGGCCAGGAATTGTGCTTTAATGTGGATAGAAAGCTCCCTATAAATTATAGATAATTGACTTTGCCACTTCAAAATCTCTTGAATATTTCTTGGTCTCATTCTCTTCTTGATCTGAAGCTGCATAAATTAAGACAATTTCAAATATGAACGTACTTTTTCTATCTTACAATGCTGACAGCCCAAACCATCCTCTTTCAGGAAACACTATTCTATAATCACTATCCATAAAACTTAAAAGGAAAAAAAAATTCTGGTTTTGATTCACTCTCCAGATCCATGTATCAGTGTGTGCAGCTCGTGCTATCATAAGCTTTTTGCATCAGTCAGAAGAAACATGTTAAAGACATGAGTGGTTTCCTGTTAGTAGAGATCATCAAATCAAGTTTCATGATGACAGTTCTCCTAAAGCAAAAGAGGGCAGCCATCTTTTCAGTTTCTATTTATCCAAAGCCATTTCTCATATTTATCAGTTTCTCATAAAGAGTCCGTCTCATGATCTTACTTTCTGATGAGCATTACCCCTCATTCAGTACAGCATCTCTTTCTACAGACTCATAGCTGTAAAAGAATTAACACATTTTTGGAGCAGGTTATGCTGCACTTATTATCTTAATCATACTGTTTTTCTGAAGAGATAATTCCCTAGATGTCTTGCTTTTCGACATCAAAGTCAAGTGCTAATAACTGTATCCTCCGCAGGATTCTGGCCTAAGACTGTCTGAATGCAGTAAGGAAAGGATGACTTAAGTGAGCAGGCGGCTCTGGCAAAACAGAATCTTATTTTGATCAACATCTG
Source organism: Physeter macrocephalus (assembly GCF_002837175.3). Taxonomy (NCBI): domain Eukaryota; kingdom Metazoa; phylum Chordata; class Mammalia; order Artiodactyla; family Physeteridae; genus Physeter; species Physeter macrocephalus. The sequence goes on along the minus strand of NC_041220.1, from coordinate 128,816,726 downwards.
TACCACACACAATATGGTTTTAATTGGAAACGGGGAACTCATTGACATTGCCAAAGAACTTAGTACATTGGTGGTTATTGTATTTGGGCTAGAATGGTACACAGATTAAGATCCCAACTTTCTGCCAGAATACCATGATGACTGCACTTTGTACTTTGCAAACTGATTTGGGTCTTTGGCAAATTGATTCATAAACGAATAAAACTGGAAGTATCCAAATGGGTCACCTGGAAATTTTCTGCCTTTATGCAGTGTGCTTTTAAACATTCTGGGGTCTTTTCATTTTAATTATATATCTTCAGATATGGAGACTCTCTCACAAATATTTTCAGTATTTCTACCTTGAATATATCACATGATATATGAGGATTTGATGAGTCTGTCCATCCATTCAACATATTCTTTTAAGAGATACAAAGAGTCCTTAAGTTACCTATATGATGTCAGTTACACATTTGTCAGAATTGTCTATGTGAATTCTAACATAATTATGGGTCTGACATGTATACCTTGTACGTTATGTCATATGTACATAAAAAAAAGACTTCCAAGAGTTTTCTTGGTAAATGCCTAAAGTATGTCTTTATATCTTTTTTTAATTAATTATTTACTTAATTATTATTTTTTTATTTTTGTCTGTGTTGGGTCTTTGCTGCGGCACGCGGGCTTTCTCTAGTTGCAGCGAGCGCAGGCTACTTTTTGTTGCAGTGAGCGTGCTTCTCATTGCGATGGCTTCTCTTGTTGCAGAGCGTGGGCTCTAGGTGCGGGCTTCAGTGGTTGCGGCACGTGGGCTCAGTAGTTGTGGCTCGTGTGCTCTAGAGCGCAGGCTTAGTAGTTGTGGCGCACGGGCTTAGTTGCTCTGCGGCATGTGGGATCTTCCTGGACCAGGGCTCAAACACGTGTTCCGTGCATTGGCAGGCGGATTTTTAACCACAGTGCCACCAGGGAAGCCCCTGTCTTTATATCTTAATCCTAGTTCACTACACTCAACTTGGATCCCTATTAAAATTCTAACATACTTTGAAAAAGGTTTATTAGTGATGCAAAGATGGAGGTTAACTACACCCATTACAAAGACTCATTATAAGATATTTGGACAAGTTTTAGTTGCCTTAAATTTAGGCATAGATTTATCGTCATGTCTTAGAGATATCTCGTTTGCCACCACTTCCTACCAATATTAATCTATCTCATTCCACTTGAAAAATTTTCCTCGCAAATGATCTACTTCATAAAAATAGAAGTTAATTTTTTTTTTTTTTTTTTTTTTTTTTTTTTTTTTTTTTTGCGGTACGCGGGCCTCTCACTGTTGTGGCG
>NC_041220.1:128758864-128815199 GCF_002837175.3 Physeter macrocephalus | reverse complement strand
CCCTGCATCGGCAGGCGGACTCTCAACCACTGCGCCACCAGGGAAGCCCTGAATTTATTTTTTAAAATTAACTTAATTAATTAATTAATACCTTTAATTTTTAAAATTAAAATTTATACAACCTCTGAAAGGTAGGAATTACATACTTTGGATATATTAATGCCTCAGCAGTAAGGAAACAGACTGCTTTACTGTTATTTATCTTAACATGCTTCGTATTAATACACATACAGGTTTGGATTGGTCATGGGGGGGTCGCATGAATCAATCAGTGTTAGCACAGACATTCATCTCAGTTAGAAACATCTCTCCCTTTGTCTTCGGGATCTTAGACATCAGTGCAGAGTGAGCGCATATCCACATTCTCAGGGTTTCCTTTGCATTTGGAGATGCACTTATTTTGCAAGAGAATATGCATAAATGAAGGTTTGCTTCAACAATCATTCTGTTTCTGGGCCTGTTCTGAATGACCATTCTTACTCTTTATCCTCACATCCATTCTACTCTTAAGGTTTCTGTGGTGCAGTCTTTGCTGGTGTATTGACAGTGATCTGGCCTCCCTGACTCGCTGGCTGTTCCTCTAACATGGAATGGTCTCCTACTTGGGGATTCCCCATGCCACCGCCTCTGCCTGCAACGGCATCACGTGACCACGCATGTCCGTGGCTTGTTTTCCTGCCTCATTCAGTGCTCTGCTCAAATATCACCTACCCAGAGAGACCCTCCCTGACCAACTCATCTAAAATAGCATGGAGGAATTCCCTGGTGGTGCAGTGGTTAAGACTCGGTGTTTTCACTGCTGAGGGCCTGGGTTCGATCCCTGGTCAGGGAACTAAGATCCCAACAAGCCATGCTGCGTGCTGCGTGGCCAAATAAATAAAGAAAATAAAACAGCAGGCACACTCCCAAGTCAACATCTAGCCCTTACACTGCTTTAGTTGGCTTGCAAGGGTTTGTCTCCACTAGATATTACACTGCATAGTTATTACTGTATTCGTTACTTATTGATGGCTTGTCTAGCTTCTCTACCAAAATGCAAGTTCCTTTGAGGAAGGTCTTTGTCTATTTTCTTCACTGTTTTATCCCATGATCTAGAAGAGTGCCTGACATGTAAAGAACACTTGATATTTTTTGAGATTAAATGGATTTACCCGGGACATTGAACCTCTTTATATCTCAGTTTATTTCTTTGTTGATGGAGAATGTTATACTTCATGGACTTTGGTCTAGAATATATTTGTTTGCAATGATTATCATAGATGCATAGGTTATGTTAGAATTGAATCACTGATATTTATCTGTATGCATGAAAATTGTATGCACCAACATTTATTAGAACTTAGTGCCTTTTGCCTCATTCACAATAAATGAAAGCACTGAATCATGTATAATACTGATCTATAACTCTTGGACTGATAAACCATTGAAACTGCTGGCTGGCTCAGTGATGGTAACCATATAAATTACTAATAATGTGACATGTCACTCAAAATACCTTTAAGGAATATATACTAGATTAATCACAGACTTTAATATTTTATTTCACACTGAAAGCTCTAATAAATGTATCCCCAAATACATTTCATTTCTAGGCTTATTTTTCCTAAGGGGAATGTAAATTTAGTCACCTTAGAATGTTAGTCCTTTTAAAATTGAATCTATGACATAAAATAATGAGAAAAGGAAAAGTGCATTGCTGAATTATTGATTCAAAATTTAAAAATCATTTTCACCTTTTACACATTAATCTTATCATAATGTTGAATTCAAGTGAATAAAAATGCATTTGCATGAAAATAGTGATTTCTTAGATGCGTTGTCGGGAAGTGATAAAGTCACAGGGTGATATATATATATATTTTTTTCTTATAAATAAAATATAAAGAACATAGCCTTCAATAGTTTAAGTCCGTTGTCCTTCTCCTCACCCTCTTTGTGGGTAAACATTTTAAGGGCAACCTGTGAGGCAGAAGTTGTGCTCCGCTCCCTTCTGATGCTGTTTTCCTCAAATGATTTTAACATATCTGAACAAGTGGTCAATGAAATCGGCTAACTTGGAACATTTTGGAAATGGCCTTGAAAGCAACAGCCATGGGCTCCTTAAGAGCTGAGTGATTGGAGTCCTGTGCCATGTCGCCAATCTAACTAAGCCCACAGATCTTGTGGCTGAGTGATCACAAGATGGCAACATGCCCACGAAGGTATTTTCTATGTGCACCTGAAGGAAAGTAATGTTTCCTCCACAACAGACATGCAGGAAGAGCCCCGAAGAGTGACTGTACTCCAGGCAATCCAATATACCCGGGCAAGGGCTGGATTAAAATTCTGAAGGCATGATTTTATGTGCGAAACTGCAGGCCACCACTAGCAATTAATTTGCGGGGATTGTTACCTTGTCAGTTTGTCTTCAATCCCCATTCCACTACAGTATGTTAGGTCATGTCACTGTTTCAGTAAGGATTAATTTCCATTTTGAGTGAAAATTTCATTGCATACATTTCTGATTTGTTTTGCTATATAAGTATTGTTCTTGCTTCAATGGAAAAGATTTAAAGAAGAACCAAAGGCTAGCAATTTTCCAATAAAAATTCTGTCTTATGCCGAAACTGGGATTAATTAATCAAGGGAATAGTAATTCTCTATCTATCTCACAGAGAATTCCTAGAGAACTAGAATACAGAATCCTGGCATCAGGTTCCTTCTCCTTAACCCTTAGGTTACTTTTAGCTCTGTTCTCAATTATAGAGTTTATATTCTTGAGGACATTGAGATGCTTCAGAGTTTCTCAGAAAGAAAAATGTATCCTGTTCTGAGTTATGCAAAGCTAGCAACATGTGCCCATATTTGGTGCATAGATTCATAATCCTAAAATTCACAGGGAAATACAAAAATATGTTGGCTTATTGCAGGTGACCAAAAAAACCCCCAAAATTAGATTGGCATCTTACACTCAGTCCCTAAATTATGTTATATGAATACTATAATTTAGATTATACCCACATTTTATTTTCTATCAATAATTCTGGCACAGATCTCAATCTGTTGTTATTAATTTAAAATATTTTATTTACTAAAAGCTTTTTCATATTTTATGTACTGAGAACTTTTACATACGGTTAAAATCTCTATTCATTATGGGGCAACCAGTGGTAGAGGATAATATTCTCAGCAAATATTAGGTATGGGGCAGGTATTTAATTGCAAAAAGTGCTGAGGTTGTGACATAATTTGCAGAAGTCCTGTTATTTCAGATATAACTATTTATACACCACTGGATTTCTTCTGGGCTAGTCTCTTCACCTGGATTGTTTCACTCTTGGGTGACTATGTGAAAACAGGGGTTTGTCTTGGCAAAGGTAGTATGTAAAATTTGTTTAGAATTTATGCAGCAGAGTCATCAATAAATTAAGCACAGGTATGCGTTACAGAGCTTTCACTGTCATTCCTCCTACCCATGACTCGATTTAGAAAATTTGGGGCTGCATCCTTGGAGCAAATGAGACCCAGACATTTTCCCATAATTAGTTTTAATTCATTGCTACTCCTATTATTATAAGCCTGGTCCAAAGCTGGCCTTTAGTGAACATATCTAGGGGGAACGTCCAAGCATTTTTTTGCCAGAATGCTTAAACCAGGCTCATAACAAAGTTAGTCTCCTAAGGTCCAACCTAGTCTAGACTCATTGTGCTCTAGGGAAGTCCAAGAACTCTGACAGGTAGGAATGCACTAACACGACCTTAAAATATCTGTTCTGGCAATTATCCATACTCGTGTTTTTTAAAAGAAAATGAGGTTGCCCATTTATCATTCAACTTGTCATACCCTATTGACAAGTAAAGACTTTTCTCAATTGGGCGTGGAAAGAGTATGGGAAAATGAAAAATTAATAGTACACTATGAATGCAAAGTATTTTAAATAAATATTTTAATTCTATCATTGGCATTTAAAAGTAGAAAGCATACAGTATGTTACAAATATCAAACTGTGAAAAATATGAACGTTACATAAGTAACAAATGTAAAAAAGGTATTTTCTTACCTTCCCTGAAAGTAAGAAAACCATTCAGCATAGGAAAATATCAGTATCAAAAACACAGCTTCGGTGTAAAAAAAAGTTTTTACACAGTATTAAAAACAGGGTCTACAAAATGACAGAAAGTAAGAAGTGTTGAAATTTGACTTTATATAAATTATAAAAACTGGGTACTCGGGGTAAATGTTAAATGGCTGAAAACTAAGTCCAATCATGGGCTTTCTTTAGGTTGATTCTTTAAAATTTTAAAAGCATAGAACATTTTTCAATAAATAACTTTTAAAAGTGTCTCTGAGAAGTGTTGCTAGGACATCATTCCACAGCAGGAGAGCGGCAGAGTTTTGGGGACAACAATTTGTTCCAAGCGGAAGCCTGATGAAAGTCAGAAGACCAAAATTGTTTACAAAAAAGATTCGGAATTTTTAACAAAACTTGGTAAGAAAGTTCTAAAGTGCTGAACAAAATGACTTAATTTTAGTACCCACTGTCATGACAAACATATTCAAATATTCAGACATTTCTGAGCAACATCGAATACGGAATCCATAATTCTGAAAAGTGTTAATACTTAGTCGTTCATTCAAGGATAGAAGGGCTCTTTCTACACTTTACTAAGATGGGTTAAACCTCAAGGATCTTGCAATGCAAAACATGACAATAATAATACAATGGAAACAATACACATAACCCACTGTGAAAGCACAAGTTCGTTTCGGCAATGGCAACGGTATTAATTTTAAAAGTCACAAATCAAACATTGGTAAATAAGAAAAACCTTTCCAAACGCTGCATGCCACATGACTAGTTACAAAATACAATGCATGCAGGAAAAGAAATTCAACCAAACATATTTAAATTAAAGAGTTGTTCTGAGTCTGTTTCAGCAGCATTGTGGTTATTATTTTTAAGGTTTCCTCTAACACCAGTTCATACTGGCCTGTTTTGCAAATGTGACCCACCGTATTCGGCAACCTTACAATGGTTTGAGTGTTTCTTGTTTTTTATATTTTTATAATGCCAGCACACAAAGGTCACACATACTGTTCTGCTTCCCCATCTTTGGGGGCTGGCTTAGTTGTCCCACCTTTGCCTTCTTCATTTGCTGCTGCTTTTTCCGGGAGAGATGCCAAATCTTTAAACACATCTACATAGTGGCCAAAGCCAGGGCCCCAGTTCAAAAGGTTGTCCCAGTTGAAATTCCCTGCTTGCTGCCCAAGCTTCAAGGGCAGTGTGTTGTCAGCGACCCCAGGCACTGCTGCCTGTGTGCCCACAGGTCCCCCCTCAGCCCTGCGGCCGTGGTATCTTCTAGGCTTCAGTCTGGCTCCATAATTATCTTCATCATCTGCATCAGATTCATTGACTTGAGATAATTTGGGCATCCTGGAAGTATATACCATTGGTTTTTCCCTGTCATATTCCATCTCTGAGCAAGTGAAAGACTCATGAGAGTCACTATCAGAGGAAGATTCTGGAGCCGGAATGCCATCTGCTGGGTTCCTCGTTCTGGACAGTGGCCTTCTGCAGTCCTCTTCTGAAGAAGACCTCCCGTGATCTGCACTGCAGATACTTGGGTTTCTAGGGCGAGGGGTGTTTAGTCTCTCCACCTCCTCAATGGAGAGTCCTACTGGTGGAGAAGATTCCAGAGGAATCTGCCCAATTGGCTGCTTCAGGCGACTCCCCGGTCTAGAACCATGAGATGCCATGGCCTGAGGACTCTTGCTTCTCCTTCCCAGCCTCGCAGCGTAGTTGAAAATGCCGGGTTGGCACACATCGCCGTGCATTTCCAAAGTATTTCCATCCCTTATCGGAAGATGCAATTCCCTGGCCGGGCTGTTCCTGTAGAAAGTGGAGGACTTGGAGAAAGGCGCTGGGCTGTGTCGAGACAGAGGGTTGGGAGTTGGGCAAGCCGAGTGGCTCAGGGAGCTGGATCTTAAACCTTGACTGTAGGAAGGCTGGTAAGTCAAGCTGCTGGCTCCTAAGGGCATGGGGGACTGCCTGGCGAAGCCTAGAGGACTGTGCCGCTGGATGGAGAATTTCGGGGTGTGGCTGCGGAACTGCTTGTAGTGTTGGATGATGTCTGCGTCCGAAGGGGCGATGCTGCTGGCATTGTCGATGTCATAATGCTCTATCTCTTGCTCCGGGGAGGCCAAAGGGGCACTGGGGATGGTTTCTGAGTTGTGGGGAAGATCGGTCTCATCGTAGATGAGGTAGGGGTTCTCCCTTTCAATGATATCAGGCTTCGGGTTCCCTTCGGGCTGTTTCCTCACGGTCATGTCCTCCCCGTAGGGGGGGATGTTGTCTGGATCATCAAAAGCAACGTTCTCACTTCCCTTTTTCTTCTTCTCCTTCGGTTTCTTCTCCTCTTTGGGATTTTTGGCCTTCCTCCCCCGGCACTGGTTACACAGGATCAGGCTCAGGACCAGGAGGGCCAGGACGGTGGCACAGCTGCCCACGATGGCGGGCACGGCCCACAGGGGCAGGGAGATCTCCTCGGGGCCCTGACTCAGAACACAGACGTGCCCTCCGGGACTTCCAGCCTTGCACACCCTCCCCGGAGGACAGAAGACACCAAGACAGGCCACCACCGTCTCACAGGTCCTGCCTGTGTGTGACTCCGGGCAGCTACAGGTGAAGCCGGAGTGCAGGCCTGGCTCACAGCTGCCCCCGTTCTGGCACGGGTGGGAGGCGCAGTCTCCGGGGGGGACGCACTTGTACGCGTACCACTGATTGATGCACAGCAGATCTCCCCAGCAGGGGTTACTGGCACAAATGTTCGGGCCACGACAGCCCATCTTCACTGAGGGATCCGTCTTCGAAATGGAGGCCAAGCTGTGCTTCCCGCTGAAAGGAAGACTTTCTCCGCCATACAGCACAGAAGCGATGCAGCCATCAAACCCTGCCGGGGCAAGAAGGAGCAGTAAGGCGTTTTAGGGAAAACCAAAGGCTTAACAGGCTGCACAAATCTGCAGAAAAGAAGCTTCGCAATCACATCACGAGAGTTTAGACACCACAGTCCCAGCGCCATCACCCCGTTCGAAGGCAATAAATCTGTGCCTCTTACAACAGAAGGTAGCAAGATGAGTAAGATTTCCATAACAGAACGTGGAGCAGTTTGCTGGGACCCGCTCTTTCTGAACATTCATGAAGGGCTCTAACAGGCTGCGTCTTCGTTTTATCCCTCCTTTAATTATCTGTTGGTTTTATTTTTATAGTCTATGTACCAAGAATTACATACATAAAAATAAATTTTATTTTAAAACTACTTAAAAAGAACTAAAATAGGCCAAAAGCTTCAAGCATTAGATCTTGCACTCTCAGTGGAGGTGATACTGCTCCCAAGGGGGGAGTTGAACATAGCTTCTTAAGGAGCAAAAGAAAAATCTTAGCTATTACCATGACTTGTGGGCCTCCAAAGGGCAGATATAGAGTATACTTGTTGTGGGGACACGGGGGGCGGGGATGTGGATAAATCAGGAGGTTGGGATTAACATATAAACACTACTATGCATAAAACAGATAACCAACAAGGACCTACTGTATAGCACAGGGAACGCTACTCAATATTTTGTAATAACCTATAAGGAAAAAGAATCTGTATGTGCCTATCTGTGTGTATATATATATATATATATATATATATATATATATACATATATATGTATAACTGAATCACTTTGCTATATACCTGAAACTAATAGAACATTGTAAGTTAATTATACTTCAATTAAAAAAAATGGAGTATACTCATTCAATTAACATTTTATGCAGTAGCGATGGCAGGGGTTGGAAAAGAAGATCTAATACAGCTCCTTAGAGGGCGATGATTTTAAAAAAAGTTGAGAAAGACTTTGTTACACTAATATTTGTGTGCTAATATTGCTAATGCTCCACTCACAAAGCCCAAGAATATATCCTGACACTAACAAAAGGGCATAATTTACATTGGCTTATTGTCTTACAACATCCAAATGAATTAGCATCCATATTCTAAAACAAGCTAAATACGTAAGAACTAATTATTACCTAGGCTTTAACTTTTACGCTTTGACTCCTTTACTCTGAAACACATTTTTCAATTTTCCTCTTATTTGGTACATCATTCCACCCCAGTGTCATTTCCATCCCTGATACACTCTTTTTCCATGAGTTCCTGGGACATGTGCTTTTGTTCCTCCTCTCCTGGTTTTCTTTCTATGGCTTAGTCCCCTTTCTGTCTCATTCTCCTCTAGACAACCATTGGCTCTTAGAACTACCCAAGGTAAGGCCCTGGGCTTTCTTTTTACTCTACACCCTCATATTTGCTTATCATATCCATGCCCAGTACTTCAGTTACCTGCTCGACACTCATAACTCCTAAATAAGTATTTCCAACTGGTCTACTCCTGATTTCTAACCCATCTACCCAAAGGTCTTTCTCAAAGGTGCTCCAAACTCAGAAAGCTCCAAACAAAATCTTGATGTTCCCCATAGATGTATTTTTTTTTGAACCCTTCTGCAGTTTCCTCTCTTAGTGGCACTACACATTAGTTGGCATGTCAGAAACCTTCCTGAATTTTACCAAAAGCATCAACACTTTGGCTCATTTTCATTCCTAAAATATTCTTCCCTATCCACTACTTTTAAACTCCTGTGCCACCAAACTAGTCCAAGCTCACACAATACCTTGCGTAGATCACTGCAATATCTTCCCAGCTAATTTATGCAAGTCCCCTCTTGTCCTTCTCCAATGTATTTTCCATGGTGTAGCCTGAAAGATCTTTAATGCCACTGTGTATCTGATTTCGATACTTCTGTGATTAATTTTTCAGTAACTTCCCATTGTTCCAAGAATGAGATAAAAATTGCCACATAGTCTAGGAGAACTTTCATTCTCCAACTTCATCTTTCATCTGTGACATCAGTCCCCAATATTCTGGGTTCTGTGATCCTGACTTAATCTACTTCTTTCTCTTTAGTTCCCATTAATATAAATTAACTTTCATACTTTCCCATCCTCATCTTCATAGGTCAGATTTAAGTACAAATGTCAATTTCCAGAGAAGTTTCCCCTTCTCCACGTTTTTGGCAATCTCTTAGAATTCTATATTCTTCCTCACATCATTTATCATAGGTTAAAATAATATAGTTACTTGTGTAACGATTTGATTGATGTTTGTCTTCCTTACAGGACCAGGTATTCTATGGAAAGAGTCCACCATTGTAGTTCAAGCCAAGTACCTACAGGGCTCTATAAATATATGTTGTGTGAATGAACAAACAGATGAGTAAATGAAAGAATGTATAAATAAATATTTGGTACACAAGGAAAGGATCAAAACACCCTGGGCTGAGTTATGAACTTGGTAGAAAATGCCTAAAGAAAGTGATGACCAATAATTTATTACCAACTTTCTAAAGGTAGTTATGATAGTCTTAGAATATTCATAATGGACATTATCAGATATCCAACTACTTTTAGAGGAACAATTTTACCTTTCTTTTGTGCCTCTACTCAACACAAGCATTTACCTGTTTGAGTATCTCGATGAGCTTGATTGGGAGGAATTCCTCCAAGAGATATAGTGAGCACATCGAGGCCACCAAAATCCTGAGTAGGGTGAATGATATCTCTGTTAAAAATTCTGTCGATGGACAATACTGTGGCTGTTCCATTTTTTCCAATTAGAAAAGTATGCCAGTGGCCGTCAGCAACGTAGATTTCAGGAATATTTCTCTCCACTTTCCCAGCAATTCCTGCATCTGACGTAAAATGTATTTTGCCATTCTTAATCTGTAAAACATATTAAAAATAGTGTACAATTAAACTATGGTATGCTTGAATAAAAATAAAAGTGTCAAGAAACCTTAAAACATTGATCAATTTAAAGCAGAGAGAACAGTTGAGGAGTCTGGTTGTGTTAGAGTATGCCTTTACAATTTTAGGTAACATATACCTTCACATATAATAGGTTCAACAGTTTTCAATATATTCTTATATTTATAACTAATTTTTCAAGATGTATAGATTTATTTTCCAGAACACAACTGAGATAAATAATAGGGTGAATACTAATTTTAAGATAGGTAAATCACACCTTTTTATGAGTACTTATATTTTAATGGCAATTGCAAGTTTAAAAAAATTGTTTAGTAAATGGCCCACAGCTATCAAAAAATTTTAAAACTATTTCCAAAAAGAGAAATCAATGATTAACTATAAATGAAGCATAGTTGGAAAAGTGAAGACATAAAGAAATTGTTTTACCTGTCAGCTATTACACACTGGAATTTTATCTTAAAAAATCATGCTTATTATTTATTAAGATGACCACTATGATGAATAAAGGGTGAGTTCTTAATAATGAGGCATCTGGACAAGTCTTTATTTTGGCTGTCTTTTAAAATTTATCTAAGGGATATTTGGTTTCTTTTACTTTGCCCAGTAGAACATTGGGTAACAGGATGCTCTTACTCCAGTTTCCAGCTCCCAAGTTTCCAGTTTTCTAAGTAGACACTTAGAAAATGAAATAATTTATAAGGCAGGATGAAAAGAGCATAATCCCATCACTACCGCCAGACAGAGCTGGTGCCTCGGCCGGGGGATAAAGTGGCACTGCGTATCAAATGACAGGAATGAAAGGATGGATCCGTTTATTTTGTCACTTAGATCAAATGCTTTTCCTACATGCAACAAACACATCTGGTAGAATTAAAATGAGTTCATTTTTACTTTATGGAAAATATGCCTAACACATTTACATAAGTTATTCATAATGTAATATTTTATTAAAGCAGTTTCTCCAGATAGTAATATATTCCAGTACTGAACCCAGGGGAAAAAAAAAAAGAAAATTGTGGTTAAATGACAATAACATTTCATCAAATGGGCAATGTGTCATGAAACAGACAGTGAAAACAGCAACTCCTCTTTGGTTATAGCCAGAGTCCTTTTTGGAAAGAAGCCTTGAGAAGAGCCTTCGGCAAGCTCTGTGTTTCTCTCCTAATTGATCACACCATGTCATCCTTTCATTCGACCAATTTCTGATGAAAGGGTCCTTGGAACATACCATGGAGTAGGATGAATAAGAATATATGTTTCCATTACAACATTCTTCATGTTCTACTTCTCCCCAATAATACTACCTAACTCTTCTACCCACCCTAACTTTTGAAACGTCATGCTCATTTTTTGCTTGGTTTTATTTATTCATAGATTGATTTGCTCATTTATTTATTTTTGACTCTATAGAGCTCGGAATCATCCTAACTCTGTATGGCATACCTGGCCTCACTTCAAAAGAAAAACAAACAAACAAACAATACACCAAAAACCACAATTGATCTGGAATAGAAAGCCCATCATCTGGCATTATTACATTTCCAAATATGGAGATACCCAATGTGCCGTGAAAGAAGAGAGATTGGTGAAACACTTTAAATACAGTTCAAAAGCCATTATACATAAGAATGCTTTCCTTTTGTTTTCCTCTCTGAAATTTTCTCTCCTTAGTTTCTTTTTTTATCTGAATTAAAAAAAAAAAAAAAAGAAAGAAAAGAAGGGGAAAAAAGAGACAGAAAAAGCAACTGTCAGAAACTGAGCCAAAAGAAAGACAGAAGAAAACCAGGGGCCTTGGTCACTGATAAGCTAACTGATAAGTAAGAGTCCATTCTAACTTGCTTCCTCGCCTGGATAAGCAGATCGGATTCCTGTCATCCAAGTAACTTGCTTACTTACAAAAGTCACTCTCTTCCTGTCTATTCAGTTCTTCTTAATCAGTGTTTCTTTTTAATCTATTTACTCCACTTGCCAACCCCCTGAATCTCTGAAAAACCACCTTTCAAAATTTTCATACAAAAGAAATGTGCATTTTGGTCTGCATTAGTCATTATTTTTACTCATTTTCCCTTCAGGGAAAAAGAAATCTCTTTCTAAGTGCTTGCTACCAATGCAACGAAATCTGGAGAAGTTGCATGCTGCTGTCCTGTTGGAAACGCAAGATTTTATAGTGACAAAAACGGATGTCGACATTCAGCTTCTTCCTTGAGGAAGAAAAATATTCTGTCTCCAATTTCTTCAAGCACATTGTTTTTGTATCTCTTGGCTTAAAGAGATAACATACAGAAATATTTCATATGTCATTTAAATGGCACGAGGACTTGGAAGCAGCCTAACAGATAACGCACAGACCTCAATGTCAAAGCCTCTCAATGCATATAAGAAATGTTTCTGGTAGAATATGGTGGTCTACTTCTTTCCTTACTTTCTTTACTTGCAATACACTTTTCAATGAAAACCATAAACACTGAATAATAACGTTATACAGTGACTTAGGTGTTTCGTTTTGCAGCAGTTACTCTATTAATTCTGGATCTGGGCTCTTTGTCTCAACAATGGAGGTAAAGTTATAACCTGAAGATATTCTCCAACTGGATTAGGGCAGAGCTTCTCAACCTCAGCACTGACATTTCAGACTGGATGGTTCTTTCTTGTGGGGTGTTGTGGTGAGCACTGAAGGGTGTTTAGCAGCATATTTGACTTCTACCCACTAGATGTTGGCAGCAGTACCCTTCTCACTCCCAACAACCAGGACAATAAAAACGTTCCCAGGCTTTGCCAAATATCCCCTGTGGAGGGGTGGTAAAATCACCCCCAGCTGAGAATGGCTGGACTAGGGGGATTATGAGAATTTTAAAAAGATTGTTTTTTAAACTATTTAAAGCTATGTACAGGCCACATAACAACCGACTTGGCTTGAACAGAGAGAAATTTTGAGAATAAAGAAGCTGAAGTTTAAAGGGGAATGTCTGTTTTTATTTTTAGTATTTTATGTGAATTAAACCTAGTAATTTTCTATGCATATTGCTCTTTTCTTTATGAACCAAGCTTTCAGTAATTTTCAAAACGTTGAGTTATAAGTGAAAATAATTCAGGAAATCTGGATTTGTTTTCTTAAGAATTAACTAAAATTCATATAAAAATTACCAGCAGATTTATAATAGACTGAATGATATTAATAAAAAAGCAGTTGATATAACTAAACTAAAAAAAAAATGATGGTCTGAAAGATGAAGTCTTATTTGTGGGAAGGAAAGCAGAATAATCATTTTAGAAATTAAGAAAGCTAAGAGCTGACAGGAAATGCATATGTAATGAAATTATTCACCAGTTTAGCATCTCATTTACAGCTGAGAAAAAAAAATGTGTAAAAGCCTAATGATAAATCAATCATGAAATATAATGTTTCAGAAATATTTATTTAGAAATTATTTGGAGGAGTTAACTGAAATTTTACTTACCATAAATTCCAAAGGTATTTAATTTCACGGATTTACCTGAATAGTGAATTGAATATATGTTCCAGAATAAAGCCAGAAAATTTCAAAAAAATTTTTACTCTAGTCATTCCAATGAATATATACATAACAGTGTTTGGAATAATTCTTGGAAAAACATATTTTTCCATTTCAAAGACATATTATCTTCTTGTTTCACTTTGTTCAAAAGCAGGGTAAAAACAATATAAATTTTTATCTGGCAAAATAGATTGCAACAAGTTCTTTCTTTGCTGGCCTACACAGCAGTGCTCTCTACTCTAAACAAAAGTGTTTAGAAACCAAACCATTCACTTCTTTGTTACTCTGGCCAATGCCTGAGGAATAGTTAAGATAGATGATATTGGAATAGTGCCCAGCCTCAGTCGGAACTCTAATGGGTTGTGAAGAAAAGGATAGAAATTATGGGAGAAGTGATTTAAACCATGACACAGCAGGCGGTCTAATCAAATGAAGTCACCATTAGCTTTTATCTTACCTTCACAGTAGTGTAATTGCTGCTTTCTTGGATATGGATTAAAATGCCATTCTCGCTTCTTGTCCTGAATTTTACTTCCAGACTGTTCACACCAAAAGGTTCCAACATGGCACCTCGGATGCTCTGTCTCAACAAATACTCCCGCTTTTCATTCTGACTCATGTGGTAGTCCAAGCGCCCTTTGCCTTCTAACGATAAGGCCGTGTCAGGAGTCATAGCTGAAAGCCAATGAAGAAAGGGAAACATGAATGCATCCAATAGGCGTTTCTTAAAGAGCTTCTTTGGTGACAAAAATATTGTAAAACAAGAACAATGAAAATATTAAGTTTTTGGAATTAGTGTCCCTGAATCCTCCTCTGAAAAAGTAATTCCCACTTGTGAATTATGGTGTAAGTTGATTTCAAATGCTTAAATCCATTTCAGAACCATGAAATATAAAACATTTTATGATGATTATTCATTTGGAAAATATTCATTAAAATATTTGATACATGCTACATACATTATGAATACCTCGAGAGATAGCCACATGTTAAAAATATACAGTTGAAGAATTTGATTATAAGTTTCACTGTGTTTCTAAAATTAATAAATCCATATATGTTTTTCACAGTTATAATGATTTGTAATCTTTAAAGCCTCTAACATGGAAAATTTGAACAAAGAATTGTACAAACATTCACATTTGTAAGTAACTTTATTAGTAGTAATAATCACATCGAATTTGTCATCATGTATAAACATATGTAATTATAATTTTTCATAATCTGATAAAATGTTCACACTTCTGAAGTATAAAAGTGTGTTATAGCTAATAGAGCTAAAGAAAGGACATTAAGAAAATGAGCTCAAAAGGGCTGCAGCAATGAATGGTACATTTTAAGAAGGTAAACTTTGTAGTATGTGAATTATATCTCAACTAAAAAAAAAAAAACTGCAGGCATTGCTCAAGTGAGTGACATTTTATTTTCCAAATATAGTTGGGTTCCTACCTACTAAATACTCATTACTTTAAAAAATATCATGTGCCAATGTACTTTTCCCATGTTTTGATTTTATCCTAAATAAACACAATTATACTCTGCTACTAAGATCTTTTCGATTATAGTATATACATAATTTAATCATAAATTTCTATTCATTCTCATAATAGAATCAAATGACTACTTAAAAAGTGATCAGATAAGTGCAATGATTTAAGCAGTAACCACTTATCTGAAAATAAAGCAATTTTTATAAAAGAGACTCCATTAGGGTTAGTTAGTAGGATATACAACTTGAAATTAGAGAATGCCATGTTCTAATGATGGCTTGAACATCATTAATGTCTTAATAACAATAAAATTAGGCTTTAGAAACAAATAACCAATCAAAGAATTAAAAAAGTAATATTCGAAGCCAATTCCAATAATTGCAATTTAAAATTTAAGTATCACCTTGGACTATAACAGATTTTATTGCTATTGCATGTTTTGAACTCAGTGTTTAGTGATTTTGTATTATACTTTTCAAACAAATACAACATATTCACCAGAGAAATATCCCCTAAATGCAGATAATATTAAGCCAAAGCCTGAATATAGCCCCTGGCCTTGTAAATTGTCTAGCATTCCTATAGGTAAAACAAAAATAACTAAGTGATATATTTATAAAATGAAATGAAGGAAATGAAGGAAATGAAGGACATATTTAGTAAATAATTCTAAAAGGATTTCACTCTTTCTCAGGTTAAAACACGAATTAAAAAATGTCACTGTGCTTTACCAATTATTGCCCATTTAATATTTTCAATATTTAGAATCAAAACATAATTCTTTTACTTCAATTACATATTTAGGTGCATATATTAATACTCTTAATGGTTATTATAATTTCTGGTGGAAGATGAAACAGCTTGCATACATTTTTCACAATATTTCCCAGTCAGTCCTTCTCTGCAATGACACTGCTGCCACGACCAGTAATCCGTACATGTGCCACCATGTTGGCAGGGATTGTGAGTACAAGCGCCTTCTAGTCTAGAGCATCTAAAATAAACAGAATAAAGATGCATAAAGCACAATATCAGGTGGGGGGAAATTTGTTAAAATTAGATATAAACTTTTATTAACCTGCTTAGTTTTCATGAACTCAAATCTTTGAAACTCGGGTTACAACTATATTTGGAGCATCTAATCTAACAAGGTGTCCCGTAACACATGCCCTGTCTCATTCATAATGGAGAAGATTAAACAAAATAACAACTTACACAATAAAGAAAAGAGGTGATCATTCCTTTTTTAAATGAATTCTTAATTGAGCAAAGCCTCTTGGTCAAATAAACACTTTGGTTCACGTGCTCTCAGGGCCACACGTTTATCTGAATACCCATCTCCTCCACCAGACAACTAACACAACTAATGTTTATTGAACGGCTACTACCTGCCAAGCACGGTTCTAAGCATGGAGATAAAGTGATGAAAAAAATCCATGTGTTCATGGAATATTTCTTTTTCCTTGTGGGGGACACAGACAAAAAACAAAAAAATAGATAATTCTGTAGTATGTTAGAAAGAAGGAAGTTCTATGGGAAAATTAAGGCAGAGAAAGGGGATTGGGAGTTTTGAGGGGATTGCTGGATCTCTAGGTTAGGCGGTGAAGGAAGGATCTGTTTTTGTAAAGTCCTAAACAAAGGGAGAGAGAGCAAGGTATATCTGACAGAAGATCATTCCAGGGAGAGGAAAGAGCCGAGTGAGGAAGTCCTGAAGTGAAAGTGTCCTTTGCATGTTTGAGGAACATCAAGTGGCCAATATCGTCAGAGCAGCGTGAACAAGGAGAAGAGCAGGTAGATAATGGTGAGGAAGTCAAGGGCGTGGAAAGAACTATCTCAGAAATGGCTGGGACTTGGGCTTCCCTGGTGGCACAGTGGTTAAGAATCTGCCTGCCAATGCAGGCGACATGGGTTCGAGCCCCGGTCCGGGAAGATCCCACATGCCACAGAGCACCTAAGCCCATGCACCGCAACTACTGAGCCTGCGCGCTAGAGCCCACAAGCCACAACTACTGAGCCCACGTGCCACAACTGCTGAAGCCCACATGCCTAGAGCCCATGCTCCGCAACAAGAGAAGCCACCGCAATGAGAAGCCCACGTACCCCAACGAAGAGTAGCCCCCGCTCGCCTCAACTAGAGAAAGCCTGTGCACAGCAATGAAGACCCAATGCAGCCAAAAATAAATAAATAAATAGATAGATAGATAGATAGATAAAAAGAAATGGCTGGGACATGACCTAAGGACCTCCACGTTTGCCACCCATTCTGGATGTCTGCTGAACACTCTAATTAAAACCGCTGAATAGTTGTTAAGTTGCAAAAAGGAAAGAATAATGCTGAGAACTGGACTTTTTCTGGACTAAAGAAAACATACCTTTCCCCAGTAACAAACGAGATGTGCTCCATAACCCAATCACATGTATAGAATAATTTTACCCTCCAGTCCAAATTCTGCATAAATTTCCCTCTTTTCCCTATAAAAAACCCCTGCCCATTTTCCTCTGGTGGGACATCACTTTGGTTTCCACTGGAATCTGTGATCCCTGAGTTGCAATTCTAAGACCCCAAATAAACTGCCCTTATGCCTCTTTACGGTTCCTGGTCCATCTGGTTGACAAGAGGGAGGTCAGCCTTATAAGTCAGGGTAAGAACTGACCTCTGTTTTTATTTTATTTATTTTTTCTTTTTAAAAAATTTTTGTTTTATATTGGAGTGTAGTTGATTAACAATGTTATGTTAGTTTCAGGTGTACAGCAAAGTGATTCAGTTATACATATACATGTATCTATTCTTTCTCAAATTCATTTCCTGTTTAGGTTATTACAGAGTACTGAGCAGAGTTCCCTGTGCTACAATAGGTCCTTGTTGCTTATCTATTTTAAATATAGCAGATTGACATGACTTCTGTTTGCTGGTGGATTGAATGTGGTTTGTCAGAAAGAGAGGAGTTAAAGGTGGTCTACCAATTGTGGCTGACCAGTTGGGTAGACTGAGTTATTATTACCTGAGATGGGAAAACCTGGAAGGAGTGGGTTTGGGAGAAGTCAGGAAGGAAGGCCAGCAGTTCAGTTTTAAACTTAAGTTTGAAATACTTGTTAGAAATACACACAGGATATTCCGTATGCTGTTGGATATGAGGGTCTAAAGTTCAGAGGAGAGGTCAAGTTTCAGATAAACATTTCAAAGTCATCAGCTTTAGCGATAGTACTTAAAAGCAAGGACTATAAAAAATGACTTAAAAAATGAATATAGATACAAAAGAGAAGAGGTTAAAGAGATGAGAAGAAGAATCAGAGTAGAAAACCGGGGGCGTACCATGTGCTGGTGGACAAACTAATAACGTTGTTCCCAATGTTGCTGAAGTTCAAATAAGATGAGACTTGACCATTGATTTTAGCAACACGGTGGTTATTGATCACTTGACAGAGGCAGAACAATGTGAAAATGGGACTAACCAAGTTTAAAAAAAAAGGGGGAGGGGGTAGAAATAGCAGCCTACATTGAAATGAGAAAAGAAACACTTTAGAAAGCTGGAGTACCGTTTTAAGAAGGTTTGGGGGGATGGAGTCTATCACATAAAAAGGGGTTGGTCTTTGTGGGAATAAGAACAGTTCATTCAATAGTAGTATACAGGGTAGACTATAGGCTGCACGGGCAGATGTGGGGGAATGAGCTTTGGGGAGTTTTGTTTCGATTGCCCCAATTTTCTGAGCAAGTTAGGAAGCAAATTCATTAGCTGGAAAAAGGATGCAGGAGATGATGTTTGAGGTTTATGGAAAAAAACAGGCATGAAATAGTTACTGAGGAAGTGAAAAGTGACTAAACTAGGGGAATATAAAACATTGCCAGGCAATAATTATGGCTGCACTAGAGGCTAACGATCAGGAATTTGAAGAGACTATGAACTCCTCAAGAGCACAGATCTGCCTCGTCCATTTATTTGAGCCTAGGGCCAGGCCAAGGGAATACATACATTTATATGTAAAACTATTTAATTTCAAATAGTTTTTGTACATATTATTGCTTACACTTATATATTACTATGTACCAGGTTCCCTTCTATGTGATTTACTTACTCAACTCACATATTCTTCACAACTGTGTAAGGTAAAAGGTATATGCATACATATATGCACACATCCATTTGTTTTTTTCCAAACGTCACAGCTATAAGTAAAAAATTGAAATTCAAAACAGCATAATACTTTTGGTGTTTTTAGGGCTTTGGGCACAAGAATTTCATCTTTTGATGCTCAATCATCATACACTTCTGGTGTCCTTCTTTAAAATGGTAAGAAATAAGGTTGCCATACTGATCTAGGATGCCTTGCGCTGCCAGAGCTTGGCTTGGTTCCAGAGGTCTTCCATTGACTGCAAACTCCATTATACACCCGACAAAATCGTGGCTTTCCACGTGTCCTCTCCTCTGAAGGATTGGTTCTAGCGATCTGATACCTCCAACTGTGACTCGATTTGGCTGAACGTCAAGAGTCCTGCATAAGAAAGAAAAGATACGTGTATTAGTACCAATGCAATAGATTTCAGTAGAATGTTTAGCTTAAGAAGAGGTGATTAGGGACTTCACTGGTGGTCCAGTGGTAAAGAATCCACCTTCCAGTGCAGGGGACGTGGCTTCAATCCCTGGTCGGGGAACTAAGATCCCACATGCCGCGGGGCAAGTAAGCCCCGTGCCACAACTACTGAGCCCACGCGTGCCTCAACTACAGAGCCCGCGTGCTACAAACTACAGAGCCCACGTGCTCCGGAGCCTGCTTGCCACAACTAGAGAGAAGCCCGCGCGCCACGGCGAAGAGTCTGCTCGCCACAACGAAAGATCCCGTGTGCCTCAACTAAGACCTAATACAGCCAAAAAAAAAATCAACAAACAAACAAATAAATAAAAGAAGAGGTGACTATAACTTTTTCTGGCATATAGTAAAGCACGGTATATTTGAATGGGAAACGTTACCTATGGATGCATGTCCTCTAAATAGATACCTACAGGATTGTTAGATTTTCAGGGTATGAAAAATAACAAAACTAATGGAAATAATAGGTTCAGTTAGTCACATGAGATGTATATAACAATGTTGAGTCTTAGAGAAGGAGCATACTATCGGAAAGAAAATAAAATGCAGGAGAAGTGACAACTCTAATATTAATGTCAGACTACGTTTTTCCTTCACTACAGAGATGATAAGGAATGCCAATAAGTTGATTAATGCAAATGAATGATGTGCCACTATTTCTTTTTCTCTGTTTGTTACTATTTCTAACAAAATCACTTATGTTTTAGGTGAGGTAATGTTGTATTTCACCTTCAGGTGCTATTGAAAAATATCTGCCAGTCATTGTCACATACAACTTTCAGAAAATACATTTAAAAGAGGTGGGATCCTTATCCTAACCTTCTTGGAGGACCCAGGTCACGTACAACTATTTCATGAAGCTTCTCAAAGACGATAGGCTATGTTCATCTTCCCTTTCTCTAACTTTATCCTCATCTGTACCACTTCATTTTTACACCCTTTTTACACATTTTGTAGACTAATTATTAACTTTTTATTTTACAGTACGAAAATCCCTTTGGAGAAGACAAAATATCTTAAACTTTTATATAATACTGAGCATAATAAAATGATTGTTAAGGTGTAATTTCATTTTGAATATCAAGTAATAATAAAGATCACACTAAAATTTTTACTTACCACTCATCTGAAACTGCCACATTACTGACAGTGCAGTACCCTGGTTCTTGGTTCTCAGAACAAGAGTCCACAGTTAAGGAAGCTGCCTATAAAGCAAAAGAAAGAGATGTTCAGTTTGGATTCTACTGACCCTGATGTCCTTTTCAGCCAACACTACCCAGGACTTGTTTCTATATGGACATGATTTTAAAGTTGAAATACATTTTTGATGTAGTATAATATTATATAATATAATACATGCTCAAATTAGGGCTACATATTTCTTTGATATATCTAAAGCTAAAATTGTGAAATTACTGCATGTAAGAAGTGGGAGGGTACTTTTAAAAATCTCCAGCCCCTTTGTTTTATAGATGAAAGAATAAAAATGTTATTAATGTCTCTTAGGATATCATATATTAGGTCTGGGACAGCTTCCTGGGATTAAAATCTTGAGAAAAATGTTTATCCTACTATCCAACTATTCCAACAAATAAAAAAAACTTAGATTCCTAATTTTCAAAAGTCTATTTCCAATAATATTTCAGTCATATTCACAAAAAGATTTTGGAAGTATAATATAAATACTATTACTGCAAACTATGAAGATCGTTAATACTTGAATTAAAGTTTGAGATAATTTAAACAAATCGATTAGATTCTCTTTTCAGTTATAAGAATCATTGTTTAAAAATGCATAATACAGCATATTTATGTATAATCTGAATGCATTATTATATATTGCTATACAGCAGAAACTCACCAATAATATTTAAACCACAACTAACAGTAATTGTTTTTGTATCCTAAGGGATGCATATTCCCCTGAGACAAAAGCCCTCTGTTTAGTAGGACAGATTAACACTCCATTTGATCAATAAACAAAGTCATCAAGTCAGGGTCACCAGGACCAAGAATATGATGAAGTCAGGGCTCTCTATATTGGGCAATGGCCATTGGGGATGTCTGTGATCCAGTTTAAGACCATGGTTGTTGCATAACCAAGTTACTCTGTGCTCTATAAGGCTGTAATGATGCCCGTCCTTTGTTTCCCAGACTGCAGTGAAATTCTGCAAAACTCTGGATATTTTAATTGGTGAGATTATAAAGTTGATATTCAGAATGTGGTATTTCAGAACATGGCCAGTAATTCATAGGAAGAGGCCTAACCCCAAATCCAGAAACACAGAAGGACTGAGGGTTTCTCCTAATGCAGAAAATCAAAGGTTCTGCCTAAATTTACTTGAATACCACAGGACAAGAATAATCCAACTTTGTCCATTTGTATAGCAGAAAAATAAATACTATGAAAGCATTTGTAAGAACGACTGTCTTGAGGACAGTTGTCTTGGGGCTCCTCAAGAGCCCCACTTACCAGGTTGAAGGAAAAAATTAACGCTATTAAGTCTAATGTGGTTTAGAACTTGGTAGGATCCAGTAATTGTAAAATCCCTTTAGAGTGTGATCAGTCTTTGGGGGATAATTGCACAGTCTCTTCTATTGCCATACCCCCTCCTTCATTTTTCCTGATCTTCTCCAATTTAGTATCAGAGTTTATGGGCGGGCGGGGTGGGGGCTCATGAGATCTCATGGTGCCTGGAAAATTCTTTGAGAAGCTCAGGGGCCACTGCTGGGTAGAACTGCCATCCTATGATTTTCAACCTAGACTGGTCCAGCAATATATATTTTTTGTTTACATATTTGGGTTCCATGTGAAATTTTGAGAAAAGGGCTATTCTGCTAAAAAAAAAAAAAAAAAAAAAAAAATTAAAAACCACTGATCCAAAACACTTTTGAAGCCATCTACACTGGAATGTGAATTAAAGGTTTAGAGTGGTGTCCTGTGACACATCAAGGCATTTTTATGGGTATCATGACATTTGTTTCTAGGCTTTGCTCATGAGAATTGGGCTGCCCAAACCTTTTAGTCACGTCCAATTTTATCATCATCGTGTAGATGTGGATAAAATCTTTTCATCATGGTCAATATGTTCTTTACAAATGTAGCAATTTCTCATTGAAAACTGCCCTCCTGGAGGAACATAATAGATTTCATGGTTCCCCAAAGAAGAGGGAAGGTGTTAACTAGCTGTGTGGCTCCAAGTACATCATTATAGTAACTGCTTTCCTTTAAGGAATAAGGAGCTGGTATTACAGCCTTAAAATTCCCTTTTAGTACCAATAAAAAGACATTTTCACACTTGTTCTGTGAATAAAGTTTCTTCAGTAACAACAACAAAAAAAGAGAATAACTGTCATTTGAGGTTAATTTTAATGAAAGCAAAGCAAATGTAGGAAACACAGCACAGGGAAGTTAAGCAAGTTAACATTACCTTTGACTTAAATGCAAAAGTATCAGGTTTTCTATCTTCTTTCATTATGTATGGAAATGATTGGTTTCCTTAATATCACCTTTTTATTGATATTGCATATGACTTTAAGGGATTGTCCATAAAAATATATATTTAGGATTTGTAAGAGTATATCTTAAATATCTCACATTTCAGAAATAATAAATAGGGCCAATTTATACTCACTGTGCCTCAAATATTAGTGTCTAAACTATTTAAAAATATTTCCATAAGTTAATTATTATAACTGATTATAAACTCCATACAACAAACTCTCATAAGCCATGTATTTTTTTTTGCCACCTTCTCAAAGAAATTATAATAAATACTAACATTTTTAGGGAACATTTACACTTCCAATTCTATATCAAGACGTTCATGTCCTATTTAGTTAACTCTTTCAGTAGTTTTTTTTTTTTCCAGTGATCTATAAAATTGAGGGACATTCCATCTCAAAAGTGGTATTAGGTTTCCATAGTACAACGTATGTTTATGTTGACTATTAATTTAAGCACAATTCCTTTCAATTTACTTCTAAAACAAAATGTTAACACATCTCTATGTATACTATGTAAGCTATCCATCCATTCTAGAGATACTTAAAGTTATTACAAGCTAGAGAGTATCACATGGATATTTATGAATGCTTTAATTAGGGAAAAAACCTTGCATAATGGTATCATATTTTCATGAATGTTAATACTTAATATATTTTTTCTTATTTTCTAAAAGCTTAGTGATACAACTCAAAGGAAAAAATACCTGAGGGAAAGTTTTACTTGAATAATAGCTCATTCAATTTAATCTTCAGAGTTAAATGTACCTTCTTTTACTGTTGAATATTTCTACCACTACCACTGTAAATTGAGATATTTTTATCCTGTCTATGCAATGATTCAAAGCTGAGAAGTTAATGATTTTGCCAGTTTCCGAAAAATCCTTTTGAACCGTAGAAAACAACAGATTCAAAATCCAGTAGGGCCTTATTTTGGATGTTTTCTGAAATAGGGAGAGATTTTTCCTCTGACTGAAGTAATAATGACAAGGGCACTTTTTCCACATTTAATATTATTCAAAACCTCATGACTATGGTGACATATTACAAATGAACTGAAATAACTTCTTTCTCTTTCCCTTTGGGCATATTTCATGGTGCCTCTTTCTCTGTTCTCCCTCTTGCTCCCAAGCCCTTCTTTGATAAAATCAAATGTTCATGAAGTTTAAGGGGACCTTAGAGGTCACCACGTAAAATCCTCTATTCTATATAAGAGCCCACTGACAACATCTTAGCAATATGGTTGCCTTACGTATGCTTGGAGGGTTGCGGTGAGTGGTATCTACCAACCCCTTTAGGTTTCCCTTTCAGTATTAGAAAATCATTATGGCTAGCATAAGCACCAATCTACATATACACACCAGACTCCACGTTTGTCTTAACTTTGTCAGATTCAATATGACTGGGTACATCAATAATCAGGGACACTGGAATTTTCTAAATCCCTATTCTCCTAGAGATGGTCCTCTAAGCACGCTGGTTTCATATTATGTTGGTGTAAAAAATCTCAGGCAGAAATGAGTGTAGTAACCTATTACTAATCTGAAAAATTATTTCCAAGATGTATTTGTTATACCTCTATTAAATTTATTAAGCACCTTTTCATACAAAATGTATGCAATTTTAGATATAATTTATATTACTATTTGTGATAATGCTAAAAATGTGGAGATATTATCTTCACATTTTGATTTTCTATCCAATTAACAAAGCCACCTGAATTACTATCAAATCAGGCCTCCAATGAGGGCCTTTCAATAGATTTTTAAAATAGATTATTTTTAGAATCTAAATGACCTTAATTATAATTATTGTTACTAAATTTTATTTTTGTTTCATTCTCATTTTCAAAATGTTGGGGTAATTTTATAAACACTTTATAAATTAAATGTATTAGAAAAAAGTTATAGTTACAGATATTAACACCAAGTTCATAAGGAAATGGAAGACAATATAGAATTTAAATAATTCATAAATTTGCACTCCTTTTTCTGTTTTCTCACCTCTCATTATATTCAAATAGCATACGTCTAATAATCCAGTAGTGTTCTGAAAGCAACACAATGGATGTGGTGAATGTACCTGATGAAATACCTGAACAGCTAACCTTGATCATGCTGACACAATCATTTGGTCATTTGAGGGTTAATCACTATTCTCTTTTTTTCCATAATTGGAAATAGTTCTGCATTTTAAAGCTGTTTAGATCTTCTTTCATGTAATAAATTAGAGTGGAGGAGAGAAAAGCCATTGTATCTGATGCCAATTCAACATAGATTTATAGTATTCCTGGAAACAAATGGAGAATTTTGTCCTTTGATAAAGACAACTTGTTATTCATATTTTTCAGAAAAAAAAATAATGTTATAAGGTAGCTTCTGTCTTATAGCTTTATGAAGTTGGTAATTATAGAGGGCACAACATTTTTGCTTTTAAAATTAATTATGGATCACAGAAAAAGCTAGCAAAAACATGGTAAAAACATTTTCAATATCGTTTCTGCAAGTTGCTTACGTGTAGTACCACGATAAAAAGTACTCCCGAAGTTTAGTGGCAAAAATACTTCTCTCATATGATTCATTTCATCTGTCTCAGAACTATATAAATACCATATTTTTCATATTTTTCTAGCTTGTCATAGAGCCAAGAGGTAAAATTATAATCATTTAGATCCCAGTTTCTTCATTTAAAAAAATTTTCAGAGTATTTATTCTGTTCTTTTGGCTAATTTTTCTTTTAATAGTTGGTTTAATACTTTAACCATTCTATTCCATTTTTAGGGTGAAATAAAAATTTTAAAGAGCAGTTATGGTTTTAAAAGGTCTGCGTTAAAATCCAAAAATATTTAAAAATAGTTTTTGTTACAAATTACTTTTTCCAAAATCTTTGATAGTTGTTGAAGTTGGGGGGAACTATGGAGAGAGAGTTGGAATAAATAAATGAATAAATAAATAAATCCTTCCATTCTATTATTCTGTGTCAAATGTTTTCAAACATTAACGTGGAAAGATATGACACATTTCCCTTTATAAAGAAAAATACTTGTTTAATGAACACAAGTGCTAAATATGTACCCTGCTTGTTATGAGAGCCATATAATGAAATGGAATATAATATGGAAATCTTGGATATTACTGAGTCATAATTCTGAGAATACTTTAATAGTCAAAAACCAATACTTCATCCTAACACAATTTCATGTCATAGACCTCACAGATGACAGTATACTGAAGTGCTAGTATAATAAAGATTATTACCTACTATATGGAAATCTGTGTTAAGTATCATCTTTTACCAGTAATTTATTTGTAGAAAAGTTTTCCCTGTTTGTTTTTAAGTCGTTTCTTCAATTTGGGCAAGGATACTTAGAAAAGCAAAGGAGCCATTTTAAGTACAGTTCTGACACGACCTTAAAAATGTGTTCAATATAAGAAATGTATAAAATGGAATGTTTATGCACTAGGATATTTTCTTTCCTTTGTTCCCTTTTTGTTTTTGAGATGAGTTGTTTTTGAGTCAAACAACGCTGTCATGAGCAAACGAAGAACGTTACCCATTTGGTGCTGTAGTTCATAACAAAATTGGACAAATAATGAATACATAAAATTGAACTCAATTTGCACCACAATTCATGCTTTAACTTTTCAAGTTTCCAGCCTGATTGACTGGATATTCAATAAAACAAGTTTTAATGTGGAATGAATATCTTACCATTCCTGCCCTCCGGGCAATCACAGTATGAAAATGTCC
This sequence comes from Physeter macrocephalus, assembly GCF_002837175.3. Taxonomy (NCBI): domain Eukaryota; kingdom Metazoa; phylum Chordata; class Mammalia; order Artiodactyla; family Physeteridae; genus Physeter; species Physeter macrocephalus. The sequence continues at coordinate 128,788,502 of NC_041220.1, read as the reverse complement.
ATCTGACACCTTCTTCATGGTGGTGAGTTTATAGGTACCACTGCCTAAGTTATAAGAGAACCTTAGTCTTTCTTCAGCAATTTCAAGGGCCAAAAACTCAGCCCGGTCCCCTGTCTGGTTGTCATAGTTGTAAAGCAATAAAGCATGACTTTTAATAGTTGCAAATTTGACATAAATATAGTTGTTATTGGGGTCCAAGCTTGGAAATTCCATGTATGATAACTCCTCAAATCCATAACTGTTCAGCTCGCAGTGTTTTCCAAAGACACCTGTAAATGAGAAAATTGACAAACTGACACATCACATTCAAGTAAAGTTTTATTAAATGACTTTGATTAAAATATTTTTAAGTTACAATAATGTCACGTTTTTAACAACTTTCTATTACTCTCCAAAGAACACTGTCTAAATTTATTTGAAATAGAAAAAAAATGATGATCTCTAAAGCACATAAGAAATGATAAACTGGTGTAATTATTTTTCTTTGGCCAATATGGAAACATGTCTAACTATGCCTCATTTTAAAAAATTAGAATTAGTAGAATGGAGTAGGTCTGAAGAGGTTTCTTTTCTGGAAAACTTTCAAAGTGAGTTTGTCAATCTTTTTAAAGTTTAATATACTGTAATTTTCAACCAAGTTATTTCCTTCATAATAAACAATTCCTGAAAACAATTTTAATTCAATTAAGAACGGTACATTTTGTTTTGACCTAAAAAAATCAGTCCCTGTGCTTGTGGTATTTTCAAGTCACCAAATTAAGGAAAGGAATACACTGCCTTTAGTGAAGAAAATAACTGTCTTAAGTTTTTATCTCTTTCTTGTTTTATACCCTCTTTGGGTATGATTTACAGCAGCTACTTTGAAATTGCTTTCTGTTTTTCTGAAATCTAGCATTCCCACTTGTTTGTGATGGTTCTTTTTCAAACTTGAAAAGTGAGTTTTACTGATGTTACAATTCTATGCCAAAATTCTTTTCCCACAAATATTAGTAGCCTGTAGCAAATGTTCAGAAAATTAACCCATGCCAACACATCATAATTCTTATTAACTTGCAAAGGTTTCATTCCTTCATTTTGGCTGTACATCTCATGTAAATGCATTAAATTTAGATGCAGGGAATTGTTCTGCTAGAAGAAACCAATGTCATCATTTTACAGAATACTTAAAACTTGTCCAATGTCATAGAACCATGGGAGACAGAGCCAAAATTTGAGGCCAGATCTACTGATTGTCTAGTTGTTTGGACTACACCACATTTTATATCTAAATGTTCTTTAAATTAAAATGGCCTAGAATTTCCTTGTGTCATTTATCTTTCCTTTTTCTGTAAAGGCTTAGATAATATTCATTATAAATGAGTAGGAAATCTATACGATTTATTTTTAATCATTAACTAAAGTTAACAAAAAGATAAAGAAATTATAGGAATTATATGTATTATATATCATATATATTATATATGGCATATGTTTATATATCATAAATATATCTATCATATAGTATTTATATTTTATATAAAACATATATAATAAATTTTCAAGTTTATATTAAACATATATTTTATTATATATTATTTATATCTGCAGAAAGAGTGATCAAAGTTAAATAGAAAGGAAAAATAAAGCATACAAATGAAACACATTATTAGAGAGAAATTTTTACTGTGTGTTCCGTCAGGTCTCTTATGATTAAATTTTAATAAATCTATGAAAATATATTTAAAATTTGAATATAAATATATGTAGAAAGTATATGTTCTACATTTTATTTAAATTGACACTGTACTTTCAAAAATGATAATATTTTTATAGAATATATTATCTTTCTAAGGGTTTTTGTTATTGTTTCTATAGAAATGTAAAATTTTGTCTTTGAAATAATTTTAATGAGGATTTCAAAACTGCCTTCCAAATAGAATGCCATGAAATAAATCTACATAAAGGTAAAAATAAATTATTTAAATTACTTTAATAAGAAATATTTTGTGTGTGTATATGAAGTTATACATATATATAAAGTTACAGCTATATAGGTTCTTCTTTATAAAGTCTTAAGCACTTTATCTTTTTTATAAAACATAAGCTAAAAAAAATCTAAAAATTAAAAAAAAAATTAGTCCAAAACAGCAAATCTTTCACTGATGAGAAGGGAAACGGTGTGAAAGTTTTTCCAATTTCAAAATTATAGTTAAGATGTTCTGTTATAGGATGCATGTGTAACTACCTCCAGCTATTTGCCTGAGGCATTCCATCTGCCATTTTTTTGTATGTTTCACCCACATTCAATCTGTAAAGGACAATACTTTTTCCTTTTAATTCTATCTCTCTTTCCTCAAATCTATATTGTTTCAAGGTTTTTTGTTCTGTTTTGCTTTCTTTTTAAGGCTCTGTTCCCAACTAACAATGTCTAAGTTTAAATCATGTCTTTTTGCCTTTGCCACTGGAAAGAATAGGGGGGTAAATGAGCTCCGCCGGCTACATGTGATCTGTCTCTAATTTACGTTATTGTGCTAGTCCCCTACCCCTGAGGATCTCTGGTATGGTGAGGGGAAGGTTTATTTGGACACCAAAACACTTCCACCCAACAGGGAATCACTGTTGTATCAGCTACAATGCTGCAACAATTTGCTCTTATTTGTTATCAACTATCTATCTTAAATCCTCATATGTACAAATGGAATGCAAAAGAATCTCTAAAAATGTAAAAACTTTTGGTTCAGTCACTTGAAAATAATTTTTCCACTCCAATCCCCTTATCTTTCCTTCCAAAACACAAGTTAAAATCATGAAACTTGATTTTGGTTATCGGTCGAAAGCAGCACCCTTTATTTAAAATGGATAACCAAGGACCTATGGTATAGCACAGGGAACTCTGCTCAATATTATGTAACAACCTAAATGGGAAAGGAATTTGAAAAAAGAGTAGATACATGTATACGTATAACTGAATCACTTTGCTGTACACCTGAAACTAACACCACATTGTTAATCAACTATACTCCAATATAAAATAAAAAGTTAAAAAAAACCAGAGATAATTGAAAGAAAGACATTTTAGGAGATCTAACATTGTGGTTATTTCGACCTTGATCTACCTTTTACTGCTTCGAGGGTGTTGTTGGTGAGAATCTGAAGAAGTTTTAAAAAAGAGAGGTACTGTGAATATCATCCTGGACTGAAAATAAAATTGTGTTTTAGTCAATATATCATATTGGGGTTGTTTTGCTTTGTTTTCACTGTTTGACTGTAGACAAAGCCCTCAATTTCTGGGCCTCAGAACCATTGCTAAAATAAAAGGCTCACAATTAGATGTTTTTATATTCTGTTTTTCTTTATCATTCTTTTGATATTGTGCTTTAGAAAAACAAAACTAGATAGTCATAGAATTACTTGAAAATGAATTAATGTTACATTTACTGGTTACTAGAAACCTGAAATTCTTTTTAAGTTCTATTCTCTACTATACATTGAGATTCACTTTTCAGGTCCATGTAGCACTGTAATAAACATATTCAAGGAAGGACTAGAAAAAAATCCTTCTCCTCTCTTGCTTATGGAGAAAGACAGAGTCTCTAACTACTGCAGGGCCTCTGGAGAAGAATACTATATTGTGGAGTAAAGCAGCTTTTAAATAAATGGAATAATCACCAACCTATGAAACAAAGCAAGTTAAAATAAAAGCTTCCTGCAAAGCTGTTCCCATAGTTCTTGGCTGTCCCAGTTGGGTAACATTTGGGTGAGACCTGGAAGGAATCTTTTAATTCATTCCACTATGATGAATAAATATGCATGCATATGAAAAAATTCTTTGAACAATTTTCTTCCTTAACAGAACACATCATTCTGAATTTTGATTAGTTACACAACACTATCTACAAAGCCTACATGAAAACTGCATGTCAAGTTACCAAATCGTTCTAACTGAAGTGGTTGAATTAATGCAAAAAACAAAAGTAAAGAAGCAAAAGCAAAACAAAACAAAAACGTTTTGACTAGTCTTAAAGATTTTAGTAGAAAGTGATGTCAAATAGTTCTTAAAGGATTTTTCATTTGATAGGTTCTAGGCTAAAAAGAAGGCATACGCAAGTTTTTGAGAGGAAATGTCCTGAGGAGACAACATCAAATTTAATTATCTTTGGTTGATTACTTTCTAGTAATGATCAAAACAATATATTAAATGGAATTTCCATAGTTAACTTAGAAAATATTAAACCTTTGAGATTTTATTTTGCTAAAACCTCCTGTATAAAACGACTAACATTTTCTTAGTCACTCCAAGACACGATAAAACAAAATTGCTAAACTGTGCGCCAAAATAGATTGATATTTTATATCAACCACTAAGTTTTACTCACCAAATGGACAATGGCAGTAGTATGACTCCACACCACTTTGACAGGAACCACCATTAAAGCAGGGGTTGCATTCACAGTAATTGACTGGAGATTCACAGATTTTCCCTGAAAAGCATCAAACTCATTAAAAAAATCCTTACATAAATATATTAACACCATTACTGCATGACCATATGTAATAGTCTATCCTGAGAGAGCCTATCTTTGGAGAAAAGAAATACAAGAACATGTTACTTGACATGAGGACATAGGAATATTATAACCGAGTTCAAAGTCTTATTCAGTTGTCCTATTGTAAAGATGTGCATTATAATATTTAGGAAGTAATTTACATAATCATCTTGGAAGGAACTACTGTTTTCAGGGAAATCACAAATGGTGAACATATTTAAATGTTTTCACTGAATTTATTTTCTCTTGTCGATGCCAGTTTTTTCATGTATTATAACTGGAGAGTTGAAACTTCTGCAGTATAATTTTCACCATCGAGATTTCCTTAACTCAGATTTCTCAAAGGTAATAATGAATCTCATTTAGCTTATTTGCCAAATTACAATACTTTCACTCTCAAGAAATATTCCTTAGCTTTGGCTTACCTGTTGTAAAGTAGAGTAAGAAATAAAAAGACACGTCAAACACATTTTCAAATATTTATGAAAATTTATTCTTGACTATGGATTATGTATGCTCTGTCTTTCTTCTAAACCAATAATACCTAGCAAGCATATATTTCAGTGTATAAAGACTTCTCATATATCATCTTGTTAATTGAATCTGTTAATATTGACTGAGTGCCTATTATGGGCCTGGCATGCTAGAAAATGAAGGTCTGACAGTTAAAAAGCAGACAAGTGTCTTAACATGGTGTCTCCACTTTAGTGGGGGAAATTGATCCACACAACAGGAAACATATTTCACAGATGGCAGAGAAGAAGCCTTTGGAGGGTAATCTCTTGCCTAAGAAATTATAAAACTATGGTACAGACCATTGTAACTCTGCTCCCATATCCAGGTTTCAGACAGCTATAATTGAATAGTTAATCACTTAGTAGGCAAAACTTAGGGTATAAGGCCAGTCCCATCTGTGTTTTGTTATCGTTGTGATGTTGTGTGGTTTTTTATGCAAATGTAAATTTGTTCTAATATCACTGTTCTATAATAAATATTGTAATAATTTAACATATTTGTTAGAATAGTTTTTAGTTTTCTAATTTGAGGAAATAATGATATTTCTTAATTTCCTAAGAAATTAAGACATTTTTTAGAGTTCTTAATTTCCATTCATTGACAGGAGGGAGAGTTTATTTCTGTAAAGCTATTACCTACTTCCCAGCATGACTGCACTAATGCCTTTATTCAATGTCTCATGAAAGGGCGTAAGTTTTATATGCACAACTAGACCATGTTGTGCATAGATAATCCATTTCATCATAATAACTATGCTTGAAACACAGTCAAAGTCTTTGTTTAATTTATTTCTGCTTTTGTGGCTTGATTTTGTAGCCACACTTGCTGGTTTGTTTGAAATTATAAGTGTGAGTCAGATTTCATGACACTGCTAACTGAACATGATTCTCTACATCATAGGGTCATAAACACAAAATTTTTTCCTTTATAAATAAAATTGGGAATCTCCTTACAAGGCAAAACAGTACAATTTCAGAATACCTTTCTATTCTAAGGGGAAATAATGAAAATAAACAAGTTAACAATCTAGAAGCACAGAAATTAAGTTTTAAGTACTTTAGCAATGAGTCATACTAGAGAAACAGGCAGGACAAATTTATTCTAAGCCCATACAAACTATCACACCACAGAGATGCTGTGCCATGGGAGAACTCTCTTCTCTGGTGTTTTCTAACTGGATTTGTGACAGATTGTTCTAGAGAAGTGTACTTTTTTTCCCTTGATACAATACTGATACCACTCAATAGAGAATGAAATAAGACCTATTGACTACACTATTGATTATTTACTTAGTATCAGGAAAGTCACATCCCAGTCCTTCCATTTTTTCCACTGTAAGATTATGCATAATTTTCACATGTGCTGTTGTACTAAGGTTTTATTTTCTTCTTTTCCTTTCTTTTTTTGAAAATTTCTTTTAGAGTTGTGTTAAAAGTAGCATGTATTAAGGATATAGACTAATATTCTTTACAGGTATGGTCAGTATAACCTTCATGTTGTGAACACATATACATAGGTTACAAAATCCCAAACTTTACTTCTTGAAGCCTGGAAATGGGGAACAAAGGCTAATCAGTTTAGCGGGTGTGGTCATGTACACTTACTCAAGTATTTGGACCTATGTGCTCTCCAAGAACAATGTATGACTATAACAACCCAAATCATTGATCCTGTAAATCTCAACTCTCTACTTTTTTGAATCTTGTTGGAAAAGACCACCTTGAATCTTGGTTTCTACAGCAATAACAACAAAGAAATTTAGGGTTTTTAAAAAATAATTATATAAAATGGTTATTTTATTTACCCCTTACAAAATAAGATTTTAACACAGACATCTGAATTTAATTCAAATACAAACTATGAGCTATTTCAGTTAGCCCAAAGCAAGAGGTGGAAAGAGACCCAAAAATAAATACGACTTACTCATGTGTTAAAACATACAGTGACTACATAAATAGAAGCAGCTACAAACTGAGAAAATATTCATTTGAGAATGAACTTCTTTTAAGGAGAAAGAAAATTCAATCTTTCGTTTGACATTTTATTTTAAGCCAGAGTTTTATCTTCATATTTGTCAAAAATTTAAGAAACGAATTTTCTAGGGGTTATGCAAATGAATTTATTGTTGAGTTTGGGTAAAATAGTCTTATTTGTTGTTGTTAGAGTATGTAAATTATTTACCATTCAAAACTTTAGTTTGAGTACTCCATTTATTGAGTAATATTTTTCTTTTACAATAAGTAAATTTCAAAGAGGTTGCCGTACTAGATTCCAAGATACAGTTTGAAAACTCAATGTTGCAATTTAAGTTATTATTAAAAGAACATTTTTTCTTACATGTGAGGGAAAGATGTCATAATTTTACTTAGAATCAAAAAGTTAAATGCGTATTTCTAGGGTTGGGAAAGTTTATGCTCTATTACCCAATTAGAAGTCAGCAACAAATTCTGTATTGTTCTGCACACATCTATGTTAACGGCATAATGATTATCAGAGAATGCAGCAGTTTGAATTACTCTAACATGCTTCTGGTACAAACAATCTGATGTGTTGGAGCACCGTGAAACAAAATTTTGCATCAACTTAATTAATGCTGCAAGTCAATTAACAATATTTGTCAGTGCCTTGAGGCTTGGAAGTATGCTGACAGGGCTTGCACAGAGAAAGGCATTTATGTCTCCTGAACTCAAGGAGCCTTTTTCTATTAAGATATGTTAACTGTCAGAGCAGCTGTTTAGAGGAATAAAGTGATCTCATTGCTTTGACATTCATCAATTAATGGTGTTGATATACATTATTTATTAGAGATAGAAGGAGATGTGCTTTCGGAAGTGTAAGCTCCTAGCACATGGAGAATGGGAATTGGTGAAGATGAAAGTGAATGCATAAGAGGAGGCCAAGGTAAATCCAGACTTTTCAAGATTACAGTTTAAACTTACAGGAGAAATTTAGCATGTGTCTTCATGTTCTGGGGCAGAAGGTGTGATGAAGTGTTGAACATAAATCGAATCTGATGTGATCATCTATGATCTTTTTGACAAGGATATATATTCAAGTTTCACTCACTGCAATAGCACATTTTAATGTTAAGTTAGGTATAATTGTGCTAAATTTATTCTTGCCTGTTAAATTCAGCCACCCTATGGGGATATGATGATTTCTGATATCCCATAGTTTGTGTAGGCTTCAATTTAATAGCTTAGATCACATATATGTTAGATCACCACAAGTAATACTTTTGCATCTCTTGTGTTTATACACAGAGGAGAAGGAAGACCATGTGGAACTAACAAAGTTCATTTTATATCTAAATTGATTATTTTATTAGCAAATATACTTCCATAATACATATACACTATATATTCTGAATGTTTATGCTTATAGGCTTTTTTATTATTTTAATAGAAAGTAGCTGCTTTTTGCATGCTGTGTATATGAAAGGCACTATGAAGATAGCTCATCTAAATATCCTGATCAATTAGCATTATGGTTTTTCACATGGAAACAAAGCAAAAATATTATGCTTAAATAAGGGTCGCTAGTAATTAAACCAAAAAGAAAAAACAAAAACGGTCTTACCTTCGTATTTTAAAACACACACAAATACGATCTCAATGAGACTACAAATGATTATATATAATGATACACATAATATCTACGATAAGCTTACAAATACACGCTTATTTTCCACAGAAATAAGAAGCTTTTAAGCTACTAGAATCTGTTATTAATGCTTTAATAAGTTAATGTATCATTTGAGGCAAACTGTGTAATTCCACTCTTGGAAATAAAATTTGTTTATATTCTTTGGTTTCCTGGTCACATGATCATTGACAACATTAATATATGACTGCTGTGATTTTAAAAGAATGACTCTTAGTTACAACTCCCATCTTCGTGAAAGCAAATGTTTGCCAAGTTTCTTGGTAAAATTACTATGCACAACCTGTAAATAACTTTACGGGCCTCTTTATACTGTCAAGTGACATAAAAGTGATGAATGGACAAACCTCATCCTTCCCTGAAATACTGGGACTTGCTAGAGAGCACAGGAAAACTTCTCCTTGTGGGAATACACTCCTGGCGTTACTACAAATACCACACCTAAAATGCATCCAGATGTGTGAAAGTGAACAGGAAAGGTTAAAGGTGCTATGAACTAATTCTGTTATGAGAGACCAGGATTTAGAAATAAGTTCCATATACATGCTGCCCTTTATAACACCGTTCATTACTATGAAGGATTTAATGCAGGGTGTACTGCAAACAGAAAACCTGGGAGCAGGAAGACAAACGCAGTGTGGTTACTGACTATAATTGTGCTTTCTAATTAGTGTTTTATTAAACGCAGGAAATTTTCATTTGTATAGGAAAAGAAATATTAGATTTGTAGTTATTAGGCTGATGTTTTCCTCCAGGGTTCCCTGAACTTCTGAGGCATGAATAATATGGAAGATATTTTCTTTCAATTTACTGGGGCATATTGACAGTTGATGCAATTTCTTATACTATTAAACTCTGTGAAAATCTAGACATTAAGTTTTCACATGTTCTAGACTATATTAAAATGTATTCATCTTTTCTAATATACTCTACATATAGCTAATCAAAGCTTCATTTAGTGCTATTAATATAAAATTAAATTATAGGAAAATGTTCTTAACAGTGAAACATGAAGTGATTATAACAGAAAATGAAGTCTCAGTATTTTTTTTCTCAATTTCTTTTTGGTGATTTTTCTAGTAACAAAGAAAAACCCACCCAAAATACAAGTTATACAAACAAATTAGTTTTCTCTAAAGTCATTAAATAAAAAAATTCTTATTCCATATTTATTATGTGACCCTATAGCCACAAACTTGAAAATAAACTTAAAAAATAAATATATCAGGAATATGGTAGCAATATGATAATAACTATATCGCTTCATATCTTTTTGTTGTAATCATTCCATAATTTTCATTTTTCTACTTGCATCCTTATAGGATGTTCTCCACAAAGATTCCCTGTTGAGCTAATATTTAAGCACTCTCTGTGGGGTATTCTTAGGATAAAGTCTCTCAACTTGCATCAATTCATAAACACTGTTCTAATCTGTAGCACAATCTCTAGCTTCACATGAAATATTCAGTAGTGTGTGTGTGTGTGTGTGTGTGTGTGTGTGTGTGTGCGCGCGTGTATGTGTGTGATGGGGGGGCAGCGGCTGAGGATTATTTTAATGAGAAAGTTTATAAACTCTAACAGCTCCAATTTGTAATGCCAATGACTTTAAAAATCACTGAAAAAAAATGCAGTGAAAGTCCACAATAGTAAATAGAGTATAAAATATAGGTGCTTTGAAATAATTCTGATGATCCAAAAAAATCTGAATACAATACATACAGACTTTGAAGAAGGCTTCACTAAGGCACTAATACTTAATGTTAACAGAAGTAAAATCTAGCCAGATTGAATATTTAAAAATTCATTCTGTGAGGCACACTTGTGCTTAAGTATGAATTTTGTCTTATGACTTATTAGCTCTGATTGGTTCTTTAAGATGTTTTGGTGCATTAGCTCCACCTTCCTGAGTCAGGTTACCTGCTAAAGACTAGCTGGAAAAAAGTAACTCAAAATGATACTTGAGGGATTACCTTTCCAAAGAACATTAAACATTTACAGACATTTAAACAATGCATTCCTAATTTAGTGTGTGGGTTAACAATTTGTCAGCCTGGTTTTTCATATACTGTTTTCTGCAAAACAAAACAAAGAAATAAAACTATCAGACTTTAATTATCTGCTAGTTTTACTGGATGGACTTTGCATATAGAATTTGGAAACAAAGAATAACATTAATTTAAAAATGTAAGATTTATATGAAGCATTCAATTATGTGTTTATATCATTCCTGATCAATTGGATTATCTCCAATTATGCAAACAGGGACTAAAGTGAGCTCTGAGGAGGGACCGCATGTAAAATTAATACATTACTTCAAATGATGTCCCTTAGAGAAAGAGGTTATGATCTCGTTTTTGGCAGCTCTGGGCCTAGAGTCACCAGAGTGTAGGCTCAGCTTCCTACAACATAAAACAGGAGCAATAGGAGGATCTTTCTATGTCAGATATTCTCTGTTGACGCTCAGCTCCATTCCATCCTTCTGTATTGCAGGGACTGGAAGTTGGAAAACTATCACTTTTCCAGACTCCCTTCCAGCAGGACTCAGGTTTAGCTTCTGCCAGTGGGTGAGAGTTGAATGATATCTGAAGGGTGAAAGCAAAGCAGGGACGGTTCTCCTGGGAATCACTCACTGCAGCACTGCAGTGATGATCAGCCATGGTTTCTGGAAATACCTGCAATGTCTTTATTGCTGAGGTTATGGGTGAATCTTCCTGACCTTCACTCTTATCCAGTTTGAGGGTTCCAATACCTATCTCATAGGCTTTTTGTGCGGTTTAAGTAGAATAATGGAAAAAAATTCTTAGAAGATATCACAGGCCCACTAGCAATACTCTCTAGCAAGTGCAGATCAAAGTGTGATGAGACGTGACAGGCATATAAAGAGCAGAGGCTCCGGAGTAAAGCTTTTAGTCAAAACTCAGATCACTTTCTGTGCCATGCTGGAGGCAAGTTATTTCATCTCCAATCCCTGTAAGATCCAAATTGTTTTGTTTTTAAATGGGAATGATAAAAATATTCATTTAATAGAGTTGTGAGAAGAACTGAATAAATAACTAAGTGAATAACAATGTCTGTGATGCAAGGAGCTTTAAGCAGTGTTTTAAATAGTCACTCGATAAATGTTATTAATATTTCATGATGAAAGAAGAGTATGCTTAAAAGTTTCAACAACTACATTTCGAAAAGGATGTGGTGTATGTTTAAATAAAACGAAACAAATAAAGAAACAGACTACAGAGAAGTGAAGTGAAAGGGCTAGTTCTGTGTCCCTTCATGCAGTAAGTAACATGTATGCTGAGATCAGCATAGGGTGCCTTGCTAACACACTTTCCTTCTTCCCCATCTACTACCCAATGCAGTCACACTTTCTTCATTCCAGAACTAAGCGTAAGCTCACTCTAAGTGTGAATCAGTGTATTACACTAAAATGGGACAAATAAATAATCTTTATTGTTGAATTCCCAACAGAGGAAGTAACGGGGGGTGTGGTTGGTGGGGGGAGAAGGGTGGGAAAGAGTGAGGAAGGTTTTCTAGAAACCCTGAACTCATGACATGTAAGTAAGCCTGTTATTCATTATCCTACAAGTACAACTCTGGTAAGACTGGCACTTACCTTGTGCCACTGAGGCTTGTCTTTATAGAAATCCTACGGCATACCTCTACATCTACCATTACACTAACACTACTATAACGTTACTAATCAGCGTTGCTACTTATTGAAAGCTAGGTGTTTTAAAAACATTATTTTTACTCATTACAACAACGCTAAAAGATAAGTAAGTATGATTATTCCCATTTTACAGATGGGGGAGTTGAAGGTCAGCAAGCTAAGGTGACTTCCCAAAAGCTATAGCTAGATCAAGTTCTGTCAAATCCCTTGAATATTCACTCATATGTTTGCTGCCCCTTTTTTCTTTACATTTCAAGGACATGATTTTGTTAGAAGGCAAAGCTTATGAGATCTGCTTTGGCTTATTCAAACTTGCTTTATGTCATCATCAAGCAATTCAATTCTCCAAATATAAAACTATAAGTATACACATGATGGGCATCATTTTAAAATATGATATCCAAATACATTTTCTGAAAAACTTCTTTTAAAATGGTATTCTGCAAAACATCTACCAAATTTTTAAAAATATATCCTGGTTTTACCTATTTCACTGTACTTTAAATTGTGTTCATAAACACTACAGGGCAACCCAATGTAATATATATGCTCTAAAAATGTATACTGTGCAAATTACAGCAGAGAAATTGTCTCTCCTCAAACTTATCAAGAGCATAAATTTATACACATTTGAAGGGGCACTAACTACAGATCAGCTAATAAATAAAAAGGTGATAGATAGGGATAGAAACAGAGATATATTTATAAACATACATCATGTCCTATTAGGATGCCAAAGACTAGTCAAACAAATTTGCTCAATATGTTTAACTCTGTTTCTAAAATGTCAAGGTACATTGTGGCTCAGTTACCTTAGAAATCAGCCTATGATGTTTTCTAACCGACTACTAGAAATAACAAGGCATTTTAATCTCAATCTAAATCACAGCTCCTGTTTCATTCTCCTCACAGTGTGGGTCAAATTTTAATAATCCTAATGATAATTATGATAAAAAATCATGAAAATGATCATGATAAAATGAAGGAACCAACAACAATAGTTGATAGCTGTATTTAGGACATAAAATAGCCCAGGTCTTATACTTTAAATATACCATGTCCTTTAACTTTAGAACACTTTTTTGAAGATAAGATGCTCTTTTTGCTCTTGTACAAGACAAGAACTTAACCTCTGGAATGAACTGTGTAAGCTCACATCCCGACTCTACAACAAATCAACTGAGTCACCTTGGAAAACCAACTCAACTTCTCTCTACATCATCTCCCTCCTCTGTAAAACCTGGAAAATCATTATCCCTATCTCGTAGGTTTCTTGTGAGAAGTCAGTGAAATATACACAGATAAAGTGCTTAGAACAGTGTCTGGCCAACAGTAAATGCTTAAAGCATTTGCTGTGATTCTGACCATTCTTTAGGGAAAATCATTTGAAAATGACAAAGTTCATGACTTTCTATTGTACGTGATATGGCTAAAGTCTTGGTGGAAAAAAAGGCCAAACACTGTCATACCTGTGTATCCGGTTTTGCAAACACAGTTGAAGCCTCCTGGAAAGTTCTGGCAGACGGCACTGTTCTTGCAGGGACTAGGCAGGCACTCGTTGATATCTCTCTCACAGGCCCTGCCAGTGAAGCCATCTGGGCAGCTGCATGAAAATCCTCCCACTAAATTGTGACAGGTCCCACCATTGTGGCAAGGGGACGGAAGGCATTCGTCTATGTCTATTTCACACCAGCTGCCAGTGTAGCCTGGCAGACACTTGCATAAGAAAGGCTGCAAAGGTTCATTTGCCACGATGATGACTGGAAGACTCTCGTGGCTCTTTAATTCGAAGCTCACGGCCAGTCTCCTTACACAGCTCCCTCCGTTCTGACATGGGCCAGGAGCACAGGAGTCGTGATCCACAGATTCTACCTTCACTCCACTCTGCCGGAAGAGGATCTCTTTGATGCTTTCGAAGAAGGTGGCTACACCACTGGGATTCACATACTGATTATGGTTTCGCTTCACAGCTGCCAAAAGAAATGTTCTGTTGTTCCCTTCATAGGCCCCATACAGTTGCACAGCGGTCCCGAGGCCAGTCAGCTGTGAACTGGAAATGCGTAAGAAATGAAGGTAGTGGTTCGTCAAGAAGTCCTTTACACTTGGTACACTGAGACGCAGTAGGATGCTGTTATCCACTGTCGTGTTGGAAAATCCAGTGAAGAAAACTCGGATATTGCTCGTGACCGTGCTGTGGACGCCATCATTGCTGAGGACGGTCAGATCAAACGTGCCATCCGTGGACCTTGGCTGGGAACTCAGATTGCAAGTGCCCCTTGGAATACTGAAGAGGCTCGGAACTCCCGAAGTCAGGGAGCAGTGGAAGGTGTCTAACACATCGGGATCCTGTGGCTTCACGGAGCCTAAAATCCCACCAGGAAACAAGTTGCCGTAATAATTAACAAATATCTCCACCGTCCGAGACTGTGAAGGGTTGTCATTTTGGTCTATCACTGTGATATGCACGGTTCCTGTGGAAGACATCTGAGGAACACCGGAGTCCCTAGTGACCACGGACAGATAGAAGTCTGCAATTTGCTCTCTGTCAATCTCTCTAGTCGTGCTCAGAACTCCAGCAGTGTTGAGACTAAAATAGCTGGTGGCAGGACCCGTGCTCAGCAAGTAATAGGTAAAGGGGCCTTGATTTGGAGGGAGGTCAGGATCCGTGGACTGAAGGGTCATCACCAGAGTTCCTGGGCGTTTGTTTTCCATAACTTCTCCCTCACTGATGGTCAGCATAGGCCCATTGTCATTTATATCTTCCAGGGTGACTAATAAGGAGGCACTTCCTGTAGCTGAGGGGGTCCCTGAATCCACAGCTAAAACCGTGAGATTATAGATGGGTAGGGTTTCTCGATCTAATTCTGCAGTGACAGTGATCTGTCCTGTCTGTGGATTAATGGAAAAGGCGCCATTTTCATTCCCTGATCCAATAAAATAGGAAAACCTACTCCAGCTGGGAACAGAGTCTGAGTCGAAGGCACTGACAAAGGTCACATGAGTTCCCATTGGGACCCCTTCACTGATCTGAACACTGTAGATGTTTAGACTAAAAACGGGTGGGTCATTGGCATCGAGCACAGTGACATTTACAGTGACCTCATCGATGTCTGCACCCCTAATGCTGCCAAAATTCTTGGCCAGTACCTTCAAAGATACCCTTTCTTCTTTTTCTCTATCAAGAAGTCCAGAAACATAAATTTGTCCAGTCTTCTTGTTGATCTGGAAACCCTTCTTTCTACTGTTACCAAAAATCAAATAATGCACTTCCCCATCAGTGCCCAAATCACGGTCACTGGCAAACACTTCTCCAACAACAGTACCTTTAGGAGCTGCTTCTGAGATTTCAAAATAGTAAAGTTTGGAAACAAAACGAGGCACATATTCATTTGTCCCTTTTAACTGTATATTAACAGTGGCAAAACTGCACCTTTCTTCATCGGGGACATTGAAAGCTTTCACAGTAAGGTGGTAGCTCTGCTTGGTTTCAAAATCCAAGAAGCCTTGAGTGGTGACGACTCCTGTGTTGGGGTCAATGACAAAGAGGTCACTGTCGGATGACTGTATAGTATATGCAATCACAGCATTGGTTCCAGAGTCGGCATCTGTTGCATTTAGGTGGATAACTGTCGTCCCACTGGGGGCATTTTCCAAAACAGAGGGGAAATATTCATCAGGGAGGAATACTGGAGAATTGTCATTCACATCAATCACATCTACAGTCACACTGCAGTAACCAGTCCTTGCAACCCAGCCTCCATCTGTAGCACTAATGGTCATTTCGTGTTTCTGGCATAGCTCATAATCAAGAGCTTTGGCTAGTGTTAATACACCCGTGGAGGAATTGATTGCAAAGATGCCTTCTTCATTTCCTGAGGAAATACTGTACTTAATCAAGCCATTCATAGCCGTGTCTCTGTCTCTTGCAGAAACGGTTCTGACAATGGCCCCGATACTATGGCTTTCAGGGATGGTTGCACTCATGCGGCTTTGAGAGAATTCCGGTGTGTGGTAGTTTTCCTCAGTGACAATTATTTGAACAGTTGCTTGGGATGAAAGTGGAGGGTTTCCCTTATCCTTCGCGGTGACAGTGATCAGAAAGTTTTGGTTCAAGTCAGATATCAGGGGAGCTGCTACTGAAATCCACCCTGTATTATTGTCTAAGTTAAATTTTCCCAAATGATTTTCATTCGAAATGAAATACTCCACTTCAGAATTCAATCCAAAATCCTTCTCATCTACTGCAGTAACTTTGATTAACTTTGTACCAATTTTAACATGTTTGGTGACTGGAGTGAAATATGCGGTTTTAAGAAATTGTGGTGCGTTGTCATTACTGTCCACCGTGTTGATGGTAACTGTTGTCTCACTAAGTAATGCAGGATTACCTCGATCTGAAGATGTCACTATAAAACTATGTCTGTTGATGTTCACGTTACTGAAGCCACTGACGTTCTGGTATATTAAGACCTGTTTATTGAAAATCTCTCCTGTGGTGGCATTAATCCTGAAGTACTCTGACTGAGATTTTATAAAATAAAACACTTGTCCGTTTGATCCCTCATCAGGGTCTGTTGCAGATACCTGAGTCACTCTGGAGCCAATTTCAGTAAGTTCAGGAAAATCTAAGTAATAGGACGGTCTGCTAAATCTTGGAGCATTGTCATTGACATCTGTCACAAATATTGTGACATCTGTACTTACAGTCCACCCAGAATCGTGGGCAGAAACTCGGATTCTGTAACGGTCTGTGTCTTCTCTATTTAAAGGTCGACTAATTACAATATCCCCAGTGCTGGGATTAATCATAAATGGAAGACTTGTGTCCATTATAGAATATCTACTAATTGCATTTACACCAATATCTTCATCAGAAGTTGTGACACGTGTAACTGTGTACCCTAATGGAGAATTTTCAGGAACACGGGCACTGAATATTTGTGAAAACCTAGGGGCGTTATCATTTTCATCTAAAACGTTAATGACGATGTTTACTGAGGTACTCTGAGAAGGGGAGCCTTTGTCTGAGGACTTTATGGTAAGCACATACTGAGATATTTTTTCCCGGTCTAAAGGTCGAATGCTTCTAATTTCACCAGTAGCATGATTGATACTGAAACTATGTTCTCTGTTGCCATTAACAATTTCATAGTCTAATTGTCCATTGGGTCCACTATCCTTGTCCACTGCAGAGACAGTAAGTATTTTTCGAGGAGAAAGGTTTTCCAATATTTCAGATACAAATGGATCTTCCTTAAAAACTGGGGAATTATCATTGACATCTAATACTGTTATGTCGAGTTTCTCATAAGAGGAGAAAGGAGGGAAACCTCCATCTCTGGCTTCTATCCATACAACATATTTTTGTATCTTTTCAAAATCCAGAGGTTGACTAATGGACACCTGCCCTGATAACTGATCAGCCTGAAATGTGTTGCCAAGATTCCCACTTGCAATATAATAGGACAGAGGTTCTCCTCTCAAGGAGGACCCTGTTATGGTAGTGACAAGAGTGCCTACTGGTTGATTCTCAGGAAACACGAAAGTTTGTTCTTTGGCTCTGACTTTAGGGAAATCTGCTTTGTTCACAAATCGAACAGTCACTGTTGTAGAATCTGTCTTTGGAAATGAGCCACTGTCTTTTACATGTACAGAAAACGTCACTTCTGAAGTGCCATTTAGTGGTCCGGCTGCCATAATAGCTCCTCTCAGTGGATCAATATGAAATTTTTCAGAGTTTCTACCCGAAAGAGAATAATGTAGTTCAGAATTGGGTCCAAAATCAGCATCTGTGACAGTAACCGCAAAGACGAAGGAACCTATAAAAGAGGGAGTGTGCAGTTATAATCTCATGGAACCCCAATAAAACATTTGATAGTAAGTTAAAACACTATATTAAAACTATATATAAAACACTATATTGCTACCTGATATAACTTTATTTCCCCATGATTACTAGGGGAGAACAGTACCTCTTATATTGTCTCTGAAGTTCCCCAGTCAAATCTAACAATAGCCTTCAGGAACTGACCTGCCATTATCTACCTAAAACCGATACAGTCTACTGAATTTAATAATTTTCAATATGCCTTTGCGAGAAGCACAGGGAAGAGCAATGGCTAATCCTTCCAAATTATAGTTCCTAGGAGAAAAATCTGTACATAACAGAACGTCCAACAAACACAATAATACAGGAGTTCTGCTAAGAACTATGTTTATGCCCAATGGGGGAAAAAAAAATAATTGCTCTATTATGTCTTCAAATATTATTGAATTACCTTTTATGTAATCATGTCGACAAAAATAATATGTTTAAAAAGTTACTGTCGATTCCTTATACCCACTGTTTTATAGCAAAATTCTTTTATCTATGAACTATTCTCATACGGAGAGGAAGTATATATATGTATGCGTGCATACATATATATATATTAGAACAATTATAAATTACACACACACCACATATGAACAATTATAAAGTACACACACACATGTACATACACACACACACACATATATAAACAATTATAAAGTAGTAAGAAATAAGAACTGAGGAAGAATGGACTCAATTTGGATTCCAAAAGTCAACGCTTGGGATGAGGGCCAATTGGACAGATTGTAGAGGAGATACACTGAAAAGCTGCCATAAGGATGTGTTTTCGATAAACTTCTTCAGAAACCTTTCCCAAACCTGCACTCCTACCCTTAACAGAAGAGTTTGTGACACAAGTGAAAAGTCTCTAATTTAAAAAAGGCCAGTGATTCTGATTAATTATAGTATGTCTAATGAGGAAAAAAATGCTTAAGCCTTACTCACTTTGTACAGGAGATGTTATATTGCATGACCACACATTGGGTGTGCTAGTATCATGCCTGCCAGCAGCATTTCAGCTGAAGGCCGTCGTCAGGGATTTATGACTTCACTATTGACATTTCCTTTTGATAGAAATTTGGCACAATAATTTATGGATTTTATACTTGCAATTGGTATCAATTAGACCTTCTCAAATGAATAGAAGATCAAAGATCACTAGAGGAGAAATCCTGCATCCGTGTTTTTGTTTTTCTAATTAAAAATATCTTAAAGCAAGGAAAATTAATTATGGCCTTTATTTGTATATTTTCCTGTTCCAAAATTCATTTCAAAAATTACCAATGGCAGATGATTTGTGTAGTGCCTAAGAGAGTAGGCCATTCCTTGCAAAGAAACAAACAAAACCAAACTAAATTTAAAAGAGATGCAGAAAGATAAATACATATTGTCAATACGAAAGTGGTTCATTAACGGCTTCATAGTCATACTAACAGAAGAAAAACTTCACTCATCAAAACTAGAGTAAAATTTTTACAGTAATAATTAACTAGAAGGATTCCTTCATTAAACCTTTTGAAAACTTATCTATGAAGCACTGAATAAAATATTCATTTTCTACTAAGAAATACAGCTGAAGGCCTATTACTTCCCAGATAATGTTTCAGGTGCTTGGATATGGCGTGGAAAAAAGAGATAATGTCCCTCCTATCAAGGAACACACAAATTACATCTCAGGACAGAACCCTCCTTGACTACAAAGTGAAATCTACTCTAATCTTTAACAATGTTCAAGTAAAATTAAGAAACAGCACTAGGAAAGGTGTGGCAATTATAAAACCTTAAATACAATTGGTCTGGGAAGAAAGAATTAATTTGCAAGATTCGATGTTCCTTCAATCTATTTAGGCAAGAGTTGAATTTTAGAGGATTTGCCAAGTTTGGCTATATCAGAAATACACACGTAAAAATAACAGCCATGTAATTAGAGAAAGTGTCCAATGTATAGTTTTTATTTATCTATGAGACCTCCGAGTTGGTTTGGTTACCTGGAAGAGTAGGAGACGGGATGTGTGTGACATACGGGTGATGCTGAAACCTTGGTGGGTTGTCGTTGACGTCAGTCACTGTGACGAGCACACTGGTGGAACTGGAAAGAGGTTGCGGGGATCCAGCATCACTGGCAACAACCACTAAAGTATAATTCTCTTTTGTTTCCCTGTCTAGCAAAGCACTGGTAATGATTTGTCCTGTGGATGGGTTGACGGTGAACTGAGAATTTCCACCAATGATCCTATAACTAAAGCAGAGAGCAGACATGGGCATATTTCTTCCAGTTTTAATGCTGCAACATCTATTTACTATAATTTAATGACCGAGGCAGAAATGTCAAGAAAAACATTACAAGTAAGATCACACAACAACGAAAGGATATGGCGAGTTCAAATTTTATGTGAACATCACATTAACAATCTTTATTGTGAGATATCCCATGACCTCAAGCAGGTCCTCACAAGGTTTGTGGGTTTCTTAAATCACGCAGGTCCCCAGAATATACCCAGAAGACTATTGTGTTTTAAATAAACCAGCCTGAGAGCATAAATCAGGGCCTTGCTCTAATATTGTGGTCAGCGGCCAGGATCACAAATGAACATCTGTTAAATGAATCTCAAAATTATTTTTTCTGCTGTGCGCCATAACATACCAGAAAGGTCAGTGGAAGATCTTTTTCTTTAAAGACCAAACACTGTATTTGACATATACTGACTATCCAGAACAACTCAAGAACTGATTATTTATACAGAGACATTCCTAGATACTAATTCTCTCATGCTATTCCTCATATGGCCATGTTGCTTTGCTTTCTTGTTGTAAGGAGAGGTATGACATCTTCATGGATATTTTGATGCTAACCAGATTGGTTAGCGGGGAGGAGTTTCCACTGAGAATAGCTTCTCTCTTCTTTCTGAAGAAAAAAGCTGTCTGTATATATTCCTGAGAGGTCAGCTAGGAAAGAAGTAGCTAAGCTTGAAGGTTCAGAAGCTGGCTGTGGTCCCTAATTTTTTAAGTTGGAGGGTAGCGAGATACTAGACATATTTCAAAGTTTTCTCCTTTATGCCAACAAAGAAATGCCCTCATTGGAACTAACTGGTGTTTCTATAGTTTGGTTTGTGTCCATAAAAACATAGCAACAGCAAGTGCCTAACAGAAACAGCAGGAAAAACCTTGCATTGCAGCCAGTGCACATTTCTCCTATGAAGTTCATCATTCAAAACAAACATTTCAGCAGCTTCATCCTTTTTAGAGACATAATGAACCGTTGGGAGCTATGTTTTTTAAAAAATAGAGGTTCTATAAAATGAGAGCTAAATAGAAAAAGAATAAGGAAGGAATTTGGTTGAGAAATGATTTTAATATTGATAAAGTACTTGGTATCACTCAGATTTGAACACCCTTTGACACACCCACATGCCACGATCACGAGTAAGAACACCACTGACTATATTTCCTGGACCAGAAATGACTCATTACAAAGTGTAATTACTATGCTTACACAGTAGAAGATATCTACTCCCTTTATCAAAATAAAAATAACAAAGGTTTGTAAATGATTTCTCAAAGTTAGAAATTCAGGACTCATGAAATAATCATATTGCCTTACCTTTTGGAGAAAGTCTGTAGACACCTGGATTATGAGAATTCTGTGATTTTACTTTGGGAAACTTTGCTTCTATCGGTAGGTGTAGAAATGACCAAATAAGTTAATAGGGGTTGGAACAAGTGCTTCATGGTGCCACAAGCTTTCTTACAGCTTTATGACAGCAAAGGTCAGGGTTCACTCAAATATTTGTTCCCTTAAGCATTCACAGATAAAAATAAGAAGGATGCAAAATGTATGTAAATTTGATTTGGATGCTTTGTATGTGAGAAGACCATGGTATATTAGAATGAACAATGTGTTGAAGGGCAAATGATGTAAGTTCTGGCCCAGGTTGAACTAAATAATCCATAGAGGAACTCTGTACTATAAATTCTTATTCTTTATTTTATGCTATTGCACATAAGATTGCCTGTTTAAAAGTAAGTAATATATTTATTATTTTTAAAAATTAAAGAATAAAAGTGTATCAATAGTGTTTTTTAAATATGAGATATTCTTTAATATCTCACAATATCTATAATACCAGTTTCAATCAAATTTATTCTTGTAAGTTACAAAAAGAAAGAGATAAAAGAAACATAGGGGACAATATAAATGGATAGACTGCTGAGATCACATGCCCAGGTTTTCCCCACTTGTATTATTTGAGTCTTGTTTCACTTCTCATCCTTTCATGCATCTCCCTCCTGCTGCTCTGGTCCATATTAATTTCTCTTAAGGTTATGAACTTAGATCAAGTCTTGTGCTACCTTCTTAACAGCTAAACACCTACGTTGTTCTTTACAACTTTGCAGCATCTTTACTGTGTTCTTAGTGTGTACCCAGCAGACTACAAGGCATTTTATATACGCTCTCATTTAAGCCTCAGAACAATCCTAACAGTCTGGTTTTGTACTACATTTTTTATCGATGAGGAATCTGAGTCTAAGGGAGGCTAATCTAGTTGCACAGAGAAACATGCAATCTATAAATGGTACAGGGAGACTGTGAACTTCTGCCTTTATGACTTCAACATGCATTTTTTCCATTATCCTACAGTAGATGGAAGGTGAGACACAGCCTGGGGGGATGTGGGTGATACAAGGTACACTGTAGCTCTTGCTAAGGCCAAAGGGGACTCTGGCTCAGATTTGTCGACGTAGAATCAGTTTACAATGATTTAGTTCAATGCAAATCAACAAGGTGTTAATTTTTTGTGTGACTCAAGAAATTACTGTTTCAAATTACTGGCATAAACTGATCATTATTATCTAAAATCTAAATCAACTGTTGTTGCATTTGTAAAGCTGAAATATCCCCATTTGATTTTTTGAAACTTTTTTACCTCTTCCTGAGATTTGCTACGGTCATAAGGCACTGCACTGTGGGCTGCTAGAATACAGTGATTTAGTAATAGTTTAGAAACTGGACTTTGGAACACAGTTCCCTTGGACATGAATTTTGATCTCATTCAAGTACTTAAATTCATAAAGTTTCTTAGCCTCTCTAAGTCTTCTCTATCTATAAAGTATTATACATATATGTATTCCTTTCATTTGGTAGTTTTGAGCATCAAATGTAATTTCTTTTGAAAAGCACTGGCAGCATAATTAGTATGTGACAAGAATTCAAAGTTTAGGTTTACACACATAACACTATATATATATGTACATAATTATAATAATCTATTATACATAATCTCTTATAATCCATCTTTAGGTAAATGGATGAACTAATAGAGACATGGATAAGTAGGTAAAAAAATTCTGTGCTCAAGCTTATACCCTGATGGAAGAAAGACACATGGAAAAGTAAATACAAAACCAGGCAGTATGTTTAAGTGCTATGAAATTGCTCAGAAGCATTGTTTCAGGAATTCAGAAGACAAAGAGATCACTTTTGATAGAAAAGCCTTTCTTGGAGAAATGTAAATTTAGGCTAAGTCTTAAAGAGGTTACCCACCTTACAATAGTATCGTAAAGGGAGAATGAAGGTATTTTAGGCTAGAAGTCAACAAATTTTTTTTCTGTAAAGGACCAGTTAGTAAATATTTTCAGCTCTTTAGGCCATCAGATCTCTGTTGCAACACTCGACTTGCTGTTTTAATGAAAAAGCAGCCGCAGACAATACATACATGAATGGGCATGGCTATTTTTCAGTAACACTTTATTTACAAAACTAGGCACTGGGTCGAATTTGGCTTGCAGGCTGCTGTTTGCAGAACCCTGGTCTAGGATATAGAAGGATTTGAACAGAGCCATATGCTTGGAAAAGCACAGGTCCTTTTCCCAGGAGCAGAAAGTGATACAGTGAGGCTGAAAGTTTGGCTATACATTTGTACAGAATAAGCTTGGAAAGATGCTGGGGCTGTTTACGGAGTGGCTGGAATATGCAGACTGGGCGTTGTGCCCTAGGCAAACTGGAAGTTGAAAGATTTTGAGGAGGGGTGAGTATCATTGTTAAAGCTGAGCCACTGAGCTAGCTGTTTCATGTTACTGCCATTTTCCTTTCATTCACTGACTCAGGCTTTGCTTTATCCAAATCACTTTCTACAACACTGAGAGAGGAATCATCCTAAAACGTAAACTAATCATGTTATTGCCCACCTTAAAACATTTCAGTTGTTTCTCCCACTAGACACAGAAAGAAATGTGAATTTTCTCCTATGGTATACAAGGCCCATTCCTGACCCACACCAACCATACTGAAGAGCTTTGTTTTTCTGATGCTCTGTTTTTGCACAGCTTTGGCTTTGCACCTGTTACTGTCTGCCTAGAATGCCTTTCATCCCTTGTGTGTCCATAAGCAACTCCTCTGTCTTTCCAAAATTCATCAGTTACTTGAAGCTTATACTTATTTCCTCAGGTATCACTGAGTATGCTGTTCTTTCCACATATTCTGTGTTTAAACTATACTTGTTACAAGGCACTCTAATTGTAATATTGCAAAATTACCTTCTATAGTCAAGTGTTCTTATTAGAACTGAAGTGCTTAACTCCTCAGAACTTAACAAAGTATCTGGGACATCGTAAGGGCTCCAAGATTATACAGGATCGTGTAGTATATAGATTGGAAGGATTCGAAACCAGAGTCAGGAGAGTAAGTTAATTTTTATTATAATAGTCCAGGCATGATGTAATTATGGACTGAACTAGGGTCTTGGCAGGAGGGCTGCACAGAAAAGAATGAGTGCCAGAGGCATTGGAAAGAAGAAACATGAAAACTTGTCCACTGAATGAGCGTAGGGCGAGAGGATGACTGCTGGCCATCAAGATGGAAGGACGAAGAAAACAAGGCAACATCATTAAAAGAGAGCAGTACACCAAGATGAGAAACAGAAAAGGTTAGGAGTTTCTGATATGTTGTCCTTATGACTTCTACCTCTACGTAGAAGTGCCTCCTAGAGAGTTTTAAAGACAGATGGGAATCTCCAGGATGGAGTCAGAGTTGATACAACAGGTTTAGAGGTTTTCTGTCTAGTTTTCTGGGTAAGTTTTCTCATGGCTGCAGCCATGGAAATGGATGATTCTCTACTCTCTCTCTCTTTCACTCTTTCTCTCTCTCACACACACACACAAACACACACATACACACACGTGCAGGAAAATAAAGAAAGGAAAGAAAAGGACTGAGAAAAATTGCTGTGGCGAATGTCCAAACTTCTTTGGAGAGATAGAAAGAGGGGATACAGAAGGCAAATTAGAAGGTGTGGTCAGAGACGCAGGATGAGAAATAAGAAATAACATTTACACTGACACTGAGGAGAAAAAAAAATGCCAATAAGAAAGGCTGACTGTGGTGCAAACACTGCAAAGGGCAAAGGGAAATAAAGACTCAGAAATCACTGGACTTGATAAATTTCACTAGAATCTTCGAATAGTCTTTTTTGGTAAAGCAATGGAGGAGAAAGACAGAGATTTTCAAGAATAAATGGCCAGAGAAAACTTTGAGGCAGTAACCCACCCTCTCAAAAATGTGGTGTGAAAAATGTGAGTAAAAGCAGCAGTTGTAAAGAATACTAGAATCATTCATTTAATGCATTTATTTAGGTGCCAGTCACTATTATGTTGTAGACATTTTTCAAGGAAGAATATATTAGGAATAAAATAGATATTAGAATGATGAAAAGAAAAGAAAACTAGTATAAATTTAGTGACTTTCATGTCCCAATAATGTGTTAGAGACATTTGCACATATTAACTGATTCCATATATGATACTTGGCACCTAGTAATTGGTCAACATATATTTAATTCTCACAAATTTCGAAAGTAGCAATTCTTAACTCCACTTTTACTGATGGATA
Organism: Physeter macrocephalus; assembly: GCF_002837175.3. Lineage (NCBI taxonomy): Eukaryota > Metazoa > Chordata > Mammalia > Artiodactyla > Physeteridae > Physeter > Physeter macrocephalus. Next base: position 128,762,370 of record NC_041220.1, on the reverse strand, counting down.
CACTGAGCCTTAGAGATACTAAAATGACTTTCCTAAGTCATGTAAGTAAATAAAGGAACCAGAACTCAATACCAGATATTCTGAGCATTTCTATAGGGATAAAGGTATGATCAAGGAAAGAAGGATTACTTGAAGATCCAGAGCAAAGTGTAGTAACTGTTGAATTAATGATCTGAGGGAAATCGAATGGGATGGGATTAAGAGCACAGAGAAAGGGATTTGCCTTTGAATGTCAACCCTGTTGATACAGTTTTGTGACTTTCTCCAACGTTATGACATAAAAGAATTAAAAGTGAGGTTTTGAATGGAGATTTGGTCAGTTGGGAAAAAAAAAGGAATATATTTCTATAAGAGCTAAATTCTGGAATGGGTATCTGGGAAACAAGGATATAAACTAGATAAAGATATAAACTAGATAAGCTAGTAATTAATGCAGGCTGGTTTACTACAAGGGAAACTATTAAAAGTTATGTAAAGTGTTTAACTCAAAATAAGTATACCATCCATTAAAATGCATAACTTGATCAAACTGGTAGAAAGAAGAATATAGATAAATATTTTTTGGGTAGCTGCTGTGTAAAAGATCATGTTAGACCATATGGGAAAATTAACATCACACATAAAAGGTTGTGCTTTTAGACAGTCCATCAGTAGTTGGGTAAATGACTTAAATATGTAATACTTAAACAGTCAATATAAAAATTAATACATAAAAGCTCTGTTCAGCAGAGGAAAAAGTGGATTTTCTCCAGGATTCCATGAATAGCAAGGAGTGATTAACATCCAAAATATATATTCCATTAAAAACATATCAAGCCAGAGTAAATAAGATTTAGGTTGGCATAACAACTTACTATTCTGTGAAAATATTTTTCATTTAAGTTGTAATAATTGTCTGTCAATTTAAAGTGAACATAATAGTTTTTTGCAAGATAAAAATGGCATGGACTTTTATCGTATCTGACTATATGATGGCACAGTCATTTGAAGACTTTTCACCAATGGGTTTTAGCCCGGGGACTCTTGGCTGGCCGTGGCTGCTTTGACAAAGAAAGTATTATGGAAGGGATTCTACGCCGCTTCAAGGCCTGGCCTTCAAGAGCATTAGCAGCTTTCACCTGAGGTCCTTGTAACCCAGAGGTTCTCCTACCATATAAAGAAGTCTAACTACCCTGCTGAAGAACCACACTGAGAAGCTCTGAGACCACAAGATCGGAGAAGGGGTCCAACTGAGCCTAAAGTTCCAGCCATCCCTGCCAAGCCACCAGGAACGCAAGTGAAGCCATCTTGGACCCTCTAGGACACAGTCACCAGGTAAATACCATAAGTGACACTAGTCAACCACAAGAAGCAGAAGAATCTCTCACTGACCCGTGCCCTAATTCCTCAACTAGAAAATAATGAGATACAATAAAAATATAAATAAAATTAATAAGATAAAATTTTAGAACAATACATAAAATCATTATTGTTTTAATCCTCATTTTAGGTATAGTTGGCTCTTCAGCAATAGATAACCACAATTGGGCTATGAGTTAATGCTATGGAATTTCAGCAAAATGAAGCATTGTATGCATTTAGTCCAAAGACTAATGTTTAATGAGAAAAATAATTAAAATTTACAAAGGAAAACGTACCGACCTGATAACTGCATTTGTTGAAGCATCAGCGTCTGAGGCATTTACCAATAAAACATCTGTCCCAGTTGGGGCATCTTCAGGAATTGCTGTCAAATACATTTTACTGGCAAAAGTAGGGACATTGTCATTGACGTCATCCACTATGACATTGATAGTTCCAGTTCCGGTCAGGGCAGGGGATCCTAGAAGGAAAAGAAAATCAAGTCTTAATGTTCATTAAATAACAAAAATAATAGCAAACTTAACAATTAGCTGTAGACAGAACTACGGAAGAGAATTTAGAAAACATCCCGAAGTAAAATTTGTGAACACATAGGCAAGTGATTGAGCGATTTTTAGTGTTGTTACAAGAAAAAAATATTTTTATTTAGGGACTAGTATTCCAACTCTTTCCTAGTGATACTGCACAAAAGGAATACGTCAACCTCTTATTCTATTTTAAAGGTGCTGATTCAGCAATGCAGAACACAACAATATCATTTAAATGCCACCAAAGAGGCACTTACAGTAAAATAGCTCAAGCCAGATTTGGAGAATACCCCTGGGCCTGGAATAGCTGGCCAGCTGACAAGGCAGAGTTAAAAACTATATTCCTAGATGTGACTCTCACTGCTATTGTCAACAAAATTCAACTGGGCTTCTGAGGCCTTTAATTCCCCTTTTCTGTACTAACCAATATTTGTTTGCAGAAAACTTAAAGAAGAAAGCTTCAAGTTAACATCAAAACTCTAATCTTCCACTTGCTGGAAATAACACTATGTCAATGAGCTGACTTGAAATCATCTTTGTTGCATGTATTTAATATTTAAGGTAAATGTGAAACAATTCATTTTTATTTCCTGTTCCAGTTCCATTATCAGCATATAGTGAAAACCCAGCACTTAACAAAATCTTGGAGTACACGGTCTGTACTACACAAGGTTAGCAGACTCTTTGTGGTGAAGGTCAGATGACATATTTTAAGTTTAGACTCTGTGGGTTGTCCCACAGGTAAACGGCAAATCATCTGCCCTTAGCTGTGTTTTCAAAATCAGTTTTCAAACTTTAGTTTCTCTAAATAGAAATAATGAAAGTCTGTTTAACTGTATTTATGTAAAATAAAATAAAGTCCTGGATACTCTCACTTTTTGTTTAAGATACTATTCTTTCTCCCATAAAATTATCTCTGGTTAAACGAAGTTTAAATTCTACTTATTTCTAGTGCTCAATATTTTGTAAATAAAGCCATTCATTCACTCGCTCATTTGTTTCTCTGTAAAATGTTTATGGAGTAACTCTTTAGTATCAGGATGGTGTTGAGATTCACAGCCTTCCAATATTATTTTTTCGTAATAATATTCTAGTGATTTGCTAGTATTTCCTTACTACTATTCAAACTTTTTCCCATTAGATTGTTATTACTGATGGCATAGTACCAATCAGCTTTTAGGCTCAAATGGATAGGAACCAAAATCGACAGACTAGAAAATTATGGAATGCAGTGGTTTTGGTGATCTGGTATTTTTGTGCTCTATGTAAGGAAGCTCAAATTCTATGTTAGATAAAAAATGTGTAAGACCACTTGAACTAGGCAGTGTAATGAGGCATGATACCTCCAGGAAACCTATGCAATTAAATTTAGGCTACAAGCTGATCTTTGTTGCCATATATATCCTTCTCCGTGACATAATTTATATTAAGCATTCCATTTACATTTACATATTTTTAAATTCATGACTGCAGAAGTCCTTTTTTTTTTTTTTTTTTTTTTTTTTTTTTTTGCCGTATGCGGGTCTCCCACTGTTGTGGCCTCTCCCGTTGCGGAGCACATGCTCCGGACGCGCAGGCTCAGCGGCCATGGCTCACGGGCCCAGCCGCTCCGCGGCA
>NC_041220.1:128707097-128755059 GCF_002837175.3 Physeter macrocephalus | reverse complement strand
GTGACAAGAGAAATGCAAAGTCTCAAGTGAGTTGTGGGTCAGTGACCTTAGAAGATCTGCTGACCCATAAAGAAGGCAGCGTTTAGTCCTCTGGGAGGAGGGAGGGAAGGGGGTGATGTGGATGCTTATGCGGACAGAGAATGTGTCTGCTGCTGAGTACACAGAGGTCTGCAGCTAGTGGTGGATAAATGGAGAAGAAATGATAAAATGAGAAGTGAGCCAAAGAAAAGACCTTCGAAAAGGAAAACAAACATCTCTCAGTTGAAGGGAAACTGAAGAAGGAAAACCTTCATGGAATGCAAGGACAGTACAAAGGATGTAAATTAAGAAAGCAGACATGTACACAAATAAGAGTCAATACTGCAAACCCTCTCTAAAATCAACAGAGACTTTATTTGGCAGATAGGTGTAAAATGCACGTCTTAGAGCCAGTAACATTTAGAATGAATGGAAACTAAAGACAAAGGAAAAGGTCTTCAGGTTGAATTTAAATCCCTGAGGGTGATTGCAAGGTGCTTTTAGTACAGGGAGTACTCACTGCTGTTTGCAGAAGACCTGAATTTTAAATTTAAAAAATCAAAGGCTCCATTTCCCTTTCAGAACAGACTGTTGGGGTTAATTGCTGGATATGCATCTAACCTCATGTTTTTACCCTGAGTTGGGACTCTAATTCCTGTCTTGACTCAGATCATCAGAAAGGCACTGTAACCAACGGGGCATTGTAACCCCAATAAGAATGCCCCCAACCACCCATTTTTCTTGGTAAATCCAACCTCTCAACCTTCTGCATCAAGTTGCTACTTTTGCCAAATACTTTCCTACTCCTAAGTTTGGTATCAATGGTTGGTTTGGCAAAGAAAAATTGGGGGGTATATTTCATGTATTTAACATGAAAACAAAACATTTAGTTTTGTACTCTTTTTGCAAGGCTCATGTAAACCACTTGAAAGTCAGATTCTTTCTTTCTAGGGGAGAGGATGCATGAGATGGTGATGCAAGTTCGACGCTGCCTGGAAAACAGTCATTTAATTTGATTCTTGCCTCAAAGGATTGTTGTGAGAATTAAGTGAAAATATGTATGTTCAGTATATAGTGTAGGTGATTAAAGGATAAACTCTCCTGAAAATAAATTGCATATTTGTGAAATAAGTTACCTCTTGAAAGAAGCCCGTTTTAATCTCTCAAACACAGCACACGATTGGAGGTCCCAGTGAATGGGAAGGCTGTGTGGGGAAATGGTCTTTCTGGGCATAGGGGGCAGCATGTCTGATTCAGAACAGTACACAGAGGGTGGGGAAACGTGAGCCCCTTTTTATTTTTTATTTTATTTTATTTTATTTATTTATTTATTTATTTTTGTGATACGCGGGCCTCTCACCGTCGTGGCCTCTCCCATCGCAGAGCACAGGCTCCGGACGTGCAGGCTCAGCGGCCATGGCTCACGGGCCCAGCCGCTCTGCAGCATGTGGGATCCTCCCGGACCGGGGCACGAACCCGTGTCCCCTGCATCGGCAGGTGGACTCTCAACCACTGCGCCACCAGGGAAGCCCGCCCCTTTTTAAAATGAAATCTTACTCCTGAACTTTCCCACCATCCCGGCAAATTTGATACTGCTTCTCCCCTTCCCATTCATTTAGTCTATGAGTTGACGTGTTGGAAGGGAACGTTTATTTTTTATTTGACTGAATATATGTGTTCGTGTGTGAGGAGAAGAAGGGGGTAAAAGTAGATCACATTTTACTGGGAAAAGTGAAATTGAGGAGAAAGGAGGGTTGAATTCGTAAAAACAAAACAAACAAACAAACAAACAATAAGCATTTGCCTAAAATAGGTGTACTCCCAGGCTTCATGACTTGCCCTGTGTTCAGACTCAGATTTCTGTCCTGAATAGGATCATCAGAATTAGAAGGGGCCAGAGTGAGAATCTAGATTTTGTCCCTTTCACCCCACGGCTCTGCCTAGAGGTAGGAATGAGGGAACTGAACCCAAAGATGTGTAGGGACTCGCCCAAGGCCACATGCGAAGAGCCAAAATGAGGATGGAGGTCTCTGAGAAGCAGGTCTTGGAGCGTCTTGGCATCTCGAGCAGTGAGCTAGTGCTTTCCACCCAGCTGCCTCCTTCATTTAGAAATATTTGTGATGCTTAAAAAACAGGCAAAAAGGGCTTCCCTGCTGGCGCAGTGGTTAAGAATCCACCTGCCAATGCAGGGGACATGGGTTTGAGCCCTGGTCCGGGAGGATCCCACATGCCGGGGAGTAACTAGGCCTGTGCACCACAGCTACTGAGCCTGCACTCTAGAGCCCGCGAGCCACAACTACTGAGTCCGCGTGCCGCAACTACTGAAGCCTGCGCACCTAGAGCCCGGGCTCCGCAACAAGAGAAGCCACCGCTCTCCACAACTAGAGAAAGCCCATGCGCAGCAACAAAGACCCAACTCAGCCAAAAATAAATTAATTAATTAAAAAGAAAAACAGGCAAAAAACAAAACCAAGAAAAACCCAAATAAACTGATTTTTAATTCATCTAGGTGCTTTGTGCACCCCGCTGACTCGCTGACTCAAGGCCCTCCATCAGCCTCTGGAAATAAAACTACTGGTAGCCTTACAGCTGCTTCCTCCCTCGTAACAAAAATGGTGATGAAATTAAGTTCACCACCGCCCTCAGCCCATGCTGCCCCTGAGGAGACCATCCCACATTTCTGAGGCTTAGCAGGGTGACATGACATTATCGGAATGGAATGAGCTGGGTGGCTCACACACTTGCTACCTCCGTGTTAGGTTTCTGTGACCTTTTTATGTCTAGATTGAGCTGTGAGACTGTAGCTCACCCAGGATTTGCAAGTCAGTGATCTTGTAAGACATATCTGGTAATGAACGGAATGCTTTAAAGGCCTTCTTAAAGAATACAAAATGAACTATTCATAAAAAAAGAATTTTGCAAATCAGTTCCTTTTCTAACTCATGGTTACATTTTATAAAACACACACACACACACACACAGACACACACACCTGCCTGACTCTATTTCCTTAAAAAAGCAGCTGTATTCTTAAATCATCTTAATCTTACTTTGCTTAACCACCTAATGTCTCTTTTTAACTGTTTTAAAGCAATTTAAAGAAAAGTTCATTAAGAGCTTTAACAAGTAAATTGAACAGAAATCCCTATTTTTAAAGGAGCAAAGTTTGAAGGGAGGGTGGAAACTTTTCTAGAGCATAAAAAGCATGTTTTTTTTTTTTCCTTATAAATTGGCAATCTCTGAACCAGCCTGCGCAGCACCAAGTTGCCGGTTCTCAGATGTGAGATGGCAAACAGCATGGGAAGAGAAGTCCATGTCATGGGGATTCCAGCTGGAGCTCGGCTGTGTGCTGGCCGTGGTACCATGAGGATAGCTCAGTCCCTCTGAGACTTTAAGTTTCTTCTTAAAGTAGAGAACAGTAATAATATCTTCCCTACTGAGTTGCAGTAAGGGGAAAATAAGATAGTGTATATGAAAACGGTTCATTGGAATAAAATATTGAGTCATTGTTCCATGAGAAGCTTCTGTTGTAGTCTCAGCTCAAGAAAATTTACCCAACTGCATACTCTTATGATTGTTCTAATGCACTAATTTGACTTGTTTGTGCAGATGAGAACATAGGGCTTTAAAGTTTCTGATTATAACCTTTTCGCTAAGAGGCAGTGTAGTTTTAAAGATAGTACCAACGAGGCCCAAGTTCAGAATGAGGATTTAAAGAAAAAGACCATGTTCTCTGGAGAACTTGAGTAGGCAGCGTTCTGATTCTGAAACAAGTCAAAGCTCCTTGGCAGGAGACTGCATACAGAATAGGACCCTCTGACTGCAGGAGGGGGTTCTCAGGCAAGTGTCTTTCATCTCCTGGTGCATTGAATTAAATGGTCAGGTTCTGTGGGCACATGTGTGTAGCACAGGCTGAGCAATTGGAAAAGGTGGTGTTCTTTAGCACAGTAGGTGGCGTTTGGGGAAATTATGATGTCAGAAAACAATTCTCAGGTAGGCAGGAGCCGAGGACAAATAGAAAAGGAACAATAATCTTTTTTTTTTTTTTTTTTTGCGGTACGCGGGCCTCTCACTGTTGCGGCCTCTCCCGTTGCGGAGCACAGGCTCCGGACGCGCAGGCTCAGCGGCCATGGCTCACGGGCCCAGCCGCTCCGCGGCATGTGGGATCTTCCCGGACCGGGGCACGAACCCGTGTCCCCTGCATCGGCAGGCGGACTCTCAACCACTGCGCCACCAGGGAAGCCCAGAAATCCTACTTTTTAGGTGTTTGACTTTACATTAAAGGAAAGAAAACTAGTTCTCACTTTTTGCTTTTTTTGTATAATTGACTACAAATATTAAAATACTGTAATTGCCTTTTTACTAGTCACTTAAACAATGGTAGGCTGATGTTACAAACATTTCACACCCAGAATAGATCTGGAAGTATTATAAACACTGAAGCACATTAAAATAATATTTTAAAAATCTTACTCAACATATTAATAATGATAATTGCAAATATTTACTGAGTCTTTAGGTATTCAAGTACTGGTTGAAGTTTACTTGCACTGTCTAATCTTCATAAGTTAGTACAACTGTTATCTCCATTTTATATATAAGTAAACTGAGAGAAAGGCTGAGCAACGTTTCTAGGGCCACAGACTTAGTGAGGAATGGAGCTGGGGTTTGACTTGAAGGCGGAGCTGTTGACCACTGGCAAAAAGCCATAAGGGGTTAGCAGCTGGACAGGTACTGCTCAGTGAGATGCTCTGGGACCCTGGGCAAGCCGATCCCCGAGAACAGCACGAGGCACAAGCTAGAGAAAAAGGTCCATCTGTGAGGGACCCTAGCTATTGTCGAGGCTGTTTGTGGAGCATTTGGAGACATCAGTCTGGACATGAATTTTGAATTTTTCATAGCACATGTTCAAACCAAAATCAACTTTTCTGGGGTATTATTTTTGGCCAGTGTTTGGCCTAAAGCTCTTGAATGTGTTAAATTACATACAGTTTGATGAAATGGAAGTTAATGATGTGAATGATGTTAGTATTTCTCCCACTGGTTGCATTAAAAAAATTAACTAGAGGATATCTGTGCTTTTGTGTGGACAGAAGGGGATATCATGGGAAGGAGGCTGTACATCTGATGAACTGAGAGAAGGGATAACTAAATCAATGTCCCAGAGGACATGAAGGGCTCTTTTATCTCTTTTATTGACATTGTACTCCACTCACTAAATCTGTCTCCTTATATGCAAAATGGGAATAATGAAAATAGAACCTACCTCAAAAGAGGTGTTGAGGGGAATGTAACATGCTTAGGATAGTGCCTGGTACGTAGTTAAAACGTATTCTATAGTACTCTTCGTTGTTGTACTTGTTTTAGAAACAAAAAAATGGAACATTGACCTTCAAAAGGTCCATTTTTAATCCTACAGATTTCTGTGTCATAGTTCTCAGGATTTTTGTTCCTCCACAAAATTTTCAAGTCACTCCTATGATAATATTATTCAGGAAAAGATTTTGAATCATTCTTTTCTTTTAATGATTTTTTTGTAGTTATAAGTATATGAGATGCTTAGCTTTCAAAACTTTCACAGCTTTGTGGAAGACGTTGAATTGAAAGTTTAAAAATGCAAAATCTAAAAATTTACAGTGAGAGTTTAAAGAAGACCTGAATATGTCTGATATGCTCTCTAATCAACAGTGTTTAAACTTGTTAAGAAATAACACAGTACTGCCAAACAAAGGTTTCATCTTTGGTATTCGAAAGTGTCTGATGACACACATATGGAAAACCGCATAAAATGATGACTAACGCATTTGGTCAGGAACATGTGATTTCTTTCCTTGTCTATAAACTACATAAATATTGTTGTTGATGTGTTTTCTGAGTTAGTAAGCAAAAAGCACAAAACATTGTTTACCTAGGAAAATATTCAGCAAGTTCAATCTCCATACCAGAGAATAATTTTTTCACAAGATCTTAAAAGCGCACCAGCGACAACAGATGGGCCTGGCTTGAGAAATGGCCCCATAGGTAATCCCATATCCACATGGGACATCTTCTTAAACCAAGAACCATGCCCAGAGTCCCCTTTTCTCTTCTTATTAGCAGCCACAGCCCACTTTCAAAGCACTTGGGGTTCTTCTCTTCCTATTTTCTTCGAGAATTGATAGAGTGAAGCACAATCTCTACAGCAGCCTCACTTTCTTGTTGCCCCAGGGGATGTGCACGAAGGTCTTATTTACTTTTTAAAGTTTTACAAGGAAACTTCACAAAGACAACGTTCTACATTTCTAAGTCTTTTACTGAGATTTAACTTACTCCGAACTCTGCGTCCAATATTTTTCATTTATTCTTGGGGGTGGGGCTTTCCATCGCACACCTCACTCCAGCCTCAGACTTGTTCACTATAGCAGGCGCTCCACAAGGCCCTTCCTCTTAGCTTTAGGCAGGGAGATGAAATCAAGGGACAAAAAGCAGCAATGCCCCTGGATTTCAAGTGAGTAAGCCTCATCTCTACACACTCTTCTCAGATGAAGGAAACAAGTTCCCTAGTCCTTGGCCCACACAGATTTTAGTGCTTCCTCATCTCCTAATGGAATGATGAAGTCTTGTTTTTGTTGTTGTTCTTGTTGCTTTTCTGTGTTTGTTTGCTTGTTTTTGAACCCTTCCTCTTAACTATGTGAAAAAGTGGTCCTGGTACTTATGTTCCTGTTTCCCAACATCTTTTTGGTTATAGCCCATGTGAAGTGCTGCATGATGTTCACTATTACTTTATCTTCGGTCCAGAACTTTCTGCTGGTTCCAGAGCCTCAATATTAGTATGTCAAAAACTCAAGTCTTAATTATTCTGTGTAAACTTAGCCCACATATTTATATATAAATTGAAAAACATATGTGCAAATACATACACACATATATAATTATAGATACCTATTATTGAACATTTATTTGATAACAGATATATGTATGAGTATCTTATATATGTATTACTCATTTAATATACAGATTCATGAAGTAAGTATTACTATTTAATTTTTTAAATAAAGAACTTTAGACCCAAAGAATTTGAGCAACTTATTTACATTCAGCCATAGTGGCAGAAGGAAATCAATTTTGAACTCTTAAAAAAAATATCTTTTCTCAGTTCATTAGGCTCAGATAAAAGTATGCCACTCCTATTGCACATTTTAACTCTATATTATCATTCTTATCAATGTACTTCTGCCATATTCTCTATTAAGTTACAAACTAATTGAGAGCAGAAATAATTGTTTAATTCATCTTTATATAAAACCATAATGCATACCAATAGACTTTGTCCTCAATGTTTATTAACTTCTCCTTTGACTCGATATATGGAAATCTGATCTAGTGACTACATGGCTGAAAGTTCAAAAAGCTGAACACTTCTAGAAATATACATCTGGGAATACAGGTTTTAGCCTACGGCCAGGGTCAGAAAACAAGACTGTCGACAAAGGTCAAAGTTTTGGAGATAGTCTACTACTTATAACAGAGGGTCCCAATTAATCCTGAATCCCATGAGAAGAATCAGAATACCAGGGGCCAATGTTTAGCTTGGATGGATCTGATAAGGATGAATTACATAGGTAGTGGCGTACTAGGGCAAGATTACTTGATTTCATCTGGAATTGATTTATGAGAACCAGATACAAACAGAAAGAAGAGGTAGGATGTAATGACACAGACTGCTGGTAGAAGACAGTGAGCCAGTGAAAGGGGTTGAAGATACAAATGAAATAAAAGGACAAGATCTCAGAAATTTATAATTGTAGATGTTAGGAGGGTACAGTGGACATTTGAAATACAATTAGAGGTCAGATGATAAAATGAACCTCAAATTTCATTTTGTGAAAATTATATGTATTGTATACATCATAATCTGTGTATATATGTATATACATATATAAAAATAAAATAAATAATAGGTAAATTGATAGGAAGCTTCTGAAATTTTTAGAGCAAATAGAAAAAAATACATATGATTCTGAAAAGCATTTTTTAAAATGTGCAAAAACATATCTCACACACAAACACACACACAGACTGTTCACAGCTTAATCTTCTGATAGTCCATTATAATTGGGAAGTTCCAAGCTTTGTCTGAGTCATATTTTATACTCTTATTTGGGAAATGATTAAACTGGTATTGCCTTTTAACACTAGTGGCCTAAAAAGATCAAATATATCAAAATAAAGTTCAAGGAAACTTAAGATTTTAAAAAGAGGAGACCTTCAAGATGGAGGAGGAGAAAGATGTGGAGATCACCTTCCTCCCCACAAATACATCAGAAATACATCTACATGTGGAACAACTCCCACAGAACACCTACTGAATGCTGGCAGAAGACCTCAGACCTCCCAAAGGCAAGAAACTCCCCCACGTACCTGGGGAGGGCAAAAGAAAAAAGAAAAAACAGAGACAAAAGAATAGGGACAGGACCTGCACCTCTGGGAGGGAGCTGTGAAGGAGGAAATGTCTCCACACACTAGGAAGCCCCTTCACTGGCAGAGACGGGGGTGGCAGGGGGGAAACTTCGGAGCCATGGAGGAGAGCACAGCAACAGGGGTGCAGACGGCAAAGCGGAGAGATTCCTGCACAGAGGATCGGTGCTGACCAGCACTCACCAGCCCGAGAGGCTTGTCTGCTTGACCGCTGGGGCGGGCGGGGGCTGGGAGCTGAGGCTCAGGCTTCAGAGGTCAGTAGCCAGGGAGAGGACTAGGGTTGGCTGCGTGAACACAGCTTCAAGGGGGCTAGTGCACCACAGCTAGATGGGAGGGAGTCCAGGAAAAAGTCTAGAACTGCCTAGGAGGCAAGAGACCATTGTTGCAGGGTGTGTGAGGACAGCAGATTCAGAGCACCACCTAAACGAGCTCCAGAGACGGGCATGAGCTGCAGTTATCAGCGCAGACCCCAGAGGTGGGCATGAGACACTAAGGCTGCTGCTGTAGCCACAGAGAAGCCTGTGTGCAAGCACAGGTCACTATCCACACCTCCCCTCCTAGGAACCTATGGAGCCCACCACTGCCAGGGTCCTGTGATCCAGGGACAACTTCCCCAGGAGAACAAACGGCATGGCTCAGGCTGTTGCAATGTTATATTAGCCTCTGCGGCCGCAGGCTCACCCCCACATCCCGTACCCCTCCCTCTCCCCGGCCTGAGTGAGCCAGAGCCCCCGAATCAGCTGCTACTTTAACTCTGTCCTGTCTGGGTGGGGAAGAGATGCCCTCCGGCGACCTACACGCATAGGCAGGGCCAAATCCAAAGCTGAACCCCGGGAGCTGTGTGAACAAAGAACAGAAAAGGAAATCTCTCCCAGCAGCCTCAGCGGCAGTGGATTAAATCTCCACAATCAACTTGATGTACCCTGCATCTCCGGAATACCTGAATAGACAACAAATCATCCCAAAATAGAGGCGGTGGATTTGGGGAGCAACTGTAGACTTGGGGTTTGCTGTATGCAACTGACTGGTTTCTGGTTTTATGGTTATCTTCATTTAGTATTTAGAGTTTATTATAATTGGTCAATTTGTTTATTGATTTGGTGGCTCTCTTCCTTTTTTTTATATATATAGATATATATATTTTTTCCTTTTTCTCTTTTTGTGAGTGTGTATGTGAGAGTGTATGCTTCTTTCTGTGATTTTGTCTGTATAGCTTTGTTTTTACCATTTGTCCTAGGGTTCTGTCTGTCCATTTTTGTTTTTTGTTCTTTTTTCTTTTTTTCTGTATAGTTTTTAGCACTTGTTATCATTGGTAGATTTCTTTTTTGTCTTGGTTACTCCCTTCTTTCCTTCTTTCTTATTCTTTTTCTTTATTACTTTTTAATTTTTTTATTTTTAATAATTATTTTTTATTTCAAAAACTTTATTTTATTTTACTTTATTTTTTCTTTCTTCTTTCTTTCTTTCTCCCTTTTCTTCTGAGCCACGTGGCTGACAGAGTCATGGTACTCCAGCCAGGTGTTAGGCCCGTGCCTCTGAGCTGGGAGAGCCAAGTTCAGGACATTGGTTCTCCAGAGACTTCCAGGCTCCACGTAATATCAAACAGCGAAAGCTCTCCCAGAGATCGTCATCTCTACGGTAAGACCCAGCTCCACTCAATGACCAGCAAGCTACACTGCTGGATACCCTATGCCAAACAACTAGCAAGACAGGAACACAACCCCACCCATTAGCAGATAGGCTGCCCCAAATCATAATAAGTTCACAGACACTCCAGAACACAGCAACAGAGACGGTCCTGCCCACCAGAAAGACAAGATCCAGCCTCATCCACCAGAACACAGGCACTAGTCCCCTGCACCAGGAAGCCTACACAAACCACTGAACCAACCTTAACCACTGGGGGCAGGCACCAAAAACAACAGGAATTACAAGCCTGCAGCCTGCGAAAAGGACACCCCAAACACAGTAAGTTAAGCAAAATGAGAAGACAGAGGAACACACAGCAGATGAAGGAGCAAGGTAAAAACCCACCAGACCAAACAACTGAAGAGGAAATCAAAATCTTGGAAATAGAATGGAGAAAATACAAGAAATGTTTAACAAGGACCTAGAAGAACTAAAGAGCAAACCAACAATGATGACCAACACAATAAATGCAATTTAAAATTCTCTAGAAGGAATCAATAGCAGAATAACTGAGGCAGAAGAATGGATAAGTGACCTGGAAGATAAAATAGTGGAAATAACTACTGCAGAGCAGAATAAAGAAAAAAGAATGAAAAGAATTGAGGATGGTCTCAGAGACTTCTGGGCCAACACTAACTGCACCAACATTCGAATTATAGAGGTCCCAGAAGAAGAAGAGAAAAATAAAGGGACTGAGAAAATATGTGAAGAGATTATAGTTGAAAATTTCCCTAATATGGGAAAGGAAATAGTCAATCAAGTCCAGGAAACGTAGAGTCCCATACAGGAAATATCCAAGGAGAAACACACCAAGACACATATTAATCAAACTATCAAAAATAAAATACAAAGAAAAATATTAAAAGCAGCAAAGGAAAAGGAACAAATAATATACAAGGGAATCCCCATAAGGTTAACAGCTGATCTTTCAGCAGAAACTCTACAAGCCAGAAAGGAGTGGCAGGACATATTTAAAGTGATGAAAGGGAAAAACCTACAGCCAAGATTACGCGGCAAGGATCTCATTCAGATTGGATGGAGAAATTAAAACATTTACTGACAAGCAAAAGCTAAGAGAATTCAACACCACCAAACCAGCTTTAGAACAAATGCTAAACGAACTTCTCTAGGCGGCAAACACAGGACAAGGAAATGACCTACAATAACAAACCCAAAACAATTAAGAAAATGGTAATAGGAACATACATATTGATAATTACCTTCAATGTAAATGGATTAAATGTTCCAACCAAGAGACATAGACTGGCTGAATGGATCTAAAAACAAGACCTGTATATATGCTATCTACAAGAGACCCACTTCAGACCTAGGGACACATACAGACTCAAAGTGAGGGGATGGAAAAAGATATTCCATGCAAATGGAAATCAGAAGAAAGCTGGAGTAGCAATTCTCATATCAGACACAATAGACTTTAAAATAAAGACTATTACAAGAGACAAAGAAGGACACTACATAATGATTAAGGGATCAATCCAAGAAGAACACACAAAAATTGTAAACATTTATGCACCCAATATAGGAGCATCTCAATACATAAGGCAAATGTTAACAGCCATAAAAGGGGAAATTGACAGTAACACAATCATAATAGGGGAATTTAACACCTCACTTTAACCAACGGACAGATCATCCAAAATGAAAATAAATAAGGAAACACAAGCTTTAACTGATACATTAAACAAGACGGACTTGATATTTATAGGACATTCCATCCAAAAACAACAAAATACACTTTCTTCTCATGTGCTCATGGCACATTCTCCAGGATAGATCATATCTTGGGTCACAAATCAAGCTTAGCCAGACTCAACAAGAAAAAAAGAGAGAAGACTCAAATCAATAGAATTAGAAATGAAAAAGGAGAAGTAACAACTGACACTACAGAAATACAAAGGATCATGAGAGATTACTACAAGCACCTATATGCCAATAAAATGGACAACCTGGAAGAAATGGACAAATTCTTAGAAAAGCACAAACTTCTGAGACTGAACCAGGAAGAAATAGAAAATATAAACAGATGAATCACACTGAAATTGAGAATGTGATTAAAAATCTTTCAACAAACAAAAGCTCAGGACCAGATGGCTTCACAGGCAAATTCTATCAAACATTTAGAGAAGAGCTAATACCTCTCCTTCTCAAACTCTTCGAAAATATAGCAGAGGCAGGAACACTCCCAAACTCATTCTATGAGGGCACCATCAACCTCATACCAAAACCAGACAAAGATGTCACAAAGAAAGAAAACTACAGGCCAATATCATTGATGAACATAGATACAAAAATCCTCAACAAAATACTAGCAAACGGAATCCAACAGCACATTATATGGGTCATACCCCATGATCAAGTGGGATTTATCCTAGGAATGCAACGATTCTTCATTATATGCAAATAAATCAGTGTGATAAACCATATTAACAAATTGAAGGATAAAAACCATATGATCGTCTCAATAGATGTAGAAAAAGCTTTTGAAAAAATTCAACACCCATTTATGATAAAAACTCTCCAGAAAGTAGACATAGAGGGAACTTACTTCAACATAATAAAGGTCATATATGACAAACCCAGGTCAACATCATTCTCAATGGTGAAAAAAATGAAACCATTTCCACTAAGATCAGGAACAAGACAAGGTTGTCCACTCTCACCAGTATTATTCAACATAGCTTTGGAAGTTTTAGCCACAGCAATCAGAGAAAAAAGAAAAAAAAAAAGGAATCCAAATCAGAGAAGTAAAGCTGTCACTGTTTGCAGAAAACATGATACTGTACACAGAGAATCCTAAAGATGTTACCAGAAAACTACTAGAACTAATCAACGAATTTGGTAAAGTAGCAGGATACAAAATTAAAGCACAGACATCTCTTGCTTTCCTATACACTAATGATGAAAAATCTGAAAGAGAAATTAAGGAAACACTCCCATTTATCACTGAAACAAAAAGAATAAAATACCTAGGAATAAACCTACCTAAGGAAACAAAAGAGCTGTATGCAGACAACTATAAGACACTGATGAAAGAAATTAAAGATGATACAAACAGATGGAGAGATATACCATGTTCTTGGAAACAGAAATACAGATCAATGCAACAGGATAGAAAGCCCAGAGATAAACCCACGCATATATGGTCACCTTATTTTTGATAAAGGAGGCAAGAATATACCATGGAGAAAAGACAGCCTCTTCAAAAAGTGGTGCTGGGAAAACTGGACAGCTGCATGTAAAAGAATGAAATTAGAACACTCCCTAACACCATACACAAAAATAAATTCAAAATGGATTAAAGACCTAAACGTAAGGCCAGACACTATAAAACTCTTAGAGGAAAACATAGGCAGAACAATCTACAACATAAATCACAGCAAGATCCCTTTTGACCCACCTCCTAGAGAAATGGAAATAAAAACAAAAAGAAACAAATGGCACCTAATGGAACTTAAAAGCTTTTGCACAGCAAATGAAACCATAAACAAGACAGAAAAAATAACCCTCAGAATGGGAGAAAATATTTGCAAATGAAGCAAGTGACAAAGGATTAATCTCCAAAATTCACAAGCAGCTCATGCAGCTCAATATTCAGAAAACAGACAACCCAATCAAAAAATGGGCAGAAGACCGAAATAGACATTTCTCCATAGAAGATATACAGATTGCCAATAAACGCATGAAAGGATGCTCAACATCACTAACCATTAGAGAAATGCAAATCAAAACTACAATGAGATATCATCTCACACAGGTCAGAATGGCCATCATCAAAAAATCTCCAAACAATAAATGCTCGAGAGGGTGTGGAGAAAAGGGAACCTTCTTGCGCTGTTGGTGGGTATGTAAATTGTTATAGCCACTATGGAGAACAGTATGGAGGTTCCTTAAAAATCTAAAAATTGAACTACCATATGACCCAGCAATCCAACTACTGGGCATATACCCAGAGAAAACCATAATTCAAAAAGAGTCATGTACCACAATGTTTATTGCAGCTCTATTTACAATATCCAGGACATGGAAGCAACCTAAGTGTCCATCGACAGATGAATGGATAAAGAAGATGTGGCACATATATACAATGGAACATTACTCAGCCATAAAATGAAACGAAATTGATTTATTTGTAATGTGGTGGATGGACCTAGAGTCTGTCATACAGAGTGAAGTAAGTCAGAAAGAGAAAAACAAATACCATATGCTAACACATACGTATGGAATCTTAAAAAAAAAAAAGAAAGAAAGAAAGATGGTTCTGAAGAACTTAGGGTCAGGACAGGAATAAAGCCGCAGATATAGAGAATGGATTTGAGGATACAGGGAGGGGAAAGGGTAAGCTGGGACGAAGTGAGAGAGTGGCATGGACTTACATATACTATCAAATGTATAATAGATAGCTAGTGGGAAGCTGCCGCATAGCACAGGGATATCAGCTCGGTGCTTCGTGACCACCTAGAGGGGTGGGATAGGGAGGGTGGCAAGGAGACGCAAGAGGGAGGAGATATGGGGATATATCTAAATTTATAGCTGATTCACTTTGTTATAAAGCAGAAACTAACACACCATTGTAAAGCAATTATACTCCAATAAAGATGTTAAAAAAAAAGATTTTAAAAAGAAAATGTTTCAGGCAAATGCTCTATCAGAAAATACATCTTGGGCTTCCCTGGTGGCGCAGTGGTTGAGAATCCGCCTGCCGATGCAGGGGACACGGGTTCGTGCCCCTGTCCGGGAAGATCCCACATGCCACGGAGCAGCTGGGCCCGTGAGCCGTGGCCACTGAGCCTGTGCGTCTGGAGCCTGTCTCTGCAACGGGACAGGCCACAACAGTGAGAGGCCCGCGTACCACAAAAAAAAAAAAAGAAAAAAAAAAGAAAATACATCTTTAGTAAGTGTAATGAATGAGCCTAACCACCTAATTAAAGTTCAAACTGCAGACATTTTACATTTTTTGTTAGCTCCTATAAATTAAACACACTTTCTTGAAACTTGAACAACTATTCAGCCGAAATAGTATATTTGCTTAACTGAAATCTGTTGCTTTGCAACAAAGCCGATTTGTTCTTGACATCAAACATTTGGTGAAAGGGTCCCGACTGGGTGCTTGTTTGTTGTAATAAAGTATTAGCTTCTTTTTTTACCCATGCAGTAAATGCATATTTCTCACAGTACGTATTTTACATTTCCCCTGACAATGTATTGAAAGCAGCCATTCAATATTAACATTAAATTATGTGGTTAGATTTGAATCCAGAACATACATGAAGCAAGTAAGTATGTAACATTTTAAATATGACCATCAGCTTTTATCTTAAAAATTTCAATTTATAATATATTACTGCTAATTAGTTTTATAAATACGTTTATATAAATTAGGTATATACACATTAGGTAACATTTTATTTTTAATCATTTCTCAGGAATCTTTATCAAAAACACTGTATTTCCTTAATATAAATTCCTATACTAAATAGAGGCGACAAGTAAAACTAAAGAAAGAACTTAGTAATGTTATGAAAAGTGGCCCACAATATGAATGTACTTAATGCTGCTGAACTGTACATTTAAAAATGGTAAATTTTATGTTATATGAATATATAAATTTGGGCATATACCCTGGGAAAACCATAATTCAAAAAGAGCCACGTACCACAATGTTCATTGCAGCACTATTTACAATAGCCAGGACATGGAACCAACCTGAATGTCCATCGACAGCTGAATGGAGAGAGAAGATATGGCCCATATATACAATGGAATATTACTCAGCCATAAAAAGAAACGAAATTGAGTTATTTGTAGTGAGGTGGATGGACCTAGAGTCTGCCATAGAGAGTGAAGTAAGTCAGAAAGAGAAAAACAAATACCTTATGCTAACACATATATATGGAATCTAAGAAAAAAAAAAAAAAAAAGAAAAATGGTACTGATGAACCTAGTGGCAGGGCAGGAATAAAGCCGCAGATGTAGAGAGTGGAGTTGAGGACACGGGGTGGGAGGGGGAAGCCGGGGCGAAGTGATAGAAGCATGGACATATATACACTACCGAGTGTAAAATAGATAGCTAGTGGGAAGCAGCAGCGTAGCACAGGGAGATCAGCTCGGTGCTTTGTGACCACCTAGAGGGGTGGGATAGGGAGGGTGGGAGGGAGGCTCTAGAGGGAGGAGATATGGGGACATGTGTATGCATGTGGCTGGTTCACTTTGTTGTACAACAGAAACTAACACAGTATTGTGAAGCAATTATACTCCAATAAAGATCTATTTATAAAAAGAGTTTATAAAGTAATAAAATGTAATGGAAACTAAATATTTTATCCCCCACACAAAGCATGTCATGAGGAGTTACTTTTTGGAGAACATTTTAAAAAACCACCTCTCAACACACGTTGAAACTCTGAAATACGAGAAGCTACCACCAAATCTGAAATACAACCTGCTTCCTGCCTACTTGCCTACTGAAAATATCAAATTAATATATTTATGGAATAATTATCAAAATAGGCCACAAAATAAGATCAAGTTTTAACAAGATAAAATTTAGAAGATTTTTGAAAAGAAAAAATTTCCTCATAATAAGCTGACATTATTTTGTATTATATTTAATATTTATCCTTTAGGTAATATAAACATTCTCTTTAATATTTCAAATTGTTTGTTTCCATTTCAAACTTGGGTTTCCTTTGTCTACTCAGATTTATAGCTTAAATTGAGTAAATGAAAAGTAGACTGAAATTATCAAATTTTAATTCTATGCAACATGATGGCAATTCTAGATCTTATTCAGTGGAGTTTTGGAAGTTAGATCATCTTTCTTTTTGTATTTTTGTCTTATGAATATACAAATGAAATTCTATGTAGGAAGAACTGTTCCTACTAAAGAGTAGCTGATTTAAAGAAAATTATTTAAATAAATGATTTATGATAATACTTAGTTGCTAACAGATTTTATACAAAAACTTACTAGAAATAAGAGGAAGTAAAACAATAACCAGTTATCAACCTTGGAAACAAAATTCTCATCTAAGACAAATACTCCAATTGAAATAACCAAAACTTTCTTCAACTCAAATATATAATTAAGTGAAATGCAAGTGATTTCTGGTAATTGAAGATTACCCTAGCACAATCTGATTTATGAAATCATCAGTGCCTTATGGAAAGTTCTCAAGCAATTTTCATTATTAAAAATGTTCTTCATAACAGACAAGGCAAGCTCTTCTTCAACATCTTCCCACAAATAACACTAACAAAATGCAATATTCCTGGAACACTTAAAAAACAACTCTCTTCAGATCTAACATATGATATGCCACATTTCTGACCTCTCTTTTGATTATAGAGACATTTGCAATGCTGTGACCCTCTGAGGTGAACAATGTGACAGATAGTATTAATTTAAATGTCATCATATCCTCACCAAGAAAATAAAGCATAGTCATTAGCCCTTTTAGATTTTAGGATTAACTTTTGCAAAAGCATCACGTATCCCCTCCATCAAAAAGTAATTTCCAATCCCTGCATAAGAATGAAGTTTATTCCCTCTTTCAGTCAGATGATAAATGCCCTTAATTAGGAATGTTAATAACTGAACTTTTCCCCTCAGACCTATTAATTATGCTAACACATAGACAGTTCATTACCAGACTTTTTGGCCAAATCTATAGCCAGAATATCTCTATATTCCTTTAGTATATTAGACTGAGAACAGATAAATAAAGGTAATGTATTTAATTGGTACACAGATTAATCTCCCACCCCCAAATTAAATGCAAATACACATACAGCCCAATTGACTTACTGTGTGTGCATGTATGTGTATATTGTACATACTGTATATTCTTAGTATAATATTTAACATTTGCTTTGCACTCTATAAAACCCTGGGATATGCATTTCCTGATCTGATGAGAACAGCAATCCTTTGATTTTGAATTCATGAATATTCTTATTTTACTTGCTGTCTTAATGGCAGAGAGCCAAAAGTTGTTTCTTTCCTTTTTTTTTTTTTTCCTTTGGTGCAAAAACCAGTGCTCTTTTTAATATACAAATAATATTTAACCCAAAGAGAATAAACTCTTTAAACATGTTTTACATAAAACATAATATGGTAGATGAGCTAATCTGTGGGAAACTGAGTAATGGTTAAAAAACTGTCTCCTTGATCAGGTTTAGTGGCTTCAAATCCTATTTGCACTGATTAACAGCTGCAGACCTAAATCAAGTTGCTTACCTTCTCTAATACTCAGTTTTGTTTTTGTTTTACTTTTAATCCCTAATATTGGAATCCAATTTACAAGGCAGTTATGAGATTAAATGAGATACTATAGTACAAACTCTGGTATATACAAGCACCCAGCATGCACAGAATGAATATCCTCTAAAGTTTGACTGCCCAAGTTGTATCTCTACTCAAACGTCTTTTCTGGGAACTAAACTTTTACATCTATCTACCTGACATCTCCACTGGAGATCTCATAATGTCTAAAATACAATATATCCAAAAAATAATTAAGCATAATCCACCCTAAAAATCTTTCGTGGGACTTCCCTGGTGGCCCAGTGGTTGAGACTGTGTTTCCAATGCAGGGGACGTGGGTCCCATCCCTGGTGGTCAGGGAACTAAGATCCCACACGCCGCGTGGCACGGAGGAAAAACAAAACAAAACAAAACACTTATGTTTTAACATCCCCAAATTTCTCTGGCCGATATTCTAGGACTCATGCTTGATTTGTCTATTTTCCTAATGTCCTGTACCTCCAGTTCCATCATCAAGTCCTATCGGCTCAACCTTCAAAATGGATAAAATATTTAGCTCATTCACACCACCTCCACACTGTCTCTAATTTCAAACACTCTCAGGGATTGCTGTCATGGCCTTTAACTCACCATCTCTATTCGCACTGCTGTCTTCACCACTGCCACAAAACGAGATCTCTTCTCCACAAAGCCAGATCTCTCCAAAATCCCCTGTCACTCCCCTGTCCAAAGCTTTAATGAGACCTGGCCTCACTCTTTGAATAAAATTAAAGCTCCTTACCCTGGCCTAAAAAGTTTAGATGATCCAGCCTCTGCCTCCTCATCTTCCAAGACTCTTCCTCTCTTTTACTCTGGTGCAGCCATCTACGCCCTCTTGCTCTTCTTTAGATATAGGCAACTTGATCTCTGTCTCCAGGCTGTTTCATCTGCAAGTTTACCCAGTTCTTCACCTTTCACTGTCCTGACTGTGCTATCAAAAATAATATCTCCAATTCCTATTTTGCTAGCCACTTAACCTGCTTCATTTAACTTCATAGCATCTCATATAACTCTAGGCCTACATATTATATTTTGTCTGTCTTTCTGACTAGAATGTAACTTCTGTGAAGACAGAGACTGTCATTTTTTCCACCACTGTATCTGCAGTTCCTAGAAGAATACCTGGGAGAGACTGCTCCATAAATATTTTCTGACAAAACATGGTCAAGATGCTTTTTACACATCAATACAGCCCATAGAAGCATATGAGTCTCACTGACTCTAATCATAATTCACTCATAAGGTCTATTAAATTACCATCAGAGTTTGGTTTTAATACATACAAAATGACAATTGGCAGAGGTATTTGGCAATATTATCTTCTACCTGTGAAGTCTAATTAATTTTTTATACCTTCTCCTACTTAGCAATTTAATTTGAACAGTGCCTAAACTGAAGCTCATTTTCAGACAATCACTATTGAAATTACCGATTCCCACTGATTTGACTTCACTTAAAATATTTTGAAACATTTATTTATGTACTTGGAAAAAGAAAAATACCCGTAGAATGTTTTGTTCATTAGAGTACAATGAATGGCATAGAAGATGCAGAGAAGAAAAGCTTTCTTAAAATCGCCTTTTTGGAAATCTACGTTTTGCAGACAGTCATAAGATCCTGATTTTTTGGATACAGTATAAGTGAGCAAGAACTCGGTGGAAAGGCAGAAGTCCTGGATATTGCTCCTGACTCTGCCACCCTCTGGGTGTGCAAAGCTCTGGCAAACTGCCAAATTAGCGCAGGCCTCAGTTCTGTTTCTCAAAAATAAAGGAAATGGACTGGCTCATCTCCAAGAAGTCTACTGGCTATGAAATTTTCATTTTAAGTCAGATTTTTCTAGCTTAGAATTTTTTCATTTCTAGTTTTATTTTAAAATCTTTCCATATTACACACTGTGTTACAACTGCAATAACCCCTTACTGTCACATCATTTTGTTTTACTGCTTTCTTGTATATAATTCAGTTCCTTGCAAGAGTACTAGCAAATTTTAATGGCTCACAGACTCTGAATTTACTGGTGAGGGCAGAAGATCATCGAAGGTTAAAAAAAATTCTAAGAGACCTGGAATTACATATATAGATACATATCTGTTAGAACAGCTTGTCTAAATACCAAAATCTTCATAACAAAACTCAAAACGAGCAAAAGTTTTCATATTACATTAATGTGAAGAACCATAGACCTTTAGTATTAAGCTATGTGAAGCCAAATACCACATATAGGATATATTTTTTTGTAGCTAAAAAGGTGTTGGGTATTTAGGAGATATGGAAGGCTCACACTTTTTTGCTTTGGGAAGCCCAGATATAAGAGAATCGCCAAATGCTGAAACGTTTCAAAAGCACAGTGTCTGTTTATGCAGATTTTGAGTTAGTGAACCAGATTAAGAAAAGGTAGGCAGTACAGCACAAAGTAGAGATAAGACCTACCTAGAAACATCTACAAGATAACAGAATTGAATAAGAGCCAGAAGGTTCAGGGGAGAGTCATGAGAATATAGCTCAAGCAGTATTTTCAGCATTTGAAAGTGAATTAAAGCCATAAAATGCTTCAGTGGGTCCTTACATATGACTGCAATTTATCACATCACACTAAACACCACACAGCCTTAAAACACTTGCACTGCTTTTCAAAGCAGGGGTCAATTTGAATGACCACAACCAATGTAGCAAAAACTTCTGGAATTTCAGCCGTGAGTTAAAAAATATTGGCATTTTTCCTTTTGATAGGTCCTTTGAAAAATCTGCAAGCGATTAAATACATAATAACAAAATAAATATAAGTATGCTAAATAAATATGAAATAATAGTTACATATTAAAATAACAGGATGGTGATTAACTGATAACTAATTATCATCACTTTTCACTCATTAAATCATTCATTCATTCAATAAATGTTATCAGGCAAGTGCTATGTGACAGGTTCTGTTCGGAGTGTTTCTGGGAATTCAGTTTTGAACAAGACTTAGGAAGCTTACATGCTGCTGGAAGGATGGCAGCTATTGATGGGGTAAACAAACTATACATACTCAGATATATTATATTCTATATGAGCATATAATTTTAGATAGCAACTAGTGTTAAGAAGAAATCACAACAAGCTAAAGTGACAGAGACACTGGAGAGATGGGAAATAGAACCATAGATTGGTAGTCAGATAAGTCCTCTCTGAGAAGTCGACATTTTACCTAGAGGTAATGACAAAGCGACCAAGACATGAATGGAAAAGAAGTGCAAATGCAAAGGGCCAAGGGCAGGAAAAGGTTAGCATTTATAAAGGGGCCCGGTTAACTGGCACTGGCAATTTGCAATAAATGTTTAGCAACTGCTCTCCAGAAGCAAGTCACCTGATTCGTAAGTTTGCTGACTTCTGTGGTGTAAATACTCCTGCATTGGCCAATTTCGGCCAAACCAACATGAAGATACTGAACACAGAGTCAGGAGGTGACAATGGCCAATGGTGGCACATGATAAAGGCAGCCAGGGGTTGGTGACAGAAGGGGTCAGATAGGTGGACAGAGGTCAGGTCATTTAATGCCATGTGGTCAATGGTAAGAAATATAGTTTTTCTTCTTGGAAATCACTGAAGGGTTTTTAAGTAAGCAACAGGGCATGACGATTTAAGTTATGGTTTTAAGGTTCATTAGTTGCTTGCTGGAGAAGGTACTGTGGGGAGAAAGGCAATTAGGAAGCTCTCACATTAGCCCTGGCTTAGACTAAAGTGGTGGTAGTGGAAATGAAGAAAAGTGGATAAATTCCGGACATTTTTCGAGGCTGAGTCTACTTGTCAATGGACCTGTTGAATGTGGAGTACAGAGAAAGAGGAATGAAGAGTGATAACAAGGTTTGCCTTTAGCAACGGTGAAATCAGGGACAGAGAACAATTTATGGAGATTAGGGTGGACAGAAGTCAAAAAATTTTACTTGGCCTTACTAAGCTTAAGATGTCCAGCAAGTACGTTGACTAATATTAATAGCTAAAATAAGTCATTTCCGTATTTATTCCTGCCAATATGTTTTTCACATGGGAATTACTGTTTCCATTCTATAGATATGAACACAATGGTAACTTCTTCAAGGTCATGTACCTAGAAAGTGGTGGAGGTGGGATTTGAGCCTCTTTTTAGCTATAAAGTTATGTATTTACCTTTAGGATATATTTCCATTTTGTAATTAATTCTTAAGATTACTTTTTGAAAGTATACTGCTCTGGGTTCCCTGATAATTCCCTGCTATTTACTATATTTAAAACATATTCTTTCATTTATTGCACTTATGAGAAAATGGTAAGGAAAACTTTTGTAAGGAAGGGTCCTCGGGAACAGAATGCCAAACTATGTTAAGGACATTAACTGCTTTAGGGCCAGCTCCCCTCTTAGAAAGAAACATGGAGAGCTGGGTTCTCTGCAGGTCCTGCATGACTACACCTAGGTGAAGCCTCAATGTCCTAGGAGTTTCTACTTGGTACACATTTCTAGAAGAAGTAACAATGAGTAATATAGACTGAAGGCAGAATATCCATACTTTTCATTACACCAGTTAAACAAAATATCACCTTTGAGTTGTAGTCATTAAGTTAGTCTTTAGTAAGTAAATCCTATAGGAAAAAAATGAGGTAGAATTATTATACTCTGTCCTAGTATTGTTACTTAACATTTTAACAGTCGGTCCCACACACATAGGATAGCATGGTTGCAGCTCATTTTAAGCAGTAGACAGGAGTAGTCAGAGAGTTTCCAGATGTCCTAATCTATAGCCATGCAGTCAGTAAATAAAAATATGATGATAGTGGAATGCTAGTATTTTCTCCAAAAATATTCCAAGATTTAGAGATCTGCTGATAAAAGTAAGCTGCTGCTTCATTCGCTGCCATATTGCCAAAGTTGACCCATCTTTGGGCTGCCATCAGGTAAGAATTTTAAAACAGCAAAGCAAAAGTGATTTGTGAGCTAAGGAATAAAACTGTCAAATTTTTTCCTTCTTTAGAACACTGATATTTACCTGGTTCTTAGAACACTGCAAATTTGAGAATAACATCGCGTCTGGGACCTAAAAGCTGCCATATTTTTCTGAATTTTCTCATGTCATCTACCAATTTGACTTTCAAATCATAGCAGTGAATAAGTATTCTAAATCCTGTGTTAGAGACTTCATTCCTGGAGTATAGGATTAAACTGCAGATTCTGAAGCCCGATATCTGAAACTCTCGCATTCTTCTATACAAGTGGATATCGATGATACCAAAAGTATACAAAGGAATTGACTATAAAATTACCGTCACATATGAGTTTTAATCATCTTAAAAGCATCTAGTCAACTTACTTCACAATTTCTGATTGCTTTACATGTGATCTGTATGAAATGACCTTCAGACACCTAATTGAATACTTATACCCCTGTGGCCTCATAAACACCAGTCCATTTCAAGGCAACCCCCCAAAAAGCACTCAAAAAATCTGTGCTTTGGGGCAAAATTCAAGCAATTCTCTAATTTCCAAGACTGCCAAAATACTGTGACCAAGGCACCAGTGTCCCTGAATCTCATTTATGTCTCCCACCATGCTCCTTAGCACCATATTTAAAGGCCTGAATGACAAACTTCCAGATACTTTCATTTTACTGATGATATGAATTTTCACTCTCTACAACTCTAACTCTCTTATCTCAATATTGGGTAGAATATACACACACTTGGTCTTCACATGTTTCATTTAATGGCAACAGTCCTTCATAGAAATTAGAGTTGCACTTGCATTATTTGTCCTTATATTAAGAATTCCAGATCCCCAATTTTCCCCAGGATCGAGACTGATGGCATCAGGAATGCACACAGTTCAGCTTCCTGGAACCAGGACTTGGTTCTTGTGCAGTCTGCTCACTTAGACCAAGGCTCTACTGAACCTCCTACTTGCGAAAGTTCTTCCCAACAGGTTGACTCACCCATGAGTATTAGAAGAGAATAATTTGAACTCTATCATTTCAAGTTTTCTTTCTCTTTCTTCCTCCCTCCCCCCCCTTCCTTCTTTCTTTTTCTTTCATTCTTTCTTTTTTTCCTAATGAAATGTCCCTTTTGTGCTGTCATATTGATGGAGAAACAGCATTACAGGTGGTGGTTAAGCTTGCTGGCTAGCCCACAAAGGCTTGCTTAACCATACTTTGGCTGAACTACAGTTTTTAAATGGTTAAGCACTCACTTACTATGCAATATATTCTTCGGAAGTTTGAAAAAAAATCTGATACCACAATACACATTTTTAATGTAGCAATGTATAAAATGTAAAAATATGAACTGCAGTTTTAAAAAATGCTTTTGAAAAGCAATTCACATATTTTCGAATAAGAATACTTATGTAGTAAAGAACAGGGCAAATATTTCTCAGAATTTTAAAATGTTTAAAGTGCACGGATCACAATTTTTTTAAAAATCATTATATACGTGATGTGGTAGGCATATTTAGCAATTTAACATATGTTGTATCAATTAAACCTTGTAATAAAATATTTTGTAATTACTATTATCCCCATGTTACTGAGAAAGATACTGAGATTGAGAGAGATGATACTTTTTGCCTGAATCATGGAGAAAATTATGACAGAACCAGAATTCAAATCAAGATCAATTCATATTCAAAGCTTTGATCATTATATTATATTATATAGAATAGTATTGGGTTTACTTTACAAATAAAATAATTTTGAAAATGAATATATTTTTCAAAATTTACTTTACCTCCACACTAAAACCTTCATGTACACTAAACTTGGAAGTCAGATATTTTAGGGTCTGAATCCTGCTCTTCTACTTCTTGGAGGTGTAATCCTGGGCAAATTATTTCACCACTGTGAGCTGGGGTTTACTGTAAGTAAGGTGGAAATAAAAGTGCCAAAGTCTTTGAGATAATAAAGAAAAGTAATGTGTAGAAATGGGTTAATATCTGTAAAACCTGACAAACTGCATGACTCAGATTGCCAAATGTCAAAAAAACAAGCATTCCCTTCTCCTTCACAATATCCCCCCTTGGCTTTGTAGGCACACAAAAAGATTTTTAAATTCTCAGAATGATTTGATTGAAAACAGGCACTCTTGTCTAGATGATTACATTCTTTCTCTACCATGGCTTTTGACTTTAGAATGTTCCAAAGTACAAATCCTCTGATGGAGAACTTCTGTGGGTTGTGCCCTGCCCTGCACTGCATTCGCACAATCACAATCTGCTCCTCACCCTGGGATGACCTACTTGTGACACACCATCTTGTGCAGCAAGTTTTATAGTGACTGATGCCTTAGCGACCAGATTCCTGGTTCTGGTTTCTCCTCCCCCACTTGACCTCCACAAAGGCTGTTTTTGTGCATGCCTAGAATTGACTGCACACATCCAGGAACTGGAGAGGACAGCTGAGACTGGGGTGTTTTCGTAATAAAACCTTGGTTCTAAATATCTGACCCTCCACCAGTTTCTACTTCATTTCATCCTCCCTTCCCTCCAGGTGCTCTTGGATTGATTTGAATCAATACTGGATTGATTTGAATAATGTGGCAGTGACTGCATTTTTCACGTGAAAATGCTTACCTACTGACCAAGAAGCACTGCCTATACATATAATGAAACATGTTTCAGATCAACTTGTTTAAGTTTTATGTGGTTACCACACTACATTCTGTTCATCATTCTCTGGGATTTTATAGTTTGCCTGAAATGTAATATGGTCATTCACACCCATTAAAAAATATAGAGACTAGTTCTTTCTTTCATAAAATAATAGTCTCAGATGATTACACTTCCAAAAGCAAATGGCAAATAATATATAGACAGAGCCACCTTGATTAATAAGCAATGGCACTATCATTTGAATACTTAAAATAAATTTATTATTACTCAATCTTAAAATCTCCTTTTTTAATGAGAAGTGGTAACATGAAATTGTATACTTCGAAACTGGTTATATATAAAAAAAATTGATATATTATATTCATCAAAAACGTTTCAACCACAGTAAAAACAGCTCATTTGAACATTCAGAATTGTTCTTCTATAGCAGGAGCCACATATTTACATAAATATACATATACAAAAAATGTCAGTCCTTTGAGGTTCAAACAAATCTGCCTTGGCTTAAAACAATTTCAACAAAATTTTAAAATATGTCAACATTACTAAATTCCTCAATACTTAAAATACTAAGTTGTGACAATTTTTATATGAGTGTTACATAAAGACAATGTTTCATAATTCCCTGATACTTTTGTAGATCATGGTTCATTCATCCATTCATTCATTCAAAAAATATTTAAGCAATACCTACTTTCTTCAAGGCATAATGGTTCTTTAACAAATTTTTAGTTGTTTCAGTTTTTAGTTAGAAGTGATCAACACTTATGAATAGAGTCAATATATGCAAAATAATGTAGTGGTAAACAGTAATGTTCCTTTTTTGAATAGATTGTATTCTATGCTACTTGCTATACAATTTTATGTAATGACTATTTCCATACACTAAAAGCTAACGTACGCTGCTTTTCTTTCTCTCCGTGGTAGTCCATTACACTGCTATCTCAGTGAGAACCCGGGGCTCTCACTGCTCTTTTTGGAGCTCTGTGAGGCTTCACCAAATGCTTATTATGGCTACTTACAATTTTGCAGAACCTAAAGGACTAATGAAGTAAAACTCTAGACCCACTCTCTTAACTCCAAGACCAGTTAGAACAATTTGGATGTTTTCAAAGCTAAAGTATTGGGTTGGCCAAAAAGTTCATTTGGGTTTTGTTCTGCAAAAACCTAAAAGAACTTTTTGGCCAACCCAATATTTCCAATGCCCCGCAGCTCAAGCAGTAGAGCATCAAGTCACCCCCAGAGGTACTGGGGCATCCTTCCAGGCAAGGACACATTTTGTTTTACAGGAATAGAGCTTTGCTTGTAATGTGCTTAAGCTCTTACCACTTACATATAAATTTCATAAAGTGATATATGTTCTATAAATGATGTAGATACAACTGGAGTTCCAAGCATTAGTAAATTTCAACAAATATTTAAATTAATGGTAGACAAAAATACTTCCATTTATTTATATTGTGAAGAAATTCTTCACAGTTGAACAAGATTATTACAGACTTACCTGAATCTGTAGCTGTGATCGACAAGACAAAATGCTCCTTTGTTTCACGGTCCAAACTCTGTGTCACTCGAAGCTCTCCACTAGATGAGAGTGTGAAAGCATTGTCTTCATTACCACCAAATAGAACATACGAGAGTTTGCTGTTAGAACCTTGATCGTCATCTCTTGCCACGACCTATAGGAGAGAATAATACACACCATGAATGCGAGTAAAACTAACAAAATGTATATCATGAAATAAAGGGTATCATTAAACATAATGAGGTAGAGCCATATGTTCCAATATTAAAAGGTTTCAAAGACATGTTTGTAAGTTTCAAGCAAAAAATTAAAATGGTACAGAGTACTATGCATTATTTGTGCAAAACTAGGCATAAAAGCCATACAGTGAATTTTTGGAAGGCTTCACAAAAACTTTTAACAGCAGTTTCATCCAAGTAGTTGGATTTGTAAAGAGGGAAGGGAGAACAACATTTGTAACGGTTTTCAAACTTTTATATCATTTTATTTTCTTACCATGTGCAGATATTACTGTTATAGTGAAACAAAATTCAAAAATACACAAATGCATAAATATGTGCAACATGATAAACACAAAAGAATATAACTGAAATGCAATATTTAATCTACAAGGAAATCAATAAGTCTTTAGGTATAATTTTCATAAAACTGTCCTTTTCAAGATTTGCTATACCTGCAAGTAAGCATTTTTGGATGAGAAAGAGGAAGAGAGTGGGGGAAGCATGTACATTATAATTAAGTGAGAGTCTTATAATGAACACAATATTTGTTTTATTTAAATATACTGACCTGAAGAATTGTTCTGGGTAGTGTCCCCAAATTCTCAGGGACATTTACAGAATATGGAGATAGCTCAAATATGGGAACAAAATCATTAATATCCAGTAGAACAACGCTGACAGTGGAGGTATCAGTTCTGGGGGTGCTGCCCCGATCTGTTGCCTGAACAGTTAAAAAGTAAGTAGGGGTCTTCTCTCTATCCAAGGGCTTAGCCACAGTGATTGCACCTGTGACTGAGTCAATCCGAAATTCCTGATTGGCATTACCATCAATAATGCCGTAGCGGACCTGTCCATTTGTACCTTCATCTCCATCTGCTGCAAATACTTGTACTATATCCGTTCCAGTAAGTGTATTTTCATCAATCTCCACTTTATACACGGCCTGTGCAAAAACAGGGTTATTATCGTTGATGTCAAGTACCATAACTACAACCTCTGTAGATGAAGAGAGAGATGGTTGACCTTTGTCTGTAGCCACCACTGCTAGAGTATAATTAGAAACCTCTTCTCGATCCAGTTCTCCAGTGAGCCTCACTTCTCCATCAATGGTCCCAATACTGAACTTGTTTCCCGAAGGGTTCAGTAGGGTGTACTCAATATAGCTATTTGGGCCGCTGTCTGGGTCAGTTGCTTGTGCTTTGAAAACAATGGTATCAATAGGTGTGTTTTCTGGAATGTACGTCAATTTAGGGGAAAGAAATGTTGGTGGGTTATCATTTACATCCAACAAAATAATAGAGACTTGAGCAGTGCTTGTGAATCTGGAGGCTGGAAGCTGTGGCAGGTCGTGCACTTGAACGACCAGATTGTAGAAGGACTGACTTTCCCGATCCAAAGCTTTCTGGACTTTCAGTATCCCATGCTTGTCAACTGTAAACTGCCCAAGGCTATCACCAGAAGCAATGCTGTAAGCCAACTGGGAGTTGATGCCTGAAATGGAAGGGAAAAATTAAATTTTCTGAACTATGTGCTGACTGCAAACTAAACTGCACCAAAATTTTCATGATATGAAACTGCACGTTTGATATATGATGCCTCCAAACACACCTTACAGATGATTTAGCCACAGTTAATTTTCTTTATAAGTAATACATAACCCATAATCCTTTTCTTCTCAATGTCTGATCTGAAAAGATATTTACAATCTGGTGAACAAATGGTCTATATACTGCGGGCTATTTACCATGGTGTTGAAATGCTAAATTACAAAAATAAAGAGGAAAAAAATATTCCAGAGAGCGGATATTTTCTATACATTTACTTATTTCTGTCACATAATTCCTGAGAGTTCAACATTAACAGTGCCACACTATACTACTAGCCAAACATTTATCACTTTAGTAATTTATTGAGGCCGACACCAATTTTCAGAGAAGTGTAATAAAATTTTCTGATGTATGGCATTAGTCATGGATGCTTTAAGTCTACTTTTACATTTCTTGTCAGAACCAATAAATACTTTTTAATTCCTATTAAGCATCTGGCTAATGGCCTTTGAGAAAATAATTCTCTTTCAAATTTTATTATGTGTAGGTACCGTGTTTTAAAAGTAATTTTCGAAAGAAATATTAGCAGTAAAAGGCTACAAATATAAAGGTTCACACTATTTGGGGGCTATTTTTAGATAATATTTTATCTACTTTTTCCCAGGAACATGTGTCAAGGACCTGCTGTATAGCACAGGGAACTCTGCTCAATATTATGTAACAACCTAAATGGGAAAAGAATTTGAAAATGAATAGATACATGTATATGTATAACTGAATCACTTTGCTGTATACCTGAAACTAACACAACATTGTTAATCAACTATAGTCCCACATAAAATAAAAAGTAAAAACAAAATTATATATAAATCCTCATTTCATAAAGTGATTGCAGAGATTCTTCTAACAAAGATGATATAAAGAATGGATCAACCTATTAGTTTAGTAAATAATTTAAAGGTAAACAACAGATAAGCAGTACAAACAGAAAGAAAAATCATATTTTCTGCCCCAGAACAGCATTTTCGTCACTGGTGCACAATGTCATGTGTACTTTTATATTTTATCATACAGCTGTTGGGCAACCATAGGATAAGAATTTCTAAGAAACATAATTGTATATCTAGATAATTCATCCTTAATAAAGATACTATACTGTGGGATCTTCTGCTAGGAAAAATCTGTTGAGTTACATAAACTGCTTACAAACAGCTCCTATATTTCTGAAGTTAATTTTAACTATTCAGGTGTCAGAAATGATGTCCACTCTTTGCCAAAAGTCTTCTAGAACAATTTGATCGCCTTTTTCCTCTTTTATTTCTTGAAAAATACTCTTTCTCAAGATTCTGTGAATATTTGAGTTTGCTTTCGCCTTTTCTTTAAACTCATTACAATCTTTATAAAGGTAAGTTTAGTTGAGTAACAGGATTTTTTTTCTACCAGGTAAAGTCTGCTTGTTCTTTTTTAAAAAAAATGCTAGAATTATTATTTTCCTGTGATTTAATAGTCTCTTATCTAATATCTTTTGTCAATATGTTGATGCAGAGAAAAATATTTATGGAGATAACTTTCGGGAACTGGCTTATTCACAAAAATTTCTAGGATAAACAAGGATTGAGTAGACCTTTGAAAAGGTAGGATTTTTCACCTCATTAAGAGTTGTGGCTTTTAATCCTTGTAGTTTATTTAAGACTATTCACAAGAGAACAAAGCAGAGGTTATAAAGTTCAAAATACTTAGGAGTCTGAGGATCAGGAAAAATATGAATAAATAAAGCTAACAGAGGCCACAGCTCAATTCACCAGCAGGAGACAAAGAGAATTTTAAGATCTGGATAGAACAAGGTCAACAGCCTACTTCAACTCTTCGACTTAAAATTCCACAGGTTTGGGGGAAGAAAAGTTCTATCAACTGATGCAGAGAAAAAAAGTTTCATTAACTGGTGCAATATATGTGTATATTACTTAGAAAGTAATTTGATTTTAAAGATATATACACCCATATATATTATATATATATATATTTAATATATTTTTAAATAGAATTACTCTCTAAGGAAATTTTTTGCATTTCCTATGGCGAACTCCATCAGTAAATATTTAATTCCTATTCTTCGAGGCACAAATTCACACACAATTATAATTGAGAAAAAAGTTATGAAGACATCTGGATAAAAAGAATACCAACAAGCAGAGATTTAGTTCTATGTAAGCATATAAAACCTTTCATGCCCAAGATCAAAAGAAATTTAAAATACTTACAAAATTACAGATGGCTACAAAGTGATGGCCTAACATTTCTACATAAATCAACTGGAATGCAAGTAATTAAATCAAGGATCTGAACACCCTTGGTCCACTGTGTATGCTGCTTCCTGGAGTAAACAATTAACTTGCAGAGGCAAAAAGAGAACATGATACCAAGATTTGATTTATAGCCTTGTAAACAGCAGGACAGCCTCCTTTTTAGGGAAAACGTTTAGTGGAGTAGGTGGATGGTGGAAGTAATAAATATTAAACTTTAGCTAGAATTATGAAAAAAGAAAAATTTGGTTTTATATTCAAATTCATAATGACAAATGTATCAGGTGATGACATTAAAAATGAACTGATGATAACAATCATTATCTTTGAAAAAATAAACATAGAAATACAACTAGTTTTGCACAAAATATTGCAGTATCATCTAAGAAACAGCTCTCATCTCAGGAACTGAGACCTTACAGTTGCAATTACAGGCCATGGAAGCCATCTATATGGACTTTACTGTAAAGAAAAGGACTTTTCATTCCTGTCAAGTCTAAGTGACTCTGGGCATGTGCTCTACATCTAGAAAATACCTGTAGACATATTGAAACTCAAAATTCTCCCTGAACCTTTGTACTATCCTGAAAAATAGAGAGCTCAGGCCATTCTTCTCTCTCTGCTCCTTGCATCAAATATCCCAATCATGAATCACTAAATATATTATTTTAGCATTCTATAATTTATTCATATGTGTTGGGACTTGAATTTAGTGGGCCTTCATAGCACCAGATTTTTAAGCTTAGAAAAGTTCATATTTCTAACCATTTGTGTTCAATGTTCTGAAAGCAGTTTATTTACATGACTCTTTCTTTCCTTCTGGCAGATATTTTTTGTGTGTGTGGTTGTGTTAGGGTTTGTGTTTTTTTCTGGTTGATTTTTGTTTCAATCTTAAGAATAATTTAGTTCCAGGAAATATAGCATGTAACTAAAGGTATGTAGCTCTGCTATGAAATGTGCATATTTATTCACAATCCATAAATGATGTCTAATTATTTCTATGATGAACTAGTATTTGTCAACTTATCATAGAGCTGTAACACATGGAACTCTTGCAAATAGCATTCACTTTTATGAAGCAGTTCCAACAAGGTCATCAGGTTACTGGAATATGAAACCCATTTATAGGTAAAATGATCTGCATTGTGTACCAAGCATATTTATTCAGCAATAAATTTATTCAGCAATAATTACAATTGCTTTATGACTCTACAACTCCCCAATATTTTGAAGAGTTTATGAATTTATTTCTAGGATAATGTAATACTTATCAAAGCCAGAATATTTCCATGAAACTTCCATTTTATAATACTTGGCCTCAATATAATACTTTCTTAACTGTATGCATGAAAGCCTTGAGATTAATACATGTGCTACTTATCTTGTGAACACAGTAAAATATTTGCTTTATTCTTATTAAATGGTATGTAATCTAAAATTTTAGGTTAAAATTAGAGAATTTAGATATAAGTAACAGAAAATGTTAAATTTATTTCCATATAAAATGTCTTCATTTAAGATGACAATGTTCTCTCATCTGAAAACTCTTAACTGGAGATTAAAATGAATTTTCTAATTAGAAAAATCTAAATAATATTGTTTGTGAAATATGTTGAGAACTATTTAGTATAACTGAGTTGGCAGTTTTAAACAAAGGTTACCCTTGTACAGTCTTATCATGATCCTTGTAATTCAGAGAGATTAGAAACTGTGTCCTATATTTTAGGTCAAAGTACAGGAAATTACACTGATAAAAGTATTCTAAACTAAAACAATGGAAAAATGTAGCTTGAAACTTTTACCTAACACAATTAAAGGCAAAAAAAAATCCATAAAAAAGTAACTTGAAGTCAATGGTTAACACATTTCTGTGCATATGCTTGCATGGATTATTCCAGCAGCTTTCACAAAAAAAGTGTCTTATTTGCTATTTTCCCAGTTCCCTACAATCAAGGTGTGAGGATAAATGAAATTTACTTTAGAGCTGCACACAATCCTATGATACAATGGACTCTCTCTAATACATAATAAATAAGTCACAATGAAACCTGGCAGATAATTCTTCACTACAGAAAAGTTGGAACCAATAAAAAAAGTTCATATCCAGAGATCAGGTAAATTAATTAAGTTTATGTCAATAATAATAGAGAAATCAACATCCAAAATAAAGATTAACCTCAGTTGTGTATAAAGCCTAATGGTAGACAATTACAGAGCTGGGCTGATGTACACGAAATAGACTGAGCAATGTTCTTAGGCCAGGACTGGGTACATACTAAGGCCAGGTGGCCCATCTTATTTGCTGGTTCCCCATCCACAGATTCAACCACCATGGATCAAAAATATTTGGGAAAGAAAGATTCCAAAAATTTCCAAAAAGCAAAACTTGAATTTTCCATGCACTGGCAACTATTTACGTAGCATTTATATTGTATTAGGTATTATAACTAATCTAGTAATCTATAGGGGAGGATGTGCATAGATTATATGCAGATACTACACCATTTTACATAAAGGATTAGAGCATCTTGGATCTTGGTACCAGTAGGGGTCCTGGAACCAATCCCCTGCAGACACCAAGGGACAACCTGTATTTGACAATTGTCGGTTATTGTTACTAATATTATTAGCAATTTCTAGAACTAACATTACAGGCACTTCTATTTTAGGTATATTTTATGTGTCCAATATTAGCTGTGCTTAAATAAGAGGGGAAAACTTCAAAATGTACTTAATGAATTCTAAAGAAAGCATTCTCATGAATTAAAATACTGTGCTCTTTGCCTCTCATATCTTTCTAAGTGGCAATTCTGGACACTCCTGAAAGGAAACTAAGTATAGAGCAGAATGTTGAGATAGAATGGTACGCTGAGATTACATAAATCATTTAAGTCAGCAAGAACCAGGAAATTCTAAATTAAGGTTGATATGCCTATGTCACAAGGCATATCCTCGGGCTAGAGACCCATTTCCTCTTAAAATAATGTCCCTTGTTTTCTCAACTGAATGAACATTTAGCTGCATCCAGTGGAAGGGAAAACAAGGTATTAACTTTCCAAACCGTTTAGTTAAAGACTGATAATCTATACAATGTTATCTCTGAGCCTCTATTACCTGATATTTGTATATACAAGTTAGTCTTAGAAGAAAGACCAAGGGAGTCCTATTTTAAAATGAAGTTTTTCAAATAAATAAATAAAAATCAAGCAAAAATCAAACATTGTAAAGTCTAGATTTAATGTAAAATCTCAACTGGATTATAGAGCATAAATTAAAGAGATCTGAGACTGTCCTTTGCGACAAAGCATGAAAGCTTGCTGAAATACTCTGAGCAATTTTCAGTCAGAAATATAAGACTAATCAGGCATTCTTAAGTACTTTTTGAGACTTTGGTTTTCCTTTTGCATCCATATTTTATCCTTTTCATGTTACAAGAATATATGTAAGCAGATAGTTATTTATCTGACATAAACCTACCAAAAAGCTGTTTTAGGCCTTCGACATTGCCAACCTTCAATAGTGTGATACAGTTAGGGAGAGAAAAAGACAGATAAAGTTTAAAAAGCTTATAAGATGATAATGCACGCTGTGTAACTGTTATAGGTAAGAAATTAACTAATAAAATACTTTACCTTTGCATCCTCTATAGTTAAATTATAATATAGCCCTCAACTTTGGACCTATACTTACAAAATGCAATTTGGTGACAGCTGCACACAGTAAAGAAATACGAGATACAGCTGATGATATTTTTTTAATAAAGTTCAAGTATATGAAATAAAGTACATACCATCATCTGCGTCAGTAACATTAAACACAAGAACAGTAGATCCTGGAGGTAGATTCTCCATCAGAGATGTGCTGTATGAATCCAAGCTGAAAATGGGTGGGTTATCATTTACATCTAGTATATTGAAATAAACCCTAATGGTAGTAAATTGTCCCCCACCATCTTCAGCTCGAACAGTGAGAATATAATATTGCTGTGCTTCATAATCTAATATTCGAGTCAAATTAAAGACTCCGGTAACTGGATTCAGGAAAAATGTGCCATCTTCATAGTCTTCATTTACAATATATGTAATTTCTCCATTCACACCAGAGTCATCATCTGTAGCTAAAATAGCTGCTACCAAAGAACCTATCAGAAAAAATAAGAGCCTACAGTTAGCGGGACGGGGTATTGCTAAGAGAATACTTATGATATCAAAAACTTTATTTCTACAGTAAAGTATTTTAACTAGAGAATTACTACGAAAATATAATGAACACAACATTCTGTAGACTTCTACATTAACACCGATACCCACATTCCCAAACAGTATCAAAATGTATAGCATATTAGATATCCAGTAGATCTTATGTTGCAGTGTAAATGTTCTGGGGAATGAACCCTACTTCGGACGTTATTCTTCTACCTGGCACTACCAATTCATAAACATATTGATGAATTCAATGAGCATATATTGGGGCCCATTGCTAGTGTCAGGATCTGGGGATTCCAAAAGCAATAATACAAACTTATGCTGAGGGGATACCACTTGACAGCTCATATGACCGAGACGGGCTGGGACCTGGGGCCCTTTGCTGCAGTGCTTACACCTGCACACACATCTCCTCAAGCAAAACAAATACAGAGAAACTATATGGGACTAAAAATAACTGTTTGCATGCCCCGTTGGGGCAAATTCTGGACCAAGAGATTAAAAAAAGACCAAAAAATCCAACTGCCACTTCTGAAGAGCCAGGAGCAAAAACTGGGTGTTGGGAGCAAAAGCAGGGTACTGCGCATGCCCCCTGCACTCAGCACCACAAACAGGTGGGCAGAACACCTAAGCCACACCTCTGGCCCGACCCCTGGGCACACCCCTACCCTGACCCCACATAAGGACCAGCTTGCTGAGCTAGCAAGGGAACCCGTTACTTGTTTTTTGCTCCTTCCTGTGGCGGCAGGGGCCCCAGTAAAGCCTAGCCTGAATTTCTTGTCCGGCCTCCAGTCAATTTCTATTGATTGGGGAAGGCCATGAACCCTGGTCAGTATCATGACCATTGCTAGAATTAAGGCGAGAAAGAAATGTAATTACATGAAGGACATGCATAACTCATCTTGGGGACTGTAGTGAGAAGTAGGCTTCTATAAATGTTTCACTCCTCTGTCAAATGAGTTTCCACAACATATGCCTTATTCCAAACTCACTCCAAGTGTAATTCAGAATACAATTTCAGTTTTAGATAAGAAGTTCCGATAGTGGGAAGGAAGCATACCCACACCAATTACATGGATTTTGGGTACGCAAACTCAACAGTCACAGCATAATATGTTCAAATAGACAAGGTGGGAATTCAGGATTCCTATTTTACGAACATTTATTGAGCACCTGCGAACCCTCAAACCCCATGTTAGCAAACTCATATATGTTTTACCCTAATTCTAACAGGAATTGTTTCCATATACAGAAGAAGAAACTGAAGCTAAGAGAAATGAATACACTGCCCTGGTTCACACAGCTAGTAACTGTTAGAACCAGTATTGACAGGTTTTCATGTGCTTTTCTTTGCTCTTTCTATGCACAGCAACATAATCACATCAGACTTTTTTTTTTAAATCTTTATTGGAGTATAATTGCTTTACGATGGTATGTTAGTTTCCGCTTTATAACAAAGCGAACATCAGACATTTTTAAAGTGGAAAAATGTTATCAAAACTATGGTTGCCAGAAAAATCCACAATACGTGTCACAAAAACTTTCAGAAACAGAAATATCTGTAATTAGTAATCAGATGATTGGCTAACTTCATTTGCTCTCAAAAGTCTAGAAATTTGTTTGGGAATTGTAGTGAAGGTGGTTAATTAAAATATTTCAAAATCCAGCATTTATACCTAGCAGCATATGGTAGAAACTAGTCACAATTTAAGAGTAGCCAAAAAATAGTCCATAATTGTAGTCAAAGGTGATCCTTGCCAATACACTTATGGGCATGCCACCTACCTGGGGTAGTGTCTTCTGGGATGTCAAAAGAGTACACAGGCCTGGAGAACTTGGGTGTGTGGTCATTCACATCGCTGACAGTGATATTTATTCTCATATCTGAGGACTGAAGACCATCATCTGCACGAACCAGCAAGGAATATTTGGAACGGCGTTCCCTGTCCAACCTCTTGGTAGCTATCAGATCTCCAGATTCAGGGTCAATTCGGAAACTGTCATCGGCTCCACTAATGATTGTGTATGTGACAAGAGCATTTGCACCCTAGGAAAAAAAGATGAGTATCTGAACTGCTAGAAATAGAACACTAAGAGTACCACTCCTTGTGCTGAATACGTATTTGACAAAGTGAAGCTTTGGGGCTTAATTTCACATGATACTAAGATTTCAAAAGGTAACAAGCCAGAGTAGTATATTACATAGTCTTTCACCATTCACTCCATTAAATAACCACAAATCTCAACCTTCAGTATTTATATGTATATTTCAGTATTTATATAACACAATGAATCTCAACCTTCAGTATTTATATATATCATTCACTCCATTAAATAACACAACAAATCTCAACCTTCAGTATTTATATGTTTTTTAATTCTTAAAATATACACACGGAGAATACGAATGATGCTAATACTATTAACCACATAACCAGAGGTTTGCTAATGGCTTGCTCTGTGCCAGGCCTAGTGACAGCACTAAGTATGCATTATCTCACTTCAATTCACAGCTCTGTGAGATACTATTTCTCAAATGAAGACACGGGGTTCCGAGATGCTAGTTAACTTATGCAGAGGCACGCTGTAAGTGTGAGTGTGGATTTCAAACCCTAGTCTGCCTGACTCTGAGCTCATGTTCCTTCTGGTTCAAAATGAAAAGGTATTAAACAAATCAAGCACTAAATGGAGGCTTGCAATAAGCACTGTAAGAACCAAAGACAGGGATTATTTTGACCAATTTGGTAGTGTGGAGAGTTTAAATCTAAAATAAAAGAAGAAAAATCAAGCTAAAGTATTAGATTATGGGTATATGTTGGAGAATCTCAGTTGTAACACACATTGAATTGTATGGCCAAGAAACCACTAATCTTGTTTTAATTGAAAACAATCTTTTAAGGCTCTCGATAGTGTAGGATGGACCAGAATGAGGAGAGGCCAGAGAAGGGAGATAGTGAATAAAGTTTGGCCCCAAGAGACTGGGGCTTTATTTCCTCAAGATGAAACTCTATACAATCTGTATTATTTTCTGGTTCCAAGTCCCTGTTCTGTAAAATGAAAGCAGGGATCCATTCCTGTTTTCTCTCAGATCTTAGAGCTGTAGCACTCAAAATCTGAGGTATGAACTAGGAATTTGGCAGAAGGAATGGAAAAGTTGAGAAAAATAGAACATTTATTAAGTGTTTATTAAGTGCTAAGCACTGCTCTGAGCACATCACTTCAGGGGCACTAATTGTTTAGATACTTAAAGGTAATCCAGTTGGGTAAGTACTATTATTATCCCAATTTTGATGATAAAGAAACTGAGACAAAGAAATATGAACCCTGGCTATCTTGCTCTAGAAATGAGACTCTCAATTATTATGTACCAAACATAATACACAGGACAAATTAGTAAGATCTGATAGGTTATTGGATACAGAAGTAACAATAACAATATCTCTCATTTGTTCAACATTCCCCTATATTCTCATTTCTTTCTTTTTTTTTTAAATTGCAGTTGATTTACAGTGTTGTGTTAGTTTCAGGTGTACAGTAAAGTGAATCCGTTTTATATATATATATATATATATATATATATATATATATAACTCCACTCTTTTTTTAGATTCTTTTCTCATATAGGCCATTACAGAATATTGAGTAGAGTTTCCTGTGCTGTACAGTAGGTTCTTATTACTTATCTATTTTATGTATAGTAATGTGTATATGTCAATCCCAAACTCCCAGTTTATCCCTCCCCCCTGCCCTTATCCCCTGGTAACCATAAGTTTGTTTTCTACATCTGTGACTCTACTTCTGTTTTGTAAGTAAGTTCATTTGTACCCTTTTTTTAGTTTCCAAATATAAAAAATATGATTTTTTTTTTCTGTGTCTGACTTACTTCCCTCAGTCTCATTTCTTTCTTTTAACAACCCTAGGCAATGGGTGTAAAAGTGAAACAGAAGGAAAACAATTTAATTTCAAATTACTTTGGCTGTGAATTAGGAGAATACTCTTGCTGAAGACATCTCAGGATAGGATCTGCTTTGACGCAGGAGAAAGTATGCAGTGACATTTTATAATTTTATGTATAGTATGTGAAGCAATTGAAGGATAGTTTCATAGAAATGGTTACGTGGCAATGGGCATAACCATAGAAATGGTTGTGTGGTCAGAGATCTGAAAAGGGGTTTCATAAAACTATCTGAAGGTCAATACATGTAGGTCACAGTTGAGGCCACAAGATTTGTTGAGGATTGAAATTACAATAGATCAAGAAAGGAACAGCAGCATAAAGATTGAATACTACGTTTAGAGAGTGGGAAAAAGGGGCAGGGACTAAGGGAGGAAGAGGGGGAGGGACCTAGGAGACCCAGAGGACAGCCTGCCACAGAGATTAAAGGGAAGGTTTCAAGAAAGAACAGATTTTAGCAGAGTAAAAAAAAAAGAAATTAAGGGAAATTAAAATTAAAGCACCCTGTGCTCGCTTTGGCAGCACATATACTAAAATTGGAACGACACAGAGGAGATTAGCATGGCCCCTGCGCAAGGATGACACACAAATTCGTGAAGTGTTCCATGTTTTTCTAATGAGAATCTACTGTATAGCTCAGGGAACTCAGTGCTCTGTGGTAACCTAAATGCGAAGGAAATCCAAAAAAGAGGGGGTATATGTATATGTATAGCAGATTCACTTTGCTGTACAGCAGAAACTAACACAACATTGTAAAGCAAGTGTACTCAAATAAAAATTAATTTTAAAAAATTAAGCACCCATCTGGATTTGATGATGCGGGATGCTAACTTTACAGTATTTTAAAATATCTTATAAACTTACCTATATATTGTTGCAATTATGAGCAGTTTGATCTAGATATGTTTACTTATATGTATATTATAATTGAAATATTGAGTTAAATATTATACACTGTACTGGTTGCGATCTGATGCTCTGGGGTCATAGTTTGGGGCTTGAATATTTGCCCTAATACTTATTAATTGTGTGTCATTGGGCCACTACCTAACCTCTTTGAGCCAATGTTT
Source organism: Physeter macrocephalus (assembly GCF_002837175.3). NCBI lineage: Eukaryota > Metazoa > Chordata > Mammalia > Artiodactyla > Physeteridae > Physeter > Physeter macrocephalus. The sequence goes on along the minus strand of NC_041220.1, from coordinate 128,714,134 downwards.
CCTTACCTGGACAATCGGGTTGGTAGTAATACCTGCCACATAGGGCTGCTCTGAGGATTAAAGGCGCTTATACGTGTAAAGGACCTAGAACAATCCTTGAGAAGCTTTAAGCGTATGACAATGCTAATTGTTACTTTTAGTCCTATTTTAATTATTTTCTTATAAAAGGAATACAAGTTAAATGTATTTGATGACTGAGTTGTTTGCAAATAAATAATTTAAGTAAAAATTTGATTAGAGTCGCTATATATCCCAGGGAAAATATTTTCTGATTTCCTGTTAATATGTAGTATTGAGTCTTGACACTGAGGTAAAAGTAGTGTTGGAATTGTCAACTTCAAAAATTGCTTTTTGATTTAAATATACTCACATAAAACAAATATACTTTTTTACCATATTAAGCTATAGCAAGGTATTTATTAAAATATACAGGCTAAGAACTCTCCAGAAGATATTAGGAAGAACATAAATTTAGGGTGTTTAGACTATAAAGCTGACATGCTGGGAAATTTCAGCAGCTGAAGTTTCCATACATCTTTTCCATCACAGATTAAATATATTTTATCTTCATGACCAAACACATAAGGGGATGATTTCTAACAGTCGAAAAATACTCTTTCAAAATTTACGTTAAGTGGCATTTGCTATATTTGTACTGCATTCCTTAAGCCAATCTTAAAATTTAGTAACGTGAATGCCTCAAAGAACATTTTAATTTAGTAATGGAACAGCTAGGTTTAACATACTATGCACATTTATCTTGTATATTCAGGTGTACACACAGTGTCTAATGTATTTATCGTAATTGTATGGTTTAACAAAAACATTCAATAAGAATTTTAGACTTCTAATCTGACCACATTCGGTACCATTTGTTCTATTTCACAAGGAATTCGATTATTCTGGTAAAACAGTACAGGGAAACACAGCTACACTCAATTCTGACCTATTAAAATGGAATTTGGAAACTAGGGGAAAGCCAAGATACAAAAACATTTCAAGCTATTGTAAAAATGGTTTGAAATTTAGAAATGTCCTGTCTGCAAAATGACTATAATAATGAATACTCCTAAACTTATGGTAATTCTTCTGAACAGAAGCAAAGGCATCAGACTATGTCAATAAACCATCTTTTTCACTTTCAAAATCAGCTGATGTGGTGCATTAGTCGTTCTAGTGAATGTCTGAAAATGTGTAGCCAAGAGTAATGATTTAATTAGGTCTTTTGAAAAGTCTATTTATTTAATATTCCAAATATGCAGTATCAGCAATGCTACAAGAAACAAATATCGTATTTCAGCTGTAGCCCAGTGGAAATAATGCTGTTTAAAAATACTCCACTCTCCTGAGGAACCACAGAGACAAAAGTAAGTGGAAGGAATTCTAAAAGTAAATAGCTATAAATTGCAAATGCATTTTATGAACGTAAGTAGTATTTTCAAAAACACATATGGTACCATGGAACAAAGCTTGAGTATCCTGGCCAATTACAAGCATAATAATTCTGTTTATCGAAGGAAACAAGAGACTGACAAAGTCACATGCTTCTGAGAGATGTGTATCTTGATCCAACACGTTTCAAAAGATATTTAAATTACGTTCAACATGTATATGTTGCTTTCTAAAACTGATTCCTTTACCCAGGCATTACTCTACAGTGACCTACTAGTTCCTCTAACATACTAACATTTTTATCTTCAATTTAGTAATTAAGAACAAGTGTATAAAGTAAAGAATATATGGACATAATGTGCTGATTACCTACATAATCTTAGCATTTTAAAGAATTCTATTAATCTTGCAAAATCAATCTATTGGATAGTTGTGTGACAATTTAATGCTGGCCACAAAGTAAAAGCAACTCCTTGCTTTCAATATTGATTCCTACTCAAAACTAGATGAAGAAAGAAAACAGAGCTATGATTTGGTAAGAGAGAAAACATTTCAAACATATATATATATATATATATATTTTTTTTTTCAAATTTAACTAAGAGGTAAGGAGCTGACAATAGAGAAGAAGATAGAAGGTTTACCTAAAAACATTAATATTAATTTATTATAAACCACTCAAAAAAGGAAACAGCCAATAATTCTGAATGTTGTAGGAAGCCTAGGTATCCATTATGCATGGCATACAGCCAAAGAAATTGGTTTCTAAAGCCAGTATTGGAAATAGTCAGTAGTCATTAAAATGCTACTAAAAAATTTAAGAGAAAACATATCCAAGAAAGAAAACAACCTCAGGGGCTTAATCTTTTAAACATAAGAGTCCAAAAGCAGTTTTCCAAAAATGTCCTCCTTTTCTTTTTCTTTTTAAACATCTTTATTGGAGTATAATTGCTTTACAATGGTGTGTTAGTTTCTGCTTTACAAAATAGTGAATCAGCTGTACATATACATTTGTCCCCATATCTCCTCCCTCTTGTGACTCCCTCCCACCCTCCCTATCTCACCCCTCTAGGTGGTCACAAAGCACCGAGCTGCTCTCCCTGCGCTATGCGGCTGCTTCCCACTAGCTATTTTACATTTGGTAGTATATATAAGTCCACGCCAGTCTCTCACTTCGTCCCAGCTTGCCCTTCCCCCTCCCTGTGTCCTAAGCAGATTCACTTTGCTGTACAGCAGAAACTAACACAACATTGTAAAGCAAGTGTACTCAAATAAAAATTAATTTTAAAAAATTAAGCACCCATCTGGATTTGATGATGCGGGATGCTAACTTTACAGTATTTTAAAATATCTTATAAACTTACCTATATATTGTTGCAATTATGAGCAGTTTGATCTAGATATGTTTACTTATATGTATATTATAATTGAAATATTGAGTTAAATATTATACACTGTACTGGTTGCGATCTGATGCTCTGGGGTCATAGTTTGGGGCTTGAATATTTGCCCTAATACTTATTAATTGTGTGTCATTGGGCCACTACCTAACCTCTTTGAGCCAATGTTTCCTTACCTGGACAATCGGGTTGGTAGTAATACCTGCCACATAGGGCTGCTCTGAGGATTAAAGGCGCTTATACGTGTAAAGGACCTAGAACAATCCTTGAGAAGCTTTAAGCGTATGACAATGCTAATTGTTACTTTTAGTCCTATTTTAATTATTTTCTTATAAAAGGAATACAAGTTAAATGTATTTGATGACTGAGTTGTTTGCAAATAAATAATTTAAGTAAAAATTTGATTAGAGTCGCTATATATCCCAGGGAAAATATTTTCTGATTTCCTGTTAATATGTAGTATTGAGTCTTGACACTGAGGTAAAAGTAGTGTTGGAATTGTCAACTTCAAAAATTGCTTTTTGATTTAAATATACTCACATAAAACAAATATACTTTTTTACCATATTAAGCTATAGCAAGGTATTTATTAAAATATACAGGCTAAGAACTCTCCAGAAGATATTAGGAAGAACATAAATTTAGGGTGTTTAGACTATAAAGCTGACATGCTGGGAAATTTCAGCAGCTGAAGTTTCCATACATCTTTTCCATCACAGATTAAATATATTTTATCTTCATGACCAAACACATAAGGGGATGATTTCTAACAGTCGAAAAATACTCTTTCAAAATTTACGTTAAGTGGCATTTGCTATATTTGTACTGCATTCCTTAAGCCAATCTTAAAATTTAGTAACGTGAATGCCTCAAAGAACATTTTAATTTAGTAATGGAACAGCTAGGTTTAACATACTATGCACATTTATCTTGTATATTCAGGTGTACACACAGTGTCTAATGTATTTATCGTAATTGTATGGTTTAACAAAAACATTCAATAAGAATTTTAGACTTCTAATCTGACCACATTCGGTACCATTTGTTCTATTTCACAAGGAATTCGATTATTCTGGTAAAACAGTACAGGGAAACACAGCTACACTCAATTCTGACCTATTAAAATGGAATTTGGAAACTAGGGGAAAGCCAAGATACAAAAACATTTCAAGCTATTGTAAAAATGGTTTGAAATTTAGAAATGTCCTGTCTGCAAAATGACTATAATAATGAATACTCCTAAACTTATGGTAATTCTTCTGAACAGAAGCAAAGGCATCAGACTATGTCAATAAACCATCTTTTTCACTTTCAAAATCAGCTGATGTGGTGCATTAGTCGTTCTAGTGAATGTCTGAAAATGTGTAGCCAAGAGTAATGATTTAATTAGGTCTTTTGAAAAGTCTATTTATTTAATATTCCAAATATGCAGTATCAGCAATGCTACAAGAAACAAATATCGTATTTCAGCTGTAGCCCAGTGGAAATAATGCTGTTTAAAAATACTCCACTCTCCTGAGGAACCACAGAGACAAAAGTAAGTGGAAGGAATTCTAAAAGTAAATAGCTATAAATTGCAAATGCATTTTATGAACGTAAGTAGTATTTTCAAAAACACATATGGTACCATGGAACAAAGCTTGAGTATCCTGGCCAATTACAAGCATAATAATTCTGTTTATCGAAGGAAACAAGAGACTGACAAAGTCACATGCTTCTGAGAGATGTGTATCTTGATCCAACACGTTTCAAAAGATATTTAAATTACGTTCAACATGTATATGTTGCTTTCTAAAACTGATTCCTTTACCCAGGCATTACTCTACAGTGACCTACTAGTTCCTCTAACATACTAACATTTTTATCTTCAATTTAGTAATTAAGAACAAGTGTATAAAGTAAAGAATATATGGACATAATGTGCTGATTACCTACATAATCTTAGCATTTTAAAGAATTCTATTAATCTTGCAAAATCAATCTATTGGATAGTTGTGTGACAATTTAATGCTGGCCACAAAGTAAAAGCAACTCCTTGCTTTCAATATTGATTCCTACTCAAAACTAGATGAAGAAAGAAAACAGAGCTATGATTTGGTAAGAGAGAAAACATTTCAAACATATATATATATATATATATTTTTTTTTTTTCAAATTTAACTAAGAGGTAAGGAGCTGACAATAGAGAAGAAGATAGAAGGTTTACCTAAAAACATTAATATTAATTTATTATAAACCACTCAAAAAAGGAAACAGCCAATAATTCTGAATGTTGTAGGAAGCCTAGGTATCCATTATGCATGGCATACAGCCAAAGAAATTGGTTTCTAAAGCCAGTATTGGAAATAGTCAGTAGTCATTAAAATGCTACTAAAAAATTTAAGAGAAAACATATCCAAGAAAGAAAACAACCTCAGGGGCTTAATCTTTTAAACATAAGAGTCCAAAAGCAGTTTTCCAAAAATGTCCTCCTTTTCTTTTTCTTTTTAAACATCTTTATTGGAGTATAATTGCTTTACAATGGTGTGTTAGTTTCTGCTTTACAAAATAGTGAATCAGCTGTACATATACATTTGTCCCCATATCTCCTCCCTCTTGTGACTCCCTCCCACCCTCCCTATCTCACCCCTCTAGGTGGTCACAAAGCACCGAGCTGCTCTCCCTGCGCTATGCGGCTGCTTCCCACTAGCTATTTTACATTTGGTAGTATATATAAGTCCACGCCAGTCTCTCACTTCGTCCCAGCTTGCCCTTCCCCCTCCCTGTGTCCTAAAGTCCATTCTCTACATCTGCATATTTATTCCTGTCCTGCCCCTAGGTTCTTCATAACCATTTTTTTTTAGACTCCATATACATGTGTTAGCATACGGTATATGTTTTTTTCTTTCTGACTTACTTCACTCTGTATGACAGTCACTAGGTCCATCCACCTCACTATAAATAACTCAATTTCATTTCCTTTTATGGCTGAGTACTATTCCATTGTATATATGTGCCACATCTTCTTTATCCATTCATCTGTCGATGGACACTTAGGTTGCTTCTGTGTCCTGGCTATTGTAAATAGTGTTGCAATGAACATTGTGGTACATGACTCTTTTTGAATTATGGTTTTCTCAGGGAATATGCCCAGTAGTGGCATTGCGGGGTTGTATGGTAGTTCTATTTTTAGTTTTTTAAGGAACCTCCATACACTTCTCCATAGTGGCTGTATCAATTTACATTCCCGCCAACAGTGCAAGTTTGATAGTGTGTGGCCTTACATTTAGGTCTTTAATCCATTTTGAGTTTATTTTTGTGTGTGGTGTTAGGGAGTGTTCTAATTTCATACTTTTACATGTAGCTGTCCAGTTTTCCCAGCACCACTTATTGAAGAGGCTGTCTTTTCTCCACTGTATATCCTTCCCTCCTTTATCAAAGATAAGGTGACCATATGTGTCTGGCCTTACATTTAGGTCTTTAACCCATTTTGTGTTTATTCTTGTGTGTGGTGTTAGGGAGTGTTCTAATTTCATTCTTTTACATGTAGCTGTCCAGTTTTCCCAGCACCACTTATTGAAGAGGCTGTCTTTTCTCCATTGTATATTCTTGCCTCCTTTATCAAAGATAAGGTGACCATATGTGCGTGGGTTTATCTCTGGGCTTTCTATCCTGTTCCATTGATCTATATTTCTGTTTTTGTGCCAGTACCATACTGTCTTGATTACTGTAGCTTTGTCATATAGTCTGAAGTCAGGGAACCGGATTCCTCCCGCTCCGTTTTTCTTTCTCAAGATTGCTTTGGCTATTCAGGGTCTTTTGTGTTTCCATACAAATTGTGAAATTTTATGTACTAGTTTTCTTAAAAATACCAGTGGTAGTTTGATAGGGATTGCATTGAATCTGTAGATTGCTTTGGGTAGTATAGTCATTTTCACAATGTTGATTCTTCCAATCCAAGAACACGGTATATCTCTCCACCTGTTTGTATCATCTTTCATTTCTTTCATCAGTGTCTTATAATTTTCTTGTAATCTCTGGGAGGGCTTTCACCATTTGATATTACATGGAGCCGGGAGGTCTCTGGTGGACCAATGTCCTGAACTTGGCTCTCCCACCTCAGAGGCACAGTCCTGACACCCAGCCAGAGCAACAAGACCCTGTCAGTCACATAGCTCAGAAGAAAAGGGAGAAAAAATGAAAGAAAGAAAGAAAAAATAAAATAAAATAAAGTTATTAAAATAAAAAATAATTATTAAAAATAAA
>NC_041220.1:128645787-128705361 GCF_002837175.3 Physeter macrocephalus | reverse complement strand
TCATCTTTCATTTCTTTCATCAGTGTCTTATAATTTTCTTGTAATCTCTGGGAGGGCTTTCACCATTTGATATTACATGGAGCCGGGAGGTCTCTGGTGGACCAATGTCCTGAACTTGGCTCTCCCACCTCAGAGGCACAGTCCTGACACCCAGCCAGAGCAACAAGACCCTGTCAGTCACATAGCTCAGAAGAAAAGGGAGAAAAAATGAAAGAAAGAAAGAAAAAATAAAATAAAATAAAGTTATTAAAATAAAAAATAATTATTAAAAATAAAAATAATAAAAAAACAAAGAAAGAAAGAGGAGAGCAACCATACCAAAAAACAAATCCACCAATGATAACAAGCGCTAAAAACTACACTTAAAAAAAAAAAACCCAGCAACAACAACAACAAAGAAATGGACAGACAGAACCCTAGGACAAATGGTAAAAGCAAAGCAATACAGTCAAAATTACACGAAGATGCATACATATACACACTCATAAAGAGAAAAAGGAAAAAAATATATATATCATTGTTCCCAAAGTCCACCGCCTAAATTTTGGGATGATTCTTTGTCTATTCAGGTATTCCACAGATGCAGCGTACATCAAGTTGATTGTGGAGATTTAATCAACTGCTCCTGAGGCTGCTAGGAGCGATTTCCCTTTCTCTTCTTTGTTCGCACAGCTCCCGGGGTTCAGCTTTGGATTTTGCCCCGCCTCTGTGTGTAGGTCGCCTGAGGGCGTCTGTTCTTTGCTCAGACAGTACGGGGTTAAAGGAGCAGCTGATTCGGGGGCTCTGGCTCACTCAGGCCGGGGGGAGGGAGGGGTACGGATGAGGGGTGAGCCTGCAGCGGCAGAGGCCAGCATGACGTTGCACCAGCTTGAGGCGTGCCGTGCGTTCTCCCGGGGAAGCTGTCTCTGGATCCCGGGACCCCGGCAGTAGCGGGCTGCACAGGCTCCCAGGAGGGGAGGTGTGGATTGTGACCTGTGCTTGCACACAGGCTTCTTGGTGGCTGCAGCAGCATCCTTAGCGTCTCATGCCAGTCTCTGGGGTCTACGCTGGTAGCCGCAGCTCGCGCTCATCTCTGGAGCTTGTTTACAATGGTCTCTTGCCTCTTCGGCAGCTGCAGACTTTTCCCCGGACTCCGTCCTGGCCAGCTGTGGTGCACTAGCCCCCTTCAGGCTGTGTTCACACAGCCAACCCCAGTCCTCTCTCTGGGGTCTGACCTCTGAAGCCCAAGCCTCAGCTCCCAGCCCCTGCCCGCCCCGGCGCGTGAGCAGATAAGCCTCTCAAGCTGGTGAGTGCTGGTTGGCGCCAATCCTCTGTGTGGGAATCTCTCAGCTTTGCCCTCTGCACCCCTATTGCTGCGCTCTCCTCCGCGGCTCCACCCACGAAGGGCTTCCTAGTGTGTGGAAACCTTTCCTCCTTCACAGCTCCCTCCCACTGGTGCAGGTCTCATCCCTATTCTTTTGTCTCTGTTTTTTCTTTTGCCCTCCCCAGGTACGTGGGGAGTTTCTTGCCTTTTGGGAGGTCTGAGGTCTTCTGCCAGTGTTCAGTAGGTGTTCTGTAGGAGTTGTTCCACATGTACATGTATTTCTGATGTATTTGTTGGAAGGAAGGTGATTTCCACCTCTTACTCCTCCGCCATCTTGAAGGTCTCCTCCCCTTCTTCTCTTTAAAGTTGCAGGTGAAATTACTTCCTCCCTTTCATCCTCTGCTGCCTTTTCCTCCTTCCACCTTCCCTCTCCTTGCCCCCGCATACAGATCCTATTACAAAATACTCAGTGGTGATTTTTATGCCTTCAGGTGCAGTCAGATCCTGCACAAATTGTCAACATCCCTACCGCCCCCTGAATTGCAAACAATTTTCCTTTCTTTTCCCTAGTTATTCCTGCTTTATAACTTTACCCCTTTCTGCCCCTTTAACTCCCCACCTTTTCTCACCTCACATGCACTTCTTGCATGTCCTAGCGATCATCACCTTACATTTAGTAATTAAAAAAAAAACACAAAAAAAATCTGGAACATCTAAGGATAACACCAGCATGGTTACTTACATTTTTTTACTTAAAAAGCAAAGCTCAATAGAAATAAAACATAGTACACTAAAACCGTGTTGACGTAAATACCTAGAGACATAAGGAGTTTCCCAGCCTTCTTCAAATTTCATCATAAATATAAACACATCTCAAAAGATGAACTTGAAGACAATGCAAGTGTGTGTGGGCATACACACACACAGAGAAGTTAAAGAGAGAAAAATAAACATGTAGGCAGCATTGCATTTGTATTAACCCTTCTTTGTCATATCGTGAAAAGAAAAAGAGAGGAAAATAAAATTATAACAGTATCAACATAATAGTATTAAAAGGGTTGAATGCTGGCATCTCTTTCAAACAATCAGTTCTTAAGAGACTAGTGTATCCCATCAGAATATATATATATTATAATTAACATATTATTGCTTCCTGCCTTGGATAAATCACTTGAAATAAATGAGGTTTATTTGTTCTGTTTCTACAGAGAGTATAGCTAACAGAGCAGTTGTTACAATTACAATTATTTGATGTATCGATTGCATAGGCTTATGGCAATTGCATGAGCTTCTTTTCTGTTGTTTTCTAGCTATTTTGCTAAATAAGAGATAATGAAATTTTATGAATTGAGCTATCCAAATATATATTATAAATGATGAGCTTTAAGGAAATGCAGTATTTACTAAATTATAGTTGATGCTATTTCATATGTATCAATAATAATAGAAATATTCTGCACACAACTCTTAATGGTAGCTGGAGTTGGGAATAAACTTTTCTCTATATAAAATTGAGTAGGAGGTACTAAACTTGAAAGACCAAATCTTTTAAAGTAGAAAACTACAATTACCTAAATGCCCTTGCTTTATTTTGTTTCCTTTTCCTTAGGAAAAGGAAATTTGGCAAAATGTATAAATGACTAAGTCATTATATTTCTGTACTGGCTGTTAAATATTAGTCTGCTATTGAATTGTTTACCTTTTTAAAGTCAAAGAAATAAGCCAAAAATCAAGTTTTCAGATACTTCTGGATTTTAATTGAGGGTAAGGAAATTAAATTATCTGACCTGTTTGAGGCTTAGCTTAAAGGGAAAGGGGATACTAGTGTAGGGGAACATTATTCGTCTTTCCAAAACTCTAAATTAAACCCTTTACCTAGCAAGAAGGAGAAAACAAGTGATACTATTTTTTTAATGGGAAAAATGTAAATTACAAATTATATAAGCTGCCATGCCACTTGGAGCATTAGCTACACTTAAAATATAAATACGGAAGATAGAAATCTAGATTGTGCCCCCAAATTTCAATTTACCACTAGGAAAGACATTTCTGTTTATTAATGGAAATGAAAACTCATTAGCTACCTAGATAATTTCCTTAAAATATATAAGGCTATAATTAAATTATATATATTTATATTTGCATATATGTATATATGCAAATTAAATGAAAAGTTGCAAGGTAGCCTTAATTTTTTTTAATTTTAAATAATTTGCTTTTTTCAATTACAAATAAAAAATTCTTAGCTATATATGCTATAAGATAGCAAATGGGAGTGATACTGGCATTAAAAAATAAGATATTTCTGTAGGTATTTTTTATTATTTGAGAAATTAAAATAATTTGGCTAAGAAATCCAAAATGTAGCCAGCAATGAACTGAGTTGTTAATTGCTGATCAAAGGAAAATTACGACTAGACAGTCTTTATTTTAGCATTCCTATATCACATTTCAAGAATTACTTAATTTCTTTGGAAAACAGCACACAACGCTTAACCTTAGTTTTTGGAAATAAATGTTGTCAACATACAATAGAAATTTGATAGATCACTGGAATACTAGGTTTCAAAAACTCAGAGTGTCTGAACTACCTCGTCAGCATCCATGGCCGTTAGTTGCATAATCTTAGAGCCATCTCCGGTGTTCTCCTCCACTGTGAGATCCAGCATGTCGGTTGGGAACACTGGTGGATTGTCATTGATATCCTGAAGTGTTATTTCTACCTACAAGGAGAGAAAGAAACAATGTATGAATATTGCACACGTCTGCAAGATACCAATTAAATTGTATCCCAAGAGTCTATACAAATAGTCCTTCCAAAAAGAATCAGAACCTTCATATACAACATCAAAAACAGAAAATACCCTAGAGAAAATTGTGAAATATTTATAGGAAAATATAAAAGCCAAATAAAGATCATTTGACTTGTTGAGCGTAACTGATTTTAAATGATCACCTTGGAGTTTACAATAGAACAGGTCCACGGTCAACTGTCATTTTAATCCCCAGATCTGTGCACCAGTGAAGAATTGTTGAGACTTAGGACTGTCTGTCTTTCAACCATTAAATGTTGCCTGACACACAGATGAGGCTGTATAAAATTTCTTCCTGAAATGTTTACAGATTGGCAACTAATGTCCAAAGGAAATAAAGAAGTTCACATTTTGTTTTAAGCAACGCTCAGCATTTTTCCCTTTAAAGTCAACTCTCAATCTTTGGGGGAAGAAAACTGCACACATCTTTTCTTTCTATTTCCACTCCTTTCAACACATCTTAATGTGACTAAAGCTAAACAGTCATTCCATTCAGATGTAGCATTCATATAAATGGCAAATATTAACAGCTTTGTTTGAAAGATCCTTGTCAGAGTTATTTGTTTCCCTACCTAAGAAAAATTGTTTAGAAATAACAATTTGTGAAGTTTAAATAATAACTTCAAACCATGTGTTTTCTCTTTCAAGCTAGGTGCTAAAAGCTGAATATCTGATAAAAAAAAAGTGGGGGGGAGACAGCTGCTAATAAAACTGAAAGTTTCCCCAGTTGGGTCACAAAATCAAGTCTCGGAGAAAACTCCATCCATCCATTTAGCTCAGATATAACCAGGACATTTTTCTCCTAGGATGAAATGTCATCTTTTATAGTTATACTGTAAAAACCCATCAGATCCAAGAGTGATGAGTATGAATATTAGGAGAGAGCAAAAGAATTCTGGTTTCTTCTTTTCCAGGAAGAGAGGAGGGTGGGCTTGGGTGGAGGGAGAAGTAATAGGTAGGATTGTCATTATACTCTGGCAAGGAGTGAGTGGGAAATACAGGAAAGCTAGGCAAGTAAACGGATGAGCAATTGGTAAAAAAGAAAAACGCAGAAAACAATGTACAAAATTCAGTACTAAATAATTATTATAGTTCCACCATTTAACAGGACAGTTTTGATCATAGCTAGTGGCTCAAATTAGTCTAGGAAGTGGTTAAGACAGCCTCAGTAGTTAGAAATCTGCCACTTCTTTTTGGGCTGACATCATTCTCTACACCACTTCCTCTAGAAAAGATCCACAATGGCTAAAACTGCAGTCTATAAGGAGCATTTCCAACTTCCTTGCAAGGTTGTAAACAACACGAGTTTTCGAATTAGAAAGACCGGAGTTCAGATTCTGTCTCTGCAACTTATTAACGGGGGAAACTCGAGCACTTAATTTCTCGGAGCCTCAGTCTCCTTATCTTTTTTTTTTTTTTTTTTTTTTTTGTGGTACGCGGGCCTCTCACTGCTGTGGCCTCTCCCACCGCGGAGCACAGGCTCCGGACGCGCAGGCCCAGCGGCCACGGCCCACGGGCCCAGCCGCTCCGCGGCACGCGGGATCCTCCCGGACCGGGGCACGAACCCGCGCCCCCTGCACCGGCAGGCGGACTCTCAACCACTGCGCCACCAGGGAAGCCCAGTCTCCTTATCTTAAAATTAGGATAATAACATTTATCTTGGAGCATTTTATGAAGACTAAACCTTGATGATGCTGGCAAAATGCCTAGCACAGAGGGAAGCATTCAATAAAAAGTAGATCTTGGTTTTCAAACTACCAGGACAGAACTAGGTGTTCCTCAGAACCAGAGAGAGACTGCATATGTGACAGAATATGCATATATGAGTGTGTGTTTATGTAAGTACATGTGCATGTCTGTGCGGGGGGAGGAAGAACATTAAATTGAGGGTAAAGAGAATCCAGATTGGCACCAATTAAACATGACATCAAAGATACATCAGGACCTGTACCACACACTAGAAGCATGTTGGGTATAACAGAAAGATTCTTCATTATGAGTGCATGAACTGAACAAGACCCTTCTATATTTTAATAGTTATAACTAACATGCACATGGCGAACACTGTTTTAAGTTTTATGTATGTGTACACACATATACACATGCATCCACACACACACATATATACATATAAAATCCTCAAAAGAGCCCTATGAGGCAGGTACTATTATCTTCCATTAGAGAAATGAGTTAACCAAAGGTACATAGGTTAAGATCTAGTAAGTCAGTAAGTTTTCTTCACTACAATGCAAACCTGTCTTTCTCTCTCTCCACACATACCTCCCTTGCTTCTGTGTGTGTTCGATAAACATCATGAATCATATCTGAAAAGTATGTCACAGCTATATAAATATATTTTTACAAATGTGCATATTATTCCTGTCTGGAATTTGGAACACTTACATATGAACTAACTAGCCATATAATCTTGGGTCAGCCTATAAATCTTTGTCAGAATTAAAAAAAAAAAAAAGAACTAGGTGATTCCTAGATACAGCTCTAAAAGTCTGTGATCATGTATTCTCTATGAAATTTTGGCCAACTCCATCACTTCAGGTACAGAAAAGTATTTCCTTTTTTATTAGCAAGAATAAATTTAGTTAAATATTAATGAGTTCAAAACTAAACATTTCTGAATGTATCTAGAATCAACCAGTTATACACAGATCTAGAACATCTCATCATTGGATCTGATATATGCAAAGGTTATATTTTTGGTTAAGGATACAATAGGTCATCCATTTAATAAGCCAGACTATGCTTTTTCCAAATCAGTGTCAGCTTGCCAATCAAAATTTGAAACTTTATATTCCTTTTTAAAGAAAAATCTGGATATTTTCTCTAACTGTCCAGTCTCTCTTCTCCACTTTACACTTCCTCAAGTATTCCTGAAAAGCTTTCAGCATGACTCCTCTAGATTCCCTCAATTGCCTGGGGTACAAATTACCTAGGAGAGGAGATTTGAACTCATTGGCGTAAGTGGGTGTCATCCTGCAATCCCTTCATTTCTGATTCGGTGTGCCATGTTTCTACTACCAAGAATTCCAAGATCATGGGCGCTGTTTACCTATGAGGTGGTCACTGATTCCAATATTTATTCGTGTAATATTTTAGGATCTATCACATAAAGGGTATATGTTAGTCATTAAAAATACAGATGAAAATAAGACAGGCCACCATCCCTTGCAGGGAAGAAATGAAGTTTGATCACGGAAATATGTACAAATAGGAACATTTACAACTACCTCCGGGAAAACACATTGTTGACATCTTGATTCCAAGAAGGCAGCCCCCCACACCATGGATAATTCTTTGAACTGCCCTGCATCTTGTCCTTGGCAGTTACCATCTCTCTTGATGAGTCCAGATCCTAATATGCACTTGGCTCACTCTCTTGGATCTGCCACCAACCTGAGAGTCTTATTCCATTACTACCCCCTCTTTGGACTAAGATTTGGTATGATTTGTTTGGAAATATTATCATATAAAACACAGGAGTCAAACATTAAAAGTTTAGAGAAGATATCTGGAAATAAGAATTAAGACATTATAATTTTTAAAGAGTCCTTTCTTTCTGTATAAATTAGATAACTTTAAATAATACAGATAATGGCTATTAGTGGTTTATTTTAAAATTCTGAGATTTAAAAACTGTCTAAAATATAATTCCTAAACTAAAAAAAAGTATATGTTGGTAAATACATTCCATTCTTTTAAAAGACACACCAAAAACTACTGCATAGCTAAGCTTTTAGGGCCAGCATTGCCCCTTTACTGTTTTACACCTATTTTTATATTTGTTTGGATCTGAAATAAGCAAAATAATTGCATTTAAATATTATTTTATAAAAACTATCACATTTTAAAATACCTTTTAATTTTTTAGGCCAAGCTGTGCACATGTGGGATCTTAGTTCCCCAACCAGGGATCAAACCCATGACCTCTGCATTGGAAGCGCAGAGTCTTAACCACTGGAGCGCCAGGGAAGTCCGAAAAATATCACATTTTGAACTCAGAAGCTTCCCTTCACAAGTGGCTGTATTTTAAATGAAAACAAAACAAATACAAACTACCAGTAGCTTCCATAACTTAAGTCTGGGGACATTTTAAGGTATCAATTCTGTAAGTTGGTGAAAATTGACCCTCAAAGATGAAAGAAACATTACACCATTAAGATAAGGTACTTGCATATTTTATGCCTGCCTATCAAATGTTGACCTTTGTGCTTAGATATTTGACCCTTAAGGAACATATGTGGTTTCACCTGCTACAATTACAAAGGCTGTTGGTAGCTTTGTGGTTGACTTATCCATAGCAAAAACATCAGTTACAGCTAGCGGCTGAACCATAGGTATTGTCTACGGCCATCACTCCATTACCATTTAGGTACCTTCAGGATAATGACTTTCTAAGCTGAGACACCTGATCCCTAGACAGTGAAACCTTGGTAAATGATGATATTTAAAGACAAAAACATGACCGAGATTAAGGAGCTAATGATCAATTCATTAAAAATTGGTCTGTCTTTTGGTAGTTTTGTAAAGGTAAAAGTTAATTAAAAATATGGCTTTAAATATTGTCACCAAACTTATTCATGCTGAAGGAATAGAATCCTTGATATTCTACTTGCTGAAGAGCCAAATGGATATTTAAAAACTAAAACTCTTACTGTGCAAATAGTTGCTATGAAATGAGTACAATGCTTTTCTCTTTAAAACTTTTTTCCTGTTATATGCAATTTATCATCTTATTCTGCACTGCATCAGGAATGATGTCATATCTTGGGGATTTACTTTTAATTTTTTAAGTCAAAACATCAGAATACAGCTACATAATAAATGAGCAATTGCTAGTTAGCAATAGCAATTATCAAATCATTACATATGTGTAAATATAAAATATGGTATTTCACTAAATTAAGTTGATATTACAGAAGTAATACACTATATTCAAGGCTAAGGAACTGACTAAAATATCAAGGTCCATTATGAGCTCATTCTCCAGTTAATAAACGGATAATTGCATTGTGGTCACTATCTCAACCACAATTAAAAACATATTCTTAAATACACAATCTCTCTGCAAGCTAAATAAAGTGGTTCTTAGTGAATCAGGATGAAATATGCCCCAAAACATATTTTTAATTCACAATCTTCCTGCAAGCTACATAACATGTTCTGAAAAACAATCTTTTAGTTTCTTTCGAAAGATTGTAAAATTTATAATACAACAAAGGTTTAGAAATCCATTCATTTGCAAGAAGAAATATTAAAATTCTTAGAAGGAATCTTAGATATCATCAAGTTCATCTCCTAATCAAAAGCAAGGCATGAAATGTCAAGTGATTTATCTAAGAAAAACTATTGTCAGCCTCTTAACTCTAGTCCACTGATTTTTGCAGAGATCTGTGGAAAGAACCAGGCTACGGAGCAAGCAGCATAATATGCCTTAGACCACTGTCTCTAATCTTTGCACGAAGACAGAGATCATTCAAACAAAATATTCATTTGATGTGTACAGGAAAATAATGTTTGAAGAAATTAATGTTTGATTATCTACCCTACAAATACTATTTTATCCACATTCTTGCTCATTTTTAAATTCCTTTATATATATTTACATTAAGGGAAAATAATCTGTGAAGGTTTGCCTTATCGATGTCACTGGAAGACTATTAAACATTCAGCAAAAAGGTGGTGGATATGCATTACAAGTAAAGAAACTATAGCTAAATTCTCTGTAGATATCAGTAAAAGTTACTGCTTTTAAAACGTCTACAAAGAAGCTATTTCTTTTTCTCAAAAGATGCAGTAATATTCATTTTCAGAAATGACTAAAGTCTAAATGGTTGGTGGGACAGACATATAGTACATAAACTATAAAAGAGTAAAAGAAGACATATCACAGCAAATAGTGCTTGATTAGTTGCTTTTTTTAGTGCCAAACGTAATTATTTACATTACTGCCTTTTTATTTTTGTGAAACTGACACTCCAAGTTTCTCAAATACTACTATTACCACATAAATTGTAACAAAGCATTGCACCAAAAATAATGCTTAGGGTTCACATGTATTACCTCCAAAGATATTGTGATAATGCCACCAGATTGTATCTAAACACACCTTTTTAATTAATAATTCTGCCAAAAAATATTTATTTCAAGGGAAGTATTTTTTGCTCTGATTTCTTTAACACATTTATATATTATAGAAATTGGTCGTTGCAAACGTTAACAGATCATTTATACTGCTCAAATTTGTAACTTCTAGAATTTTGAGGGCAAAAATTGTCTTGCTCATTTTTGCATTCTCACAACTTATCCATCTCTAGCATGTAACTTTCTCTCCAGAGATATTTGTTTTAAAAGCAAACCCAGGTTATTTTTACATTTTTATTAGAGTCACATGTTCAGCAAATTTAATAAATTAGATATGTTACTGGTATATAAGGAATGTATTCATCAAATTTGCCCTGTATTACAATAATATTTAGAACCAATCCAATTCCATTGATTTCCTAGTTCTTGTGCGTCCGTGATGCCATCATGTATAATTTGTATGATATGACATTATATTTGATGATAATTCAATAACTTTATACTCAGAAGAATGATTTAAAAGAGCTTCAGGAAGGGCTTCCCTGGTGGCGCAGTGTTTGAGAGACTGCCTGCCGATGCAGGGGACACGGGTTCGTGCCCCGGTCCGGGAAGATCCCACGTGCCGCGGAGCGGCTGGGCCCGTGAGCCATGGCCGCTGGGCCTGCGCGTCCGGAGCCTGTGCTCCGCAACGAGAGAGGCCACAACAGTGAGAGGCCTGCGTACCGCAAAAAGAAAAAAAAAAAAAAAAAAAAAAAAAGAGCTTCAGAAAAAATACCTTGTGTATAAACATATACAGTAACAATTCAGGAAATCTCCCAGTTGGGAGATTGGAATATAAGTTCCTATGAAATGCCCATCACTGCGTCAGAAAAAACTACACTAAATGCCACAAAAGTCATGAATAAACCTGAAAAAATAACTGAGGTCATTCAAATGTGCATTACCTTTAATAGGTCATTATGATGTCACTCCAATAACACTTTGCTAAACGATGCCCTAGTTTATACTGTGTAGGTGGCTACTGAAATTCAGTGAGGATAAAGTCTAATCTTACACTCAAAACAATTTTTATTTCATCAGCGTGAAACAAAATGCTGAAATCTAGCATTTAATTTTCTGTATGGAGGTTCAAGTGAGAAGTTGAAGTTGAAAGCAAAGTAACCAAACTGAAATCCACACCAGGATCAGTACAACTATCAAGCCTGAGCTGTCACTTCCTTTGGCTCTGAAAAGGAAAACTCCACCTTTCCTGTCTGAGATGAGGCTGTGTGTGAAGTATGAGTCTGCCTGCAATGCAGTGAGCTGCTTCGTGCTGGGGGACCTCAGGGCGGTGTGTGCAAAGAAACATTCTATGACTTGACATTGAACTTGGGAATCAAGAGCAACATTCATTAAACAAAGACATCAAGATAGAAATATCGAAACCATGGCTCAAGTAAATAATCAAATTTATATTTTAAATGTTTGGCAATTACTTCCCATTCCCTCTCTTCAAATGAAGCCAAATACTATGTGATTCACCCAATTCAGTGGGATTGACACATTTTGCATGCTATGTTGGCTTCCAATAACAAGGCTTTATTTAGTATTTTTATGTCAAAGCCTATATATATTGAGAATACATAGCAGAAGGTCTAATTACATTTCTGCAGAAAGTTTGACATTCTATATTAGCCTTTTGGTAGAAGAACTAACCAAATAATTTCATTTGGTAGGGCATATATCTTACCCCTTTTTAAAATTTCCAGTATGAGGTTAAGTTCAGTCATTAGGAACAAGAAAATTCAACACCTACTTGTACTATCATTTACCGGTTTAAACTCCAAGTACTTCCATCTCTTAACAACAAGAATAAAGAGCTGTGTTGCCATGAAGGGATGGTGCCAGGGTTTGCATATTTGCTTTAATTTTGTTCTTCATTTCTTTCCCTATTTTGGGTGACCACTGGGAATTCTGCTGCCATAAGACTGGGTGAAGTGTTTCACTACATCCAGAACACTTCATCATGTTGCAGAGCCAAAATCTATTATGGTTTGCAAGTGACTCATACTTTAGTTATGAGAGAGCCCTAGCAAAGAACAGTTTACATCTAAAAGTCCCTAAATGTCAGGAATGTCTTGTTTGGACTGCATAGGTGTGGAAGGTCCCATCATACTCTGTGAACAATGCTTTGAGGTATTTATTTATTTATGATGTATAACCAACTTTATTCACAAGAGTCTGTGGTAGCTGTAATCATAGTGTACTGTCTCATCTTGATGGTATTTCTGAACTTTTGAAACTGAAATCTTGAAGAAAATGGGGGAAATCAAACTATGGAGAAATGACCTATGATCCCATACAATGGAAGACCAGTAGGGGTTAGATGTGACCTATTAGAGAAAATTAATAGCACCACTACTGCACATATACATGAACTAGAAATTCTTGAGAACACAGGTCTGTTGCAGGCTCCAACTTTACTGAAGCTTCAGGGATCATCAGAAAGGAAATCTTTGCATTTAGGTACAGTGTTTCTTCAGAATGACAAGAAAAAATAGAAAAATCATGTATTTCACAGAAATTTAGCACTAAAATATTACCTTATATACTAAACATTATTTTACTAATTTTTAAAGAGAAAACACTTTAATAAGAGAAACATGATATAATGATAGTATTTGAGTTAGCAACATTTAATTTGGGAATTAGAATACTCCTCTTTTTGGAATTTTAGGCTAACAAATACTTTTGTCATTTCAAACTTTATACCTGAAATTTAAATTAAGCTTTGTGTATATTTAGATATCTGTGCATTTATTTCACGTAAGTTTGCACTTTTTCCCTTCCAACTATTCTGGAATAGGAGGAAAGAAGGAAGCATATACATTTTAGATTCCTTTCAGCATCATTTTTAAAAGCAAAGTAAAAATGACTGTCGTGAGTTTAAAAATAGAACATATTTTACATATAAGCTACATGTAGGTAACTGTGACCAATTATATTTCTCAAACAAAAGCAATTACATTAATCTTTCACCACTAAAACTCTTCTAGCAGTCAGCAGCATATGTTCCTGGGATTTCAATGCATTTCTTACCAGGAAAGAAGTATGTATGAGTCACAGGCAGGCTTGGACAGTAGCCAGAAATGACAAGAATGGCTAGAAGTGCGGACAAGACACAGTTAACTCCATTCCTGAAATAAAATGCTTTCCATAACTCACCAAATGTGTGGTGACATAATAAAAAAGCTAGTTTTGTTGTGCTTTCAATATTGTTCAAATTAGAACCAAATAAGGATTTCTTTTAAGGCAAAGGCAATCATGTGTAACCACTTCAACTTTTCCTGAAATCAATACTGCATAATTTCTGCATTTTAACAGATTCTTAAGGACGCCTAAAAGTGAATGCAGAATAAAGGATCAAGTTAAAATATCTGTGGTTGCATATGAAACTTTATGGAAACTTTTATACTATTCTTCAAAACAAGCACCCTGCAAAAGCATCCTGGAGTACACTTTTCAACAGTTGTTCATCTGAATGTGGTAAACACACATCAAAAGGAAAATGTAGTATAAGAAAAACAAATAAAAATATTCCACCAAATTTTTCTTCACTTTTTTTTTGACTTAATAGATCCTGGCTTTTTTTTAAAAGAAAAAGCTTCTATTAAGACTGCTGAAAAATAGAAAAGCAGTTTGATTTATATTAAAGATACAAGCTGTGGTAGATTGAATTATTGATCCCAATTCTTCACCCATCCCTATAAGCAACTTCACAGTCCCTCCCACCTTTAGATGGAGCTTCTCTCTCTGCCTCTTGACTTTGGGCTCACCCATGATACTGTTTCAGTCAATGGGATATTTACAAATAGGACCCAAGTACAGATTTGAAATGTATTTGCTTTCTTGTACGTCTGCCATGGTTGCTAGAATACTATGTCCCTGCTAGTTCACTAGTACAGAAGGAGGACAACAGACATTGAATAGAGGAGACCTTTACACGGAGAGACTTGTAGCCTGAAGCAGAGCTTTCCAGTTGAGCCCAGCCTAGGTCAATCCAACTGCCTACACAAAGATGCATGAGAATAAATGTGTATTGCTGTAGGGCTTTGAGATTGTGTGGCTCTTTATTATGCAATATTATTGTGGCAATAGCTGACAGATACATTAAGGCAAAAAAATGGATTCATTTATTGAATATGTTAATTATTATGTTTTAAATAATGGATTACTGTTCTGTTTAAAATGAGGGGCAAAAAGAAGAAAAAAAAATGTATACTGATAGCTGTAGTATACCTTATACCATGAGGTAATTTTTAATGCTATGAACTTACTAACATCTTCCTACCCTGTATAACTTCCCATTCTTTTTTTTTATAACATCTTTATTGGAGTATAATTGCTTTACAATGGTGTGTTAGTTTCTGCTTTTCCTCTAAGAGTTTGATAGTGTCTGGCCTTACATTTAGGTCTTTAACCCATTTTGAGATGTGGCACATATATACAATGGAATATTACTCAGCCATACAAAGAAACGAAATTGAGTTATTTGTAGTGAGGTGGATAGACCTGGAGTCTGTCATACAGAGTGAAGTAAGTCAAAAAGAGAAAAACAAATACCGTATGCTAACACATATATATGGAATCTAAGAAAAAAAAATGTCATGAAGAGACTAGGGGTAGGACGGGAATAACTTCCTGTTCTTAACACACCATGCCCCTTTAGAAGGTCAATGCAAACCAAGATATGATCAAGTTTTGATCAAGCTCCCCCGCCCCTCCCACAATCCAAAAATTAGAGCAAGAGGGTGGGAATACTTGACCCAAGAGGAACAAATTATGACTGGGTTGAGCCAATGAAATTGTCTTTCTTAAGAGTGAAATTTATGAAAAAAATAGGAAACACTACAAGAAAATAATAATGGCACAACTACAACGCAGCTCCTATGAATAAGTGGTCCCGCCTTTAGTGGTTTTCTAGTACCCACATGAGGCCTGGCTAGATTTTTCCTATGGAATTGCTACAATGCCAAAATGGACCCTCTGCCCCATTTCACCTTTGCACATTAGCTTTCACCTTTAAAGAAATTTCTATTCATACCAAAGACATCATGTTTTGACTTATAGCTATTCTATCTTATTTTAGTTGGTTATCAGTTTATACTGCTTATATTTCTTTATATATTTTAAACAACTATTTCACACTGTAAAATTAAACTCCCATTTATAGTTTTGTGTTTTTCTAACTTCAAAACTGTAACAATTTCTATTCATATGAAACAGCATTAGCTCATCAATAATCAGGAGTGAATATAACTTTAATCTAAAATATAAAATATATCTTCTGAAAACTCTGAATTCACTGTCAAAGCATAAATTTTTTGCAATGCACTGTGCTTAATTATATTTAGAAAGCCTATTTCAATGAATTAAGAAAGACTGTTTCTCTTCTAAGCTTCAGTGGAACACGGAACATTTAGTTTCTGGCAGTGTTTAGCGTACAGTAGGCACTTAATTTACATTTATTCTATGATTTAAAAGCCAGTATGCTTATTGCAGTGGAACATCTTATAGTTATATACATAGAAATGAAGCGAATGGTATTTTATATGCAAAATTAAGAGCAGAGGACACCAGCTGGGGTGAACCATCAACTGTAACAATTACATTGAGTAGCGAAAGTCCTAAGAATGATTCCTGATGTTTATCAAAGTAAAAACTAATTTCCTAAGAATGATTCCCTGGTGTTTATCAAAGTAAAAACTAATTAATCGGAAAGAATATTTTTAAATGTAAAAAATAAAGAAATAAATGGCAAAATACATTTTCTTTAAAAAGATATTTCAGTGTGGAAGGTTGTCTTCTATTTCTCATTGTCAAAGCCAAAGTACCAAATTTTTTAGTGTGATGACAGTATCACAAGAAGATTAATACATTTTTTAAAAAGTATTTCACTTTAAAGAAATCATTGAACTGCTACAGAGTGTACTCTCTCGAAAAGAGAAAAAAATGAGCAAAATACAATAAAACATCTCTATACTTTAAGAGATTAGACTCAAGAGTAATGAAAAAGATATGCCAATCATAAATACTTACTGACTACAAGTAATCATCTCCATGAAATAACATGGTTTGATTATTTTGTCCAAATATACTCTCACTCTTTCTCAATTTATGACTCTATAACCATGAGTAGGATGACATCAATAGATGCTTTGATTTTATTTTTCAAAGGCATATTCTTTTCACTAAAACCAAAACAAAAGAAAAATGTTTCATGTAATCTTCCATTACTAATTAGTTTTTTCTGCACTCATATTTAAGTAACTTTTTAAAACCCATTTTAAAGCGTTTTTTAAACCCATGGTAAGTATGCAAAAATTAAACTATATCAGAGTAGGGGATTCATGGAAACCTGGTAGTGCAGAATTGCAAGCACTTCAAGTCTGTCAAAATTAATAAGAAAAACAAAAGAAACATTGCAGTTCTCCTGTCTAGACTAATAGAATTCTCACAGTCTGCTTACGTTAATAAATGTTACAGGAAATCTATCCCTTTCCTCTGGTGATTGTATTTAGCTATTAGAGCCTATGAGTGTTTTTTTCAGTTAATCAGAGAATACTTTTTAACAAGAGAATAAATTACAGTTTTAATAGTCTTTATTAACTTTTTTATTAATACTAAAGTGTGATTAAGCATTGTCAACATGTTTTTATTGACAATTTTTAATATTCTATGTATATATATGAAAAATCATTGTGCAAATTTTCATATAAAATTCCCCTTTACCAAAAACATTTGTCCATTACACTGCATAGTGTTTTTTTGTAAAGTATTTTCTAAAAAAAAAAAAAACCCTCGAATTAGACTATTGACTGTGACAAAAAAAGACCCTTGCAAGTTAATATTGTTATTTGAATGAAGTAAAAGTATTTACAACAGCTAAGTTTACCTCTTTCAATTTCTGTCTTTGTAGTAGAAAACCACCTTCACCCACCTAATTTCCCTAAGAATAAATTCCATAAAAGCATAGGAAATACAAGTTGGAAATTTCCTTCTTTAAAATATAACAAGTATGAATTAAATTCAAAATTCAGTGAAGAGAAAGATTAAACACATAAAATTTATTTACTAGAAAATATCGATGTGTTTGTTTTGGAGCTCTACAATCTATTAATTCACTTTTTAAAAGCTGATTTAATATGTTAACATTTTGCATTCTCTTTGACATGTTTTTAATCGTGGCAATAAAATAAAATTTGTTCTCACTTTTTAAAAAAAGTATATTCTATGTCAAAACTAAGGCACGACAAACTTTATGCTTCCAAGTAACTGCAAACTCAAAGATATTGGAATGAGCCTGTAACCATTTTCCACACTTCATTTAATCAAGGTTTTTTCTGTTGATCCTTGTGTAGATACAGTTCTTATTCACAAAGCACATCTTTTTTTTTTTTTGTACATCATGAGCTTTCAATAAAACCAATGAAATTGCAAATCAAGCAATTTTCATAAACATTCTACAATAGAGAACATAGTTCCCAGTTACTACATTGCCAATGAAACCACCTTTAGGAAAACTTAATCTTCTCAGTGCAGTTTACTTCCTACATTTAAAGTTTTTCATAGTAGCAGTTGAGAAAGTAATCTAAGCTATATTACAATGGTGAACACTGAGCATGAAATTTTTTCTCTTATTTTATTGCATAGTGTTTTGAATGTTGTTAAATTTAGAGGATATGCTCATATCTATTTGAAAAATTGCACTGCAATATTTGGTGAGCAGGAATAACGATAAATATTTTTTTACTCACATGAAAAAATAAATTTGCAAAACCAAAGATTAGAAGATATGTATAAAATTCCTGGAGCCAAGAATCTGTAACACAAATATTACCTCCTTAAAAGAAGATACTTTACAATTAATAATTGTCTATTCAGGGACCTAATTTGAGATTCTCTGTGATTTTCAAATTAGTTTTATGACTCATCTGTGATAAGGAAAGAAAGTTTCTGACCCAATACCCATCTCAAGAAATAATATTAAATTACAGCTTATTTTTATATTAAAAATGACTGATGTGTCATATATTACCTTTCTGAGCAACAACTATACTTCTGTAGTTGTTTTTCATTAATTTATCCAATAAATATTTACTTAAGGCCTACTATGTGCTATTTTAAGTGGTAGATGTGTAACAATGCTCAGAACCATCTTTTCTGACCTCATCGACCTAATGACATTCTTAAAGTTATCCTTTATCTTGGGCTCTTACAATGACATTTTGCTGCAGACAGCTTAGGTTTTTAAGATTATATTCCTAAATTCATTGGTCTTTATATCCAATTCAATACAATATATGCAACCAGAAATATATCTGTAAGTGTGGAACAGAGTAGGTATACCTTTTGTCTGGCAATGGCTATTCTCACGTCTATGAATTTTTAAAAATTGTAAGTGTTTGAGGAGAGGAGTGCTCATGTCTTATGCTCTAGGTCTCAATAAGCTGTCACAACCCTGTGTGTAATATTCTTTCAGGTTTTCTGCTTGAGCAAACTGTTCATTAAAGGAAACCACAAATTATAATTCATACTCAGTTGCCTACTAGAGACAATAGTTGTGTGAATAAATGAACAAGGTTTTCTCTACTTTTAATGAATATTTTTAAAACATCTAACTTCTTATTTCTATTTGCTAAGGTAATATTAAAATCAACTAAAATGTTCTAATTTTGCCTTGGTTTGCAAGGCTTTGCCAACATTTTTTAATCTGTTTATTCATAATTAGAGTATATTTTAATTCTTAGAAATTCAGTGCTCAGGAAAAGCAAATATTACCTACAAAAATCTAAAATTTTAAAGTTTAATTTGATTAATAACTTGTCTTCTAAAATGTGCAGGATCTATATTTCTGTTTTTGTGCCAGTACCATACTGTCTTGATTACTGTAGCCCTGTAGTATAGTCTGAAGTCAGGGAGCCTGATTCCTCCAGCTCTTTTGTTTGTTTGTTTGTTTGTTTTTCCTCAAGATTGCTTTTGCTATTCGATGTCTCCTGTGTTTCCATACAAATTGTAAAATTTTTTGTTCTAGTTCTGTGAAAAATGCCATTGGTAATTTGATGGGAATTGCATTGAATCTGTAGATTGCTTTCAGTAGTATAGTCATTTTCACAATATTGATTCTTTCAATCCAAGAACATAGTATATCTCTCCATCTGTTTGTGTCGTCTTTGATTTCTTTCATCATTGTCTTATAGTTTTCTGCATACTGGTCTTTGGCCTCCTTAGGTAGGTTTATTACTAGGTATTTTATTCTTTTTGTAACAATGGTAACGTAAATGCCCATCAACAGAGGAATGGATAAAGAAGATGTGGTACATATATACAATGGAATATTACTTAGCCATAAAAAGGACAAAATTGGGTCATTTGTAGAGACATGGATGGACCTAGAGACTGTCATACAGAGTGAAGTAAGTCAGAAAGAGAAAAACAAATATCGTACATTAACGCATATATATGGAATCTGAAAAAATTGGTATAGACAATCTTATTCACAAAGCAGAAATAGAGAATAAATGCATGGATACCAAGGGGGGAGGTGGGATAAATTGGGAGATTGGGATTGACATATATACACTATTGATACTATGTATAAAATAGATAACTAATGAGAACCTACTGTATAGCACAGGGAACTCTACTCAGTGCTCTGTGGTGACCTAAATGGGAAGGGAATCCAAAAAAGAGGGGATATATGTATACATATAGCTGATTCACTTTGCTGGACAGCAGAAACTAACACAACACTGTAAAGCAACTATACTCCAATAAAAATTTTTAAAAAAGGAAACCAGCTCAAAAAAATAAAATAAAATGTGCATGATTACTCAGAACATATGTAACAAAAGAATAAATAACCACCCAAGTATGTATTAATTAATAGTCATAAAATAATATATTTAAGAATTACTAGTGGTTTATATTTAAGAAAATCTTAGTGAAACCAAAATTAGCTTATTTGGGGTCTACTTTCAGAAATAACATTAAGTGTAAGGCAAGAAAACATAAGTGTAGGAAGAACGGCATAATCTGGAGTGAAAACAGTACATTCTTAAATATGTAAAAGTATAAACTTGGTAAAAACTTTCTAAATGTATTTACAAATTAGAAAGCAATAAATATTTTCAAATTAAATGTAGACTCAATAAAATTCAAATTAATAGCAATAATTGTATATGTTGTTTTGCTGAAAATATGATCTCTGTTAATCAGCAGGGTAAGAGTTAGCAAAGTTACCTCTACATTCCTCGGTTTTAATCTTGATGCTATTATCCAGGCACCTGTCACCTTTTCTAAGCCTCAGCTTCTTCACATATAACATAAAGCTTCCAAATGGAAAAATAATGAAGTTTTGCAGAATGTCATGCAAATATAAAGTCATCATATAATGATGGTGACTATAAACATAGTCATCACATAGTGCCAGTGACTATAAATCTTAGTAATTTCTTATTAAAATGAAAAACTTACTAGTAATTATCACACATTAAAATGTTTTTTATTAAAACCTTAGAATCAGTTAAAAATAGTGATTAAGTAGTTCCTTAAAATGCTTTTGTGGACGGCATCAAAAGTCAGGAAAATCTTTTGAGTTAAGTTACAAAGACATCTACTAGATAACGAAAGCTACTGAACCCTGGGCAGAGATAAAAAAGAGCTTACTTACTTTCAATGCAGTGGTTTCTAACGAGGTTTACAAATTAGAATCACCAGACAGAATTTTCATAATACACAGTTCCAGGCCCAAACTCCAGGGAACCCACTCATTAGGGCACCCAAGCGGGTGGCCAAGGACTAAGTAAACATAAAGAATAATCATTCAGTGAAATGAAGAGGAACACTCAGGCAAATGCTCATTGGAGCTACAGGTGAAACAAGATAGGGAATAAAATCTCATTTTTTTTCATCTTTTCTATATTAATAACTGCCTCAACCAAGTGTACACATGAGAAATAATTTAGCTGCTTTTGACAAATATGTTGTGCCATTAAATTTTAAGATAAAGGAGACTGCCAGTGAAAACGTTCTTGCTATGCTTTCAACTTAGAATCAACAAGAAGGAACCTAAAATAAGGATCAAACTTTCTTTTTGGTGGTTTTATGAGCTGTTAAATCACTAGGGCCTGCAGAAAAATGTCAACTTTTGCCACTAAATGTTATGATGTTGTCCTTTCTCAAGTGATAATCTATTAAAAAAAAACAAAACTACTCGAGTGTTAATTCATTTTGCTCTGAAGATGCTAAGATGTGTCTATGAATTTAAGTCCCACATAAAGTGATTCCAAATATATGAGACAAATGTCATACTTGGCAACTTATCTGATGCTAACAAGCCTACACTGTTTCTCTAGGTGCTAAAATGACAAATAAACATGTTATTTTAATCATCTATTTGCATGCCTCTGGGAATCTATATCTGAATACTTAATTACTCCTTGTGTTTTTACAAGCTACTTCATTTGCATTTAGCTAGGATTATCTGGCTCTCTCTGCTATAACTTTATATCCATGAAGTGGTTTATTCAGCAAGTACTGGTAGAATGCCACTACCGAACACTCTGTGGGGATAGATGCTCTTCAACAAGCAAAGACAGAAAATACGGGTCAATCTGGACAGCTCTGTGAATGTACTAAAAACCAGGGAATTTACCCCTTAAAGGGATGAACTTTATGAAAAGTGAATTATATCTTGCTAAAGTTCTTAAAAAGTAGGTAAGAGGCCTTTGAAATCAGTAAATCTACAGAATAAGGAAGTGATGCCTATTTTATATAATTTATTTGTACTGAAGCCAACAAAGATGGCTATTTATAGACAGCATCTTCCTTTCTGAGTTTTTCTAAAGAATAGTTTTAGTTATGTGTCATGGAATACAATCAAGCTTGTTAAATTACACTGAGGCTTCATAGTTTTGAAAATAGGGGCTTGTGTTACCAGGTTTATCATTCTTTCATTACACTCAGTTTCACTCTACAAGTAAGGATGCAAGAGAAACATGGGGAGAAGGTTGAAGCCATGACTACATTCACTGACTCACAGACAATCAAATGATAACATAGAAGGTGAGTTAATAGAATTTTAGAATTGGAAAACACTTCAGAAATCATCTCCTTTGATTCCTTTGAATAAAGAATTCCAGGTCAAAGAGTTAAAGTGGTATCCCTAATTTCAGGGTTAGTAGAGATCTATGACTAGAACTGAGATTTTTTCCTAACATTTCACACTTTAACAAACATGCCATTTATCTTAATTTATTTAAAGTGGAAAAATAGTCTGAAATAGAATGCATATAATTCCCATTATTTTCTAATACATTTGTTATCTTCATCTAGAGGCTATTTAAAATTAGATATTAAACAAGGGTTGTTCCTTGCCTACAACTTATTTCTAAAGGTAGACAAGGATGCTATTAGTGGGTTTAAATCCTGGATTTGTCATTTTTATCTATATGAACTTAGAAAATTATTTAACCTGCATGTGCCCCTGTTTCTTCATCAGTAACTTTGAGATAATAAAAGTACCACATTCAGTGGGTTGTTGTGATGATTAAATGAGATAAAGGGTGTAGAGCACATAGAATAGTGTCTGGCACACATTTAGTGCTCATTAAGAAAAGGGATGTTAGTACTAGTATTGAATAGTGCACTGCTGAAGTGTTGTTTGTAATCAACAGAACACAAACATTCAATACACAAACACAGAAATGTAGACTCTAGTTATAGAAATAAAGCTTCAGTTATTAGAAGGAACAAATTTTAGGTTCACAGTAAAAAATGTCAACATTTTTTAGAGATCTGACTCTTATTCAGATCTCTTTTTAGATAAAACATGCCTTTGTTAGCACAATTGAGATAAAATCAGGATAAAAAGGAAACTATAAGCAAAATATTCCTCATGTTGACTTACTTCATATATGTGAGGTTACATCACTATAATTCTGATTTGAATAACTCATAAAATTACCGTTACTTCACTAAATTAAACTTAAATAATAGATATAAATCAAATAATACACTAGCTTTTACACAAATTTCAAAACACATTTCACATTTGTAATTTTTTTTAGGATAAAAGGAGTTCAATTACTCATACCAGATTGATAATGGTGGTTATTTCTGTTTTGTTCTTTAGGATATTTTCTAAATTCAATACAATGAAGAGCTAACATTTTGTAAAAAGGGAAAAATATATACTATTTAAAAAGTAAAGGTGTTAGATTTAGAATTTAAAATAAAAATATTTTAAATACATAAAGAAATCCATAAAAGCAAAGATTCCTCCTATTCGATCTAAATTAAAAGCATGGGTTTTCCACTTGCTAGTGTATGTGATATTGATCAAGACAACTTTTCTCAACTACTATTTCTATGTCTATAATAATGAATATGATAATACTGTCTTTCTTATTGGACCATTGTAAGGGTGCAAGCATATCAAAACTGATTTGAAACCAGTCCACTATTATTATGTAAATAAATGTGATTTTCACTCATAAAAATTCCATACTCAATATTAACAACACGATTAATCATGAATCATTGTGACATATATTTAAGAAGAGGACTGTTTGAAAAGCTCCTTCTGTACCTTTTTTTTTTTTTTTTTTGGTCAGTTCTGACATTTACTAGTTGTGTGATCTAAGTATCTCAAACTCACCAAATGTAGTTAATAATTCTTGGCACACTACCTCAGGTCATTCTAGAAATTAAGTAACATGACATCTATTAAAATATTTTTAAAAAGTAATTTACACTTATAGAGCATTATCATAGTACGTTTACGAAGGACCAGGCTCTGTACTAGGCACTTTGGATGTACTAGCCAACAAGGAAAACATGATTCTCATCCTGATGGAGCAGACTAGTTGACTGATTGACATTTATGATGCCCTGTTCTCAGGAGGCAGTTCTCTAAATGACCTTATATTGATATAAAGGGTATTCTCCACATAACGCCATCATTCTCCAGTACATCACTATATTTAGTTTTATTCATAAAACAGGTCACTATCCATAATTATCCAACATATATATTTGTAGAATCATCCTACAACTCTCCCACAATTGATCCTCCCCACAAAAGAGACATTTTTCATCTTATTCACGTCTATGTTCCCAGCCTCTGGGACTAAGTCTAGCAAATACCAGAGGCTCTCTCATTATTCACTGAATAAATGAAATTGTGAGCCAACTATTTCTGTATTATTACTTAGGGTACTTACACAGCGGACAGCCCGAAATCAAGTCAGTTTTCTCAGTTGGATGCACTCTACTAAGTATACCCCATCCCACAAGGCTCTAGCCCTCAGTCTCCTGCCATCCTTCACAACAGCTATCCTGGGAGATTTCATGGCTCTCCATACTCTCCACTGTTGGTTTTTGGAAGGAAGTCTCTTAAAAGGCATGTGCAGTATTTTTTAAAAGATTTAATAATATAATGAATATGCATCACATGACCCAATATTTGTGTTACATATTTGATATGTAGAAAAAAATGTAAGTTCTTATAAAACAACTCAAAAACATGTCAGTAGATTTTTCAACTGCTGATTAATAAAGAGACTTGTAATGATTTTTATAAAATTGTGACATTAGAAAGGTGATACCCACACCCCCAACCCCCTTAGCCCCACCATCACCATTAAAAATTTGATTGTATTGGGAAATAAGATTCACCTTACACAATTTTAGTATTATAAACATTTTGAATATTTTCTCTATATATGCTCTGTAGTTTTTGCTTTCATTTACTCTTTAGTCATGGTGATTATCTATATTAATCCAAATGCAATAATCTCTTATCAAGGCACACCTTTTTCCAATGCCTGCCAAGTGTGCCACCTATGGCTATGAAACAGAACAGTTTTTATTCTCCAATAGTATATCTCGCATTTTTATGTATGCCAGGCATTGTGTAGAATAACCTATTGCATGGTTTAGTGCTTTACAGTTTTATAGGAAGTTTCTCACATATGTCACAATTTCACAACTCTGGGAAATGGAACTGTCCCTGCTTTATACGGTTTCTGTCAGAATACATTTAAAAAAACATGAAAGTTTAATAATTATTAGCTATAACAATAATACTATAATACTATAACATACAATTGTATCCCTATTTCACAGATGAGAAAACTAAGTCAGAGAGAAATTAACTAATTTATCTAATTGAGGCATAACTAAGTCTAGCTTTTCTGTTTCCAAACTACTATGGATTTTATTGCCCCATACCTGTCTTCTTTAAGGGTCACATAATATTAAAGCTCAATGCATACAATAACAAAAGATAAAAGCAATCCAAGTGTCCACTGATAGATGAATGGATAAACAAAATGTGATATATACATACAACAGAATATTATCCAGCTTTAAAAAGGAAGTTCTGACACATTCCACAACATGGATGAAACTTGAAGACGTTACATTCAGTGAAATAAGTCAACCACAGAAAGACATATATTGTATGATTCTACTTATATAAATTACCTAAAGTGGGGCTTCCCTGGTGGCGCAGTGGTTGGGAGTCCGCCTGCCGATGCAGGGGACACGGGTTCTTGTCCCGGTCTGGGAGGATCCCACGTGCCGCGGAGCGGCTGGGCCCGTGAGCCATGGCCACTGAGCCTGCGCCATGGCCGCTGAGCCTGCGCGTCCGGAGCCTGTGCTCCGCGGTGGGAGAGGCCACAGCAGTGAGAGGCCCGCGTAACGCAAAAAAAAAAAAAAAAAAAAAAAAAAAATTACCTAAAGTGGTCAGATTCACGGAGACAGAAAACAAAAAGGTGGTTGCCAGGAGTTAGGAGTTGGAAGAAATGGAGAGTGAAGATTTAAAGTATACAGAGTTTTAGTTTGGGAAGATGAACGAGTTCTGGAGGTGGATGATGGTAACAGACCTGTACACTTAAAAGCAGTTACAGATAAATTTTATGTTATGTACATTTTATCAGAATTTTTAAAAAAGACCCTCAATGGTATGGCCACAGTTTCACCATTTGTATCATACAACAGAATGAATTAATTAATACACGTAATAGTAATCTCCCAAATTATTGCAGGAAAGTTAGGCATTTTTCTTCTTGGTCATTTTTCATTGTAGATAGTTGTTCCCGATTCCTTAAAAAACTATGTTGATAAGGTTTAAAACATTACGTTTAGATAAGAGCTCTGCTGATTTTACGTTATTTACCTGAAATCATATCTCACTTATGCCCTCCAACCATAGTATGTGTATATCAGATATTTGCATTTATTTTAATGGAAAAGCAAAAGGCTGATATCGATTTATCTAACATGAGGAGACATACATATCATACATGAAAAATATAATTCAAGCTCTAATATGATTCTCTATTGGCATATTTATTCTTAAAGTATTCTAAGATTGTGTAGTGCCAAACACAATATTTTTTTTTCATGCCTTCGCCAAAGTGAAACTTGACCACTGAAGTCTAAAAGATGTACAACAAAAAGGCACAAATAGATGAGACTTTAAATTCACTCAAGGAACATTTGGGGCTATGCAAGCATGGAGAATATGATTACCTTAAAAAGTACAGTTTCCAGAAATTCTCATAAGAATTCCTCAGCAGGCATTTGGCTAGAATCCAAGTTTCTCTTCTTCTCCAAAAAAAAAAAAAAAAAAAAAAGCGCTTTTGGATATTTTCCTATCTTGACATTTTAGAGAGATCTAAGGCATTGTCAAATGTCATGTGTGCATGTGGTATTTTTTTAATCATACTTTTAAAAACATCTTAATTTGCCTCAAGTTTTCAGTTTCATAATCAGGAGTCTCAAATTCAATGGAAAGAGTTAACATTTTTTAGCCAATACCACATATATATATCCTAACTAGAGAAATATCACAGACTTCCTGGCTTCCCTCCAAAGACTCTACCAGTCAGGCTCATTGGCTCAATTCCCATTCTACTCTAAAACGTCTTTTTAGTTTGCTTTTCTTTGTCTTTTTCATATTTTAACTGCATAAATTGTTTACTACGAATGCTATGGAGCTTCCCTCCAAGCGACTCAGATAAAAAACAATCTTTTTAATGATCAGTCAGTCATACTGGAAAAACCGACTTTCTCCGTCATATACTTTATTTCCACAAACCTACACTTACTCTCTACAAATCAGGATTTGCACTTGAATATGTTCAAGCTCTTCTGCCACAGTGAAAGGCCATTTCAAGATTCTCTTATAGTCTTTGCCAAAGTTTCTGTCTATAAATACTTAACACTTCATATTGGCTCCAGAAAAATAATTTCCAAACTAGTGACAAATACTAAATTGACTATTCAGAAAGCCCTATAAAACCTAAAACAGAAGGGGGAGAAAACTGGACTGGCAGATTTAGAGAGTTCTACACCAACAGATAGGAAATTGCCTTTTCCTCTTTTTTTCATAATATCTACCTACCTGAGACAGGGTGGAATTTCCACACACAGATACCCTTTCTCCTGTTTAAAACTGTGGTAGATTTGTTGGCAAAAATCTCCAAACCCATATCTGTATATATTGTTTGCAGC
Organism: Physeter macrocephalus; assembly: GCF_002837175.3. Lineage (NCBI taxonomy): Eukaryota > Metazoa > Chordata > Mammalia > Artiodactyla > Physeteridae > Physeter > Physeter macrocephalus. The sequence continues at coordinate 128,677,584 of NC_041220.1, read as the reverse complement.
TGTTCCTTATGTGTTACTTAAGAAAAGGTGAATGCTGTGGATGTTTGGGTATAAAAGGTCATGGTCACCCTCGAATTTCCCTACAGGAAACCTTTTTCATTTCAACCATCTTCCATTGAACTCAACTAACTTTGAACAACTAAATAACTTCTTAATTTTCTATGATATACGTTTTAAAACTAGTTACAGAATATGTTCTTTTTTTCCCAACCTGATATTTAAGCTGAATATTTTTTAAATTTCAGCTTTACTGAGGTATAATTAACATAAAATTGTAAGATATTTAAAGGATAAATTGTGGTGATTTGAGATACGTATACATGGTGAAAGGATTCCCTTCATGTAGTTAATTAACACATCCATCACTTCACGTGTTTATCTTTTTGTTTTTGATAAGAACCTTTAGCTTTTACTCTGTTAGCAAATTTCAATTATACAATACAGTGTTATCAACTATAGTCAGCATGTTTTAAAGTAGATCCTCAGAGCTTATTCATCTTATAGATGAGAGTTTGTATCATTTTACCAACCTCTCCTTATTCTCCCCACACTCCAGCCCCTGGAAACCACTTTTCTACTCTCTGTTTCTGAGTTTTTAAATATTATGCGTATTTCAATAGGTATTTAAAATATCTATTAGATATCTATGTATAATTAAATATTAAGTTATGCATTTTTTATACACCCCATTGTTCCTTAGCACGTTAGCAGGTTCTTTAACCATATGAAATCTTTTATTCTGCTGGATAAGAATACAAACTTTGGAACCAGAACACCTGGGTTTAAATCTATTTCTGACAGTTACAAATTGTATGAACTTGGGATAGAAACACCATAATCTTGCTGTTCCTCAGTTTCCTCATCTGTTAAATGTGTACTATAAGTAAGCATCTCATAGAATTTGTATAAATATTAAATGCTTTAATATAGTGAAGTGCTTAGAAAAAAATGTCTGGTAAATACTTATTCCTAGCTCTGTCAAAAATTGCTTCAGGGCTTCCCTGGTGGCGCAGTGGTTGAGAGTCCGCCTGCCGATGTAGGGGACGCGGGTTCGTGCCCCGGTCCGGGAAGATCCCACGTGCCGCAGAGCGGCTGGGCCCGTGAGCCATGGCCGCTGAGTCTGCGCGTCCGGAGCCTGTGCTCCGCAACGGGAGAGGCCACAACAGTGAGAGGCCCGCGTACCGCAAAAAAAAAAAAAAAAAAATTGCTTCACATCAATTTTACCTGAAAGAATTGTTATTGCTAGGTAAGACTTACGTAGAGCAGTGTGGTAAAACAAATTGATATCAGTTGATTCATATTTGCTATGTTAAAAATGAAAGGGAAAAAAAGTTCTTGTATACATACATGTTGAGGCATTTCAAATGTCTCCCCTACTAGTTTTTTTAATTGTTATTTTATTTATTTATTTATTTATTTTTGCGGTACGCGGGCCTCTCGCCGCTGTGGCTTCTCCCGTTGCGGAGCACGGGCTCCGGACGCGCAGGCTCAGCGGCCATGGCTCACGGGCCCAGCCGCTCCGCGGCACGTGGGATCCTCCCGGACCGGGGCACGAACCCACGTCCCCTGCATCGGCAGGCGGACTCTCAACCACTGCACCACCAGGGAAGCCCTCCCCTATTAGTTTTAATCAAACATTCATTTTCCATTCCTCCATTCCATATTCTATATTTATTAACTTTATCCTTTTTCCTCCTTCCCCACAGCTAATATCCTTGTTCAAAGGACGTTCATAACTCTCCTAGCCTAGTCTCCTAACTCTCCTGCACTAGTCTGTTAATCTGGCAACCAGTCCTGCTACCCTCAAATATGTAATAGTTCTGGTGAGAAATAAAAATAACCTAATTAGACTATTAGAAATAGAAATGGTGGTATGAACAAGAAGGAAAATGGAGAGCTAAACTGATAAGACTTGACAATTGATTTCATATAGGGAGCAAGAAAGAAAGAGGAAGAGGAGTTACAGGATACAGTCGAGGTTTTGAACTTGCAGTGATGGTGTTTAATATCAAAAGAGAGACTATTCTCCTTTGGATAACACATCTGCTATCATCTGCTACTTTCATGAATACTGAACTCCAGATCTAAATTTTAACCCGGACTGTTCTGTTGTGTTCCAGATGCAAATATCCACTTAACTGATATTTCCATTGGGTGTCTCAGAGTAACCTCACTTTTACATTCATCACCTTCCAGGTATTGCCCCTCCTCCCATGTTCCCTAACTCACCACTTAGCTGTTCACGGCAGAAACCTAGCCAGCATCTTGCCACTCCCAACATCCTGCCATCATCCTCCACATTCACATCCAATTCATCACCAAGAAACACCAGTACCACCACGTCAATGCATCTCAAACCAATGCCCCATCTCCAGCATCACTGCCACCTCCTAGTCCAGGGCTACACGTTCTCTATGCTGAACTACTAAGACCACAGCGCCCCTGACCTCTAACTGGTCTCTTTACATCCATTCAGGTAGAAGACTTTTAATGAAACACAGATATGATCAAATCAATAACTGGATGAAAACTCTTCAATGGCTTCTCCTTTTGGCATGAAAAATACCAAACATTTAACCTGACTTCTGGAGTTCTTTACACTCATACCCAGGCTAACTCCCCAGGGCCATCTCTCACTTCTTTCCTTTCAGCTCTGTCAGTTCAATAAACTTCTCTTTTTTCGGTTACTCAGAGTTGTACTCTCTCAGGTCATTTATGCATGGTATTCCTTTTGCTTGGAACACTGCCTCCTAACCACTGAACTTGGCCTAATTAATTTCAAGTGATCCTTCAAGCTACAGTGTAAATATCACTTCCATGGTGACTCTTTCAGTGATCCATAGTCTAGTTTCAGTTCCCTTCCAATAGTTCCTTGAAGTGCCCTGTTTTTCTATCACACACTCATCATAATTTATTAAACTACCTTATTAATAACTATTTTTCTCAATGAGCAGAGTGAACCTGAAGTGGATTGGTGGCTAAATTTCCAGGTAGAAATCCAGCAAATATTCAGAATGTGATGCTCTTGAAATAAAGAGAGAGATAAATAGTGACCAGCATAAATGTGACAGCTGACAATATGAGATTCCTAAGGAGACACTGTAGAGAGAGAGGAGGGGAAGTCCAAGGAAAAGTCTTTGAGAAAACCTCCATTTAATTTGTAGCAGGAGGGAGGTTAGGGGAGAAAGGGAAAGAGAGAGAGAATATAAATGAAAACATTCAGAGACGTAACCAACGAAAAAGCAAGTCTCAATTTAACTGGGTTAAGTAATAGGATAACCCTAAAACTGACACACCCTGCTCCCAGGACATCACTCTAAAACAAGGAACAAATTAGAAGAAATTATAGTTGAATATGAATATTGCAAAAGTACTTACATGGGTGCTTCTATTTTATTCTTTCAAACTAAGTTATGTATAATTATAAGTATCCAATTTTATTAATATATTGCTTTAGTGCAGCTGAGACATAACTAATATATGTAAATTAAATTTCTTTAAAGTATTCATTTATTCCTACCTAAATATGTATATAAATATAAATATATATATATATACTTTGCATTGTCCAGCATTTCAATTACTGTGAAATTTAGTTTGATAATTGGTCTTATTTATTTTTAACTGAAGGAGAAATTTATTTTTGTTAAATTGAAGCATTTTTTCTAATGAGTGCTAAGAGGTTTACAACCTTTATATAAACCATCCAATTAATGTTAAGCTAGAAAAAAATTATCTTCTCTTTTGACTTGGTCGTAATAGCTAGATCCATTCACACAGGCTTAGAATATTATATATTTAATAGAAGTTCTGCTTTATTTATTCTTCTTTCACTTGACAGAGTTTTCTGTTCAAAGAATATGTAGTTCAATAAATTATCTTCTATCAATAGTAAATTTGGATATTTTACTAATAAATTCACATTGTATTCAACCATGTAATAAAGATCAAATAGTAAGTCTATTCATCTCCACATACGCTCATAAACTGAAGGGTTCTGCTTACAGATTCTTCATTTTCATATTTTGGAAAACTTTCATATTTTGGAAAACTTATCCTTTTTTTACTTCTTATCAAAAGAGAGGAATCATTTCTCTTCACCAAACTTCATAAAATATTCCTTATTTTTGTCATAATGATATCTCTACTTACTCTTTCAACTAATCTTTCAATATATACCTGAGGTTCTCAGACTAGTACGCTGGAAAGAATCCAGTGCTTGCCTTCCAAGAGTTTGACTCTTGTCTTCTTGAAAGGAAATATAGAGACTGCATTTCCCTACAGAGTTGAGAAAGGGGGAAAATGCATACGTGTGCACACTCACACAAACACACACATGTACACACTCTTAATCAGTAACCTTGGTAATAGAGGGGGTAATATTACGGAATAACACTGGAAAGAAATGTAAATAGTATTGTCTGCAGGTCATGAATCCAGTGAGGGGCAACAACAAAGAGCTTCCAGTGAGAGACAAGACTTTGCCAGCGACTGAATGTCAGAAAACTGCAAAGTTCACCCATGCTTAGTGAGGAATAAAATAGAATGTAAAACTCAAAATAAACAGGGCAACATTTTACCCCAGCAATCGAAGCCTGGTTTGAACCCAACAGTCCTTTTCTCCCATTTCTTGTGGGAGTCCCTGTGATTCATGGGTAACTGAAGTTCATCCCAGTGAGTCTGGGACGTGCATATGAGGATAAATGAATCGAGCTCATGACTGACGTATGGCGGAGAAGGATGGGCGACCAGCAACAATTAAAAGGAAGAAAATGATCACTCGTCCGTATGGATGTTCTTGCTTCTCACAACATCTCCCCTACTTTATTTCCCTATTCTGTATCACAAAATCCAGGTTAGACAGAGTCATCCTTGTCAGATCCTGTTCTACCAACAAAGTGAATAACCCCTTCTCTGCGTGGCTTTGTGGCTTACAATTTCCCAAAGGTTGTAAGTATCACAGCTTTAAAAAAAATTGTTGATTTGTCTGTCCTCCCTCTTAAGGCAAATTTAATGTCTTTTTATATCCTCTAACACGGTCCCTTGGTTCAAGGTGGCAGGTTTTGAATGAGCATTTGTTAGATCACCTCTCAGCATCAGTGCCTGCACACCATCCTAGGTTTAAAACAAAGACAATGACTAGATTTTCCAAACCTCTCTTGGGCATGCAGGTCCCTACTCCATCACTAAATGTTGAAAATGCATCATCCTTTGTTTACTCTGTCAAATGCCATCTCCCTCACAACACCTTCCAGACTGCCACAATCTGATGGATCTCATTCCCTTTATTCCCACTGCACCTTGTTATACTTCATTCATCGTACATGTTCTACTGACCTGCTTCATATGTGTAACTGCTTTATATGCTTGGCTAATAATTGACTGAAACCCCAAAGAACAGAGACACTTTTTTTTTCATTAGCTTTGAATTCCCTCCAACGTCTAACACAGTACCTCTGTGAGAGAGTTGAGATCTAATGCATATTCATTTCAGCTAATTGATTTGAACTTGGCCCCAAAGGGAAAAAATGCAATATTTAGCCTCACAGTAACTAGCAATTTGATACTGAATGTAAGGAAAAGTATTTGAAGTAATACACATTATTATATTTAGATCCACAAATATTTACCCCAGAATTAAGCAAAACCATACTTTACATGTTCCTCATCTTTAGTAAGTTCAAATTTTAATGAAATAAAGATGGCTATGCCTCCCACATCATATCTGCGATCCATCCTCCGCCTCTAAAGGTATGCTGAGTTTTGTAAGTATATTCAGGGGTATGACTACAATTGAGCGTGCATGTACTGCAGTTCAGTGGAAGAAGTATAGGTGCATTATAACCATCCCTGAGCTGGACAGCCTCCCCTACCAGACTGTGAGTTCCTTGAGGACAGTACCTCTTTACTCAGGTCCTTGGACATAATAGACTTGATTAAATAGTTCCTGAATTAGTTAATTATTTTAGAAATAACAACTTAACAGAGGGGTTGTACTGTGGGAGCAATAATAATAGCAGCTAACATGTGAATCTATGCACCACCTTGTATTCATTACATAATTTTATCCTCCTTACAAGCCTAGGAGGGAAATGTTGTGATCCATGTCTTCAAGACGAAGAGATGGAAGCTTAATGAAGTTAGTTAACTTGCCAAGGTCACAAAGCCAATACATTTGGAAAGTGGGATATGAAACCAGACGTTGTGACTCCATATCTCTTAACTGCTTAGGAAAGAGGGAAGAAGGTGGTAATTTCCAGGGTGAAAGAAGTGCTGATACTGGTAATTCGTACAGGGGAAGCATTGTAAAGGAATAGGAGAGCTTTGTGAATGTCAGAGGGTTACTAGAAAAGAATAAAAGATAAGTTGAATTGGAGTGGCGAAACTGAGGGAAAGCCCATGGCAAGAGGGAGAGAAAGAGAGAGCGTTACGACACTCAAATTTAGGTTATTGTGTTCCAAGGGAAAATCCATCTAGGAATACACAAGTGAGTGGATTCCAGTGGAGAGTCAATACATAGTGTTTTCACAGTAAGGTTAAGTAGCACAAACTTTGGATTATTTCTCCACAGAGATTCAGGCTAGGGCCCATGAGTAAAAGAAAACATAAACAGATGTGAAAATAAAACAATACACAAAACTAGGTAAAACATAATGGCTTTCATTTCCTGTATGCTAATATCACAGTTATGTTTCAATATTAACTTATATGCAATTATTATTTTCTTCTGACAATTACTCTCCACTATTTCAGTTTTTCCTTTGAAGCCTCTATTTCCTTTTGCATTACTATGCTTATACCAACAAAAAGGCACATATTTTTGATTTAAAAGGAAAATTAGACAACAATAGAATTATAAATAATGATCTCATAAATAATTATATTTTCAGGACTGATAAATCTTACACTACTCATTAGTTGATTTACTGAGGAGTAATATGACAAGCCACAGTGAAATAAATTATTTGCATTGAAAAATAAACAGTGTATTGTCTTAAAATATCCCATTTAGCAAAGACGTATGAATGCAGTATATTTGGGGGATATATTGGTCTTCAGCATGTATTGCCAGTTTAGCGTTTAAATACAGATAACTAACTTATTAGGAAAACAATAATACCCCTAAAATCAAGGATATTTAACAAATAACCTAAGTCACTACAGTGAGAAGAATTTTCATTTGGCCTTAACAACCTTGGGTGAGTTACCTCCACCTGTCTATGATGGTTTTCTCATCAGGAAAATGGAGAGAATGGTGGTACCTACCTCACAGGACTGTTGGGGGCATTAAATGTGCTAGTATGTGTCAACATACTCCCAACATGTGGGAGCAGAACCTGGTAAATGCTGTATGTATAGTTGTTTGTGCCGCTGCTTCTATTATTTGTTGAACATTTAACTTCTGTTTGATCATAAACGTAATATAGACCAATCAACAATGGTGATTATTACTTATGCACAATTAACTACCTTCTAAATAAAACAATGGTAAAATAATCACGTTTTGTATAGTGAAAATTTTGTATGATTTATAATACCTAGAATGTGGGTTCTAAACAAAGGGCGATGTACATGGCCTTACTTTTCACTTTGAGTTGACTTCCTTTTTGTAATTTTTGGCTCCTAAATCCATAACCCACACCAAATCCTCACAAAAGACAGAACATGTGGATGTAAATGGTAACAAAAAATCATATATCTCACAACATAACAGGGGATTTCTTTATAATAACAAGTCCAAATTATTTCAAAATAAAGATGTAAAATTAAACACAATTATTCTAAAGAAAAAAAACATGGCTAATGTCAGCCAACGGAAATTCCATTTACTTTTTCCTAACTACACACTCATAATAATAGTGGGGCTTTTTCCCCCTTGCTGGCTCACTTAAAAGAACTCTAGTTGGATTTATGTATTTAAAGCTTAAATAACTACAAAAGAAACTAATACCAAAGGGCAAAAGGAAATAATCTTACAGCTCTACGAAGCAGTTAGCTATTCCCTTCATAAGTGAAGGGGAAGGGATATATGGCCCAGTTCATTAGTCTGTAGGATTTGACAAACAATGTTGAGAGGTTTTCTGAGGCTACGCCCCACAATGAACAAGAGTGTCTGTGGTAAATGACAGCCCCCTAGGAGGAAGGTCTGAGCCCTTTGTAAAATCCCTTGATTCAAACATACCCACAGAGCACATGACAGCCGTGTTCAACAATTTATGCTTTAGCTGTTACACTTCAGATCTGAGCTGCAACAAGGAGATAAAATATTTTGTTTTTCTTCAGTGAGAGGAGTAAAATCCACCAGAATGAGCAGTAAAATAACATCTCCTATGTCTTTGTGTGAAAACCTAAGGTGATCAAATACAGCTGGAATGTTTGATATATTTCACTTAGTTAAATGCCAGTGGGCAAATTGGTAAAATAATTTCTATTAAAATTCCATTTGCTTCCTTGGTTTGGTTATTATTACTTAAAGGTCCAAAATTGTCTGAGTTAAAATATAAATCTACCCCGGATCTTGTTTTACAGGTCTTTTTTGCTCTATAGGAATCTGTATCAATTTCAGTGAGCAACTGACTATTTTTATTATAGAGCAAGAGATTGTACATCTGCCTAAATTCATAAAAACTGGAATCAAGAACATCTTATTCAGACATACTTATTCACTAGAAGCAAATTTAGTGTTTTACTCTATGATCACCTGTCACACCTGAGAGGTTTTAATGTTTCTTTTTGTTTACAGATGCTCAAAAACAGCAACTTGTACACTTGAGCACAGATGATCAATTATTACATTTATTTGAATATGGCTTTATACTGCATTTTTTTTTTTTTTTTTTGTTGCGGAGCACAGGCTCCGGACGCGCAGGCTCAGCGGCCATGGCCCACGGGCCCAGCCGCTCCGCGGCATGTGGGATCCTCCCGGACCGGGGCACGAACCCGGTTCCCCTGCATCGGCAGGCGGACGCGCAACCACTGTGCCACCAGGGAAGCCCCTATACTGCATTTTATATAGCACATCGTATGGTGTATTTACTTTTTATTTTAGTCATTCATCATTAGTGCCATGTGCTTTGTGTAACAGTGTGCAACGGGAGATGTTGCTGTTGGGGTGAGTGGTTAGAGTGAGAAGACAAAATAGAAGAAATGCCAAAACATAGTCACGCGCTCAGGAAACTTAATTTTCATATTTCTAGATTCATGAATGTTCAAAATGGAACTATTAAAGATTGAATGCAATGTCCCACCATCTATCTTTGGTGAATGACTTTCATGTGTATGTGTGTTAGGCTAAATTTATTAAATATTATCTAACTCAACTATATCTTACTTTACTATCTGGTCTTATCACTTGTATTATACAGTCACTTTAAAAAATAATTCTCACATAGGACCTTTCCAAATATGTAAACATGGCTCGTGATCTAGAAAATGGCAAAAAAATATAGATCTACAATTTTAGAGCAGAATATTATTACTATAATGATCTTCTACCTAGGTAGAAGACTTCTTTTCATATCCCTTTAATGAATCAAATAAAACAAAAACCTTCAGATTGTGTATGTACATACCAATCTGTTACATATTAGTTCAAGTATCTGCTTAAAATAAATATTGATTCAGACATGCAATAAATTCATAAACAGCACTTCTCTGCATTTACTTTAAAGACAAATTACCCAGGGAGGTAAAGATGTCAGTTCCTTTATCACAGATCCAATTTTAAGACATGTCAAGGAATAAAAATGTATGACTCTTAGGCGACTTTGCTCTTCTCAAGCTGAGGAATGCAAACCAGGGTGTACTATTATTGTTAGACTACAAAGATAAGACCACCCTGAGTGGCTCGTGTGAACACTGTCACAGCTGCTCCTTTTCTCTTTGAAATCATTCAAAGTGATGCATGAGGACGAGGCTGCTTTTATCAGCCTCCCACTCGGGGTCTGTTTAGCCCACTGAGGAAAATACTTGTGATACACTGCTGACAGAAAACAAAACATGATCCAAACAGCAGGGCTGCTACTCACAGGATATTATTATGTCAATCAAGCAATGCAGCTGTGATAGAGAAAATCCTCTAACGCAAATATATTTGGGGGTAGGAAGAGACTATTTGTGCTTCTATATATTTGTGTTAGGCAAATTGTCAATGGCCCTGTAGCAAGATGATCTGTATTTAAAAAATCCTGGAAATCGCTTTCGTCATCATAACCATCATTATCACATATTTTTCTCTCTCTTAAAAAGGAAAGCACCATGCATCCCAATGCACTTGAGTCCATTGATTGTGGAGGAAAAAAAGATTGAACCACCATCTCCACATCACCAGAAACAAGTGAGATAAAGCTGTAAAATATTTTAACATATAACGTAAAGGGCATTGTTATATGTGCAATACATAAATTAAATCCTTTAATCCTTACAAAACCCTAAATACAGGTGCCTTCCTCATTTCACAGATAAGAAAATTGTTCACAAAATTAAGTAACTTGAATTAAGTAACTTGACCAAGAGCGTAGAGCTGGTAAAAAGCTGAGATTCAAAACATATCTATAATAATTTTCCCATCATACCATCACCACACCAGGATCAAATTTTTGTTTTAATTTACCCAAACGCATTTGGAGTCAGATCTGGAATGTATCTTGTAAAAAGATGGACCAAAGGAATTTTTATTTTTGTTATATTTTGTTATATTAAAATATATGGAGGCTGTCAATTTACTGAGAGTACCTTCCAAGAATTCTGTTATAGCTAGCCAACTCTAATAGATACTTCAGAAGCTATTTAACTTTACTGTAAAGAAGTATGTTTTAGGATTAGAGGAAATTAATAAACGCATTTATAAATCATTTGCTTGGAAATCAATATTTCTTTATAAAGGTCTTTAACTTTCTAATCATATGAAGGTCCTCTATAACTTAATGGGATAAAAATATAAATTGTTGATGATATGCAGGAAATCATTTGGAAAAAGTGAAGTATCAACATTATTAATAAGTAGAGGTTATACGAAATTTCTTTATATACATCTCTGAATGGAAAAATACGTGGATCATAGGAAAGGCTGCCATGATATAAGTGTACATTGAAGCTAAACTATTATGATTTTCTCCCCCGGTCTTGAATCCAAGAATTCAGAAAGTCTCAGAAACCATTCTAAGAATACTGTTTTGTTTTTTGTTTTGCGGTACGCGGGCCTCTCACTGATGTGGCCTCTCCCGTTACGGAGCACAGGCTCCGGACGTGCAGGCTCAGCGGCCATGGCTCACGGGCCCAGCCGCTCCGCGGCACGTGGGATCTTCCCGGACCGGGGCACGAACCCGTGTCCCCTGCATCGGCAGGCGGATTCTCAACCACTGCGCCACCAGGGAAGCCCAGGACACCATGTTTGATCCAGGACCCTGATCAAGTTAAAAACTAAACTTTAAATTTATTTTCCCTCTTACCCAATTGTTCCAATAAGTTATTTTCATTAAACCTTGAATGGCTTGTTCACTATTCTCCCATCTACCATTCTTTCTTTTGTTCTTTGATTTGCATTTTCCTGTTGGATATGAGACGACACTAATTTCCCAGCTACAGCCTTTGACCCTCCAGACTGTGGTTTCATTTCTCTCCCTGAACTGGCTTCTTAGGACTAAGAATGGTAAACTCCATCACTCTTTAAGTTGGCCTGAGACTCTCTTTTCTTATTTGGCATATGCTATTACTGCACATTGGAAAAGAGAAAAGAGTGAGAATTTGCTCAGTATTCGGTCAGCAAAGAAATAATCACAATTAATTTATAGATAACCACAATAAAAAGAGTCTATGTGTAGGATTTTGAAAGTTAATTCTGTCTATGTATAACCCCAAAGTATCTTGGTTATTCCTTTCTGCTTATGAATCAAAAACTATATCTAAAAGCAAATAAAACATATGTTGAGGGGCTTCCCTGGTGGCGCAGTGGTTGCGCGTCCGCCTGCCGATGCAGGGGAACCGGGTTCGCGCCCCGGTCTGGGAAGATCCCACATGCCTCAGCAAAGAAATAATCACAATTAATTTATAGATAACCACAATAAAAAGAGTCTATGTGTAGGATTTTGAAAGTTAATTCTGTCTATGTATAACCCCAAAGTATCTTGGTTATTCCTTTCTGCTTTTGAATCAAAAACTATATCTAAAAGCAAATAAAACATATGTTGAGGGTTACAAACAGAAGTGTTCATTAAATAAAAATCCCTTATAAATTAAAATTTTCTGTTAATTTTAACACAAGCTGATTACAGAAAATGATGATTTATTTGCTCATTTAAAACCTGTGAAAATATGGTGCAAAATCTTTTCAAACCACTTTAGTTATAGTGATTTACAGGATTTTTCTAAAATATTGTAAGATGCAACTAATTTCCTATCTTTGTCTTTGAAACACAGACATGCCTTCTTTTTAAAATAGCATATTTTCAGTATTTACTTTTTCACCTTATGAATTACACTTTGGAAAGATTTGTTGAATAACAGCATAGATATCTATCTGACTATGGTAATGAAAATTGAATTCAGTCTGAAGGAAGGATGACTGATTATATAACATTTCTGAGACCTTTGGATCAATTCAAACATGATGGCTTTGCAAATTCTCAAACACCAGTTCAACCAAAGCATATTTCACTTAGCCTTCATTTGGAGTTTTTCAGTCATTCAATATTTTGCTCTAAAGAATAAAATGTATCAAGTGTTCATTTATAAGTAAAGATGTGTGTGTGTGACTCATATCACAGAAACAACAGACCGCCTTTGTAACACAATACCATCACTGAGACTTCTTATTTAGTGAAATATATAATTGGACTCACGGTCCTCCCAAACCTATGTAACCATAAGCTGCGTTACGGTACTGCTGTATTCTAAAGACATATTAATTTCTGTTTTTAAAGATAATATCAAGTCCTTGATCAACTAACAGACTGACAAAGGACAGTAAACATATTATGAAAAGGATTACTTTAAAACATATTTATCTCATTTCTGGGCCAATTCCAATGGGGCAAAATACAATTTTAAACTAAAAAGAAAACAATGAAATTTTTAATTTACATCATATTCTCAAACAATATAAATGGACAAGTCAATAGTGGACAGATGTTGAGATGATGCTTAACAGGCAATGAATAGTTTCTTTGTTTGTGATGAAATGTTTTGGTGAAACTTCTGTAGACTATCATCACTAAATGCTGGTTGGTTTTCATTTTCAAATTATTGTAAAACTGCTTGAATAAATAAGTCATTCTGAATGCCAAACTTTCTACAGAACTGAACATTTCTTGAAAAATGAGGTCTGCTTCGCATCATTTAAAACCTTTATTAGTCATTAAGAATGGACCTTTTGCATCCTTCTCAATTTTGCATCCTTCTAAAGTTTTAGAAGGATTTGAAACATCTTCAAATTAGAGTGGAATCATATTTTAACATTACCATACAGAAGAGGGCTAATTATGAATTAAAAACACATTCATCAAAGGCCCATTATGTGACAAGCACTCTGCTGGGGACAGGGAAATACAGAAATAAATCATTTTTCTAATACCACCATTGCATCTTATAGAACTTATTATATGCTTATGGCCTATATAGTTGATGCTAGCTTTTTTTCCTTTAGTGTCAAGGTTGCAGTGTATTGGAGAAGCATAAGAAAGCCCCAGTTTTGTTTCACAGGAGGACAATTTATACATGTTGAACATGCAAAGGAGAAGACTGGCAGTGCTCACAGAAGAAAGCACTCCTGTCATTAGTTACCTATATGGGGAAGTGAGCTGAAAAGCCACTCTTTGAAATCAGGGACCTCAAAATCCCACTTTAAAAATGTCCTTACTGTAACAAATGGAATACTTGAAAATACTGACAGCTAGACATAAAAAGCAACAATTGAAAGAGAATTCCTTTCTTAAGAGGAACAGTCAAGCAGAGGAGATGTATTTCCCAAGTCTGTTGGCAACCCGTGTGCTGCTACATTTTCAAACCAAACACTTAGTGATTACCTATTCTGTTCAAACGTTTTTTGGTCATGAAAAATGAATTGTAATATTAAAAATAAATGGTAGGTAGAAGAAAACATTTGAAACAGTTAAACTTGGAGCTACTCCGGTTGAAATAATGAAGAGCAAGAGAAATGTTGGTGACAAAGCTCTGCCCGGCCCGTGAGGCTTCTTCAGCTCTAGTTTGGAAATCACTGCGTTAGGCAAAATCAAAAATGCTTCCAGAATATTTTAATTTCTCTTCATATAATCAGTTAGAATTATACTATATTTAAGAGCAGCACTTCAATGTATGAGTCATCATCATAACTATTCTATATGTTATACAAATCCTGAAAATTAAAGTAACAACTTTCTGCAACAATCTAAATTCCTTTATTAAAAGGTTTCATTAGAGAAAATAAGAGTTACATTATAATAAAGTTAAAAGCTTAATATAGCTATGGCTACTGTTTGTTGAAATTTCAATATAAAATGTTTGAACAGGTAGAATCAATCTTTCTGAAATGGTTTGAACTGTTGCACAAAATCCAGTGTCCAAAGTGAGGTATCCTTCAAAAACAAGTTTATCCTGAGTTGGGAAGAGTCTAGAATTCTGTAGGAAGTGGAGGAATTCCAAAGAATTCTGAAGAGCCCATCTTTCTCAGAACGAAGAATAACATCTTATGGTAGGGAGAATTGTGAATACAAAAATTTAGTTATCAGGCATGATCAAAAGGAAATTTGAACAAATATCTCTGATGTTCACTGACCAGTGTTGAAAAATCATAACAAAATTCTGCCCCTTCACTCATTCTGCGCTTGCTAACTTTACATGCAGTTCAGGTCTATATATTAGCACAATCAAGTTGTCACGTGAAACAGCTAAAAAGCTGTGGCATGAACAAGAGCTCTTGTACACACAATAAAATTGAAGTTTTTCTGATAAAAAAGTGAAGTGTGAAGATTCATCATATTGCAGACTGGCTGATACAAATAACATGACTAGAAAAAATAGTCAAGACAGTAGAAGATAACAAAAGAAAATGAATCACATTATTCATGGTTTCTCAAAAATGTAAAATACTGTTTTGCTTATTTATTTACGACCAATACTGCTAGAACTAAAAGTTGCCAAACTAAATGTGAAGAAAACAAAAAAAAAAGCACTTGGACCAAAATCAACAGGAAATGAAAGTTATGAAGGCTTCGAAAGTAGTCACTGTATCGGGAACAGTTCTTGTGTTTCATCTGTACATTTAAATTCCAAATTGATGGCACCAAGCGTATTTCATAAATATTTTAATCTTAAAATTAGAAATTTATGATTCATTGCCTTCGAGTTTAAGTTAATTAAATAAAAATGATGTAAAACAGAATTTAAAATTGGAATTGGTACCATCTGACCGATCAACCACATCACATGACCATATGCAAATCCACTGAGTATTGGCTGTGGTTGGCTACCATGTGATGCTAGGCCTGGAGTAAGGAATCTGCCACTGAGAAACCTCAGTCACCATCCCCATGCCCTAAAACTAAAACACTAATACTAATACCAATAATCATTTAAGGGTCTTTTCATTCCAAATGGTCAGAGAGGGAAACATGATGAACCACCCTGCCTTAAGGGACAGGCATTCTTCTTCAAGTTTAATGGACTGCCTAGCTGGGAAGGATGAATAGATACCTCAGAAATCTCTGCTTAGTGTCTGTCCCTAGTAACATTAAATGGCTTACTGCAGTGCATGAGGAGAGAGAACTTTCAAGGAAATCAGCAGGAGCTCTGTAAACTTGTTCTGTTTTCCTATGGATGACAGCCAGTACCCATTTCTCCTAACTTGTAAGGATCCAAGCCTTCCTGGAGGCCAGCTCTGGGAACAAAGGTGCTTTTCCAAAGCTGTTACAGATAGGGACATTTGGACTGAATGAGAAACACAGTAAACAAAAGCAAAAACTACCAACTCGAAACACTGGTTATACAACACATACTTCCATCCTACTCTTCCACTGCTTACAAAGACCAAACTGGATTCTTTCTGTTGTACACAAGAAACTAAGTCATTGAACTGATATATATAAATTTATTTATTTATTTATTTATTTATTTATTTAAGCAGCATTAAGGAACAGAACTTGGGAAGATCATCTAAATAAAGTAGGATGAAGTTTTGATTTTTGTACTTGGAAAATAAAGATAAAGAGATTATAGGGCCAACTCAAAATCTATAGTTTTCTCAGGTTTTTTTGAATTTACATGGCCCAAATACAGAAAAAGCTTCAATTATCTCATCTCCTTGAGGAGGAAGAAAGAAAACACTGAGTGTGACCAAAGATAAACACAGCCACGTTACTTAGGCATTCAACTGGTTCTAAAGTGTGTGAACTGCGGGAGTCGAGATTTACATTCCTTTGTGTTCCTTCAAAAAAGCTGTCCTATCCAAAAGAGATCATAATGAAAATTATTCACTTATTATGTGAAATGTGAATTTTTATGAAGTGCCAAACAACCAGAAATTTACTAAATCCAAATTTAATTGAAATTAATGGATTCACACATGAAAACTTGACCATACTTGCAAAATAAATGCAATGTAGTCAGTAACTGTAAATTCAATACACACGCCTGAAATTTCACATTGAGTTTAGGGTCCTGTGAAAGCACTCTGAATTGAATTAAGGTGGATTTTAATCAGTTTTCATTATCCTTCGCCTTTGCAAAAATTAATGTTATTTGTTATTTTATTTCTGAAATGACCCTTTGTACATCTTCATATGATTTGAACCCAGCTTATGTGACATATGAATGTCAAACAAAATGAAAATATTCTAAACGAATTCATTCTTATATTCCAAAATGCACTGCTGGTATATTTAAAAGTTTAAAAGTGCGCATATACATTAAATCGAGCCATTGCACATATTACGTATATAATTCTATTTGTGTCATTTGCCTGCTTAAGTCCCCATAAACCTCTCTAAGTATGACATTAACCTAGCATATCAGATCTTCAGTGCACTAGACCCAATATTCTACCTCTGGCTATGGGAGCACTGGGCCATTTGTGAAGAGTGTGAAAGCCGTTCACAAATTGATTTAAACCTCTTTTAAACTTATACAATACTTTTAACCCATTTCATCTCATGATATTGGTATAATTCAATCTATAACACATGTTAATATAGTATATATAGTAGAATACGGTGTATTATATTTTCCTCAATACATCTCTTTCAAGCTACAAGTGTTAGCCATTATCTTTAATATACTGGGAATTCTTAACAAATGACAGTTTCAGCAATACTTTACATCATTTTATAAATTTCAACAAAAATGCCTTCTATTTTCTTCCCTAGACTTAAGAGCCCTACTTTTTATATTTTTATCATACTTTTCTAAACCCGCTTAGATCATTTATGTCCCTTTTTCAGTATCATTGTATCTTTCTCAATTATAGCAACCAAAACTATATACAGTATTCCTAATGCACAGATTCATTATTACTTATATGATGATATATTTAGTTTCTAATCTTCTTCCTGAATTTAGTTGGAATTTTGGAAAATAACTAAATTTTCAGATCAGAGAATTATCTATATAGAACTCCCAGATTCTCTCATATTCTTTAACTTCATAAAATACAAATGCAGTTTTCTCTTGGATGTGATAATTTTAAGATAAATTATCCTCAGTTTTCAAATAAACAGCACACTCTTTCAGGGAAAAAAATGCCTTCAATCACAAGTAAAATATAGTATTATCAATGTCATTTTGGCTGAGATTATCCATGTAGACAGCACTATATGGTTCCAAGTTTGAATGTTTACTTAGATCATATATACATATTCTCCAGAATTAATACTTTACATAATTACACGATAAAAATACAGCCCTTCCAGTGTGCAATCTAGGTTAAGTATATAATTTTCACATTATTGAATTTTCTCCCACTCTAATCCTGTGCTCTTTATGCACTTCCTCAATATATCATTATTGATTGCCCTCTAGCTGTCAGGCATTGGACTCTGCAGGGGATACAGTGATGAGAGGACAAATGAGGACAGAAAGAATCCCCCCACGTTTCCGAAGCATGTACCCTAGATATTGCAAATGTGCAAACGTTACTAAACTGGCATTTCTTGTCTTTCTTCTTTTACCTTTTGTTGTATCACTTTTAAATAGTACCATTAATTGGTAGGTTGTCCCATCTATATGTCTATATCTCTCTATATAAAATAACTCATATGATTGAAATATATAGAGAGAATATATGTTGTATATTATGTATGTATAGGGTATAAACTATATATTATATAAAGTTGGTAATATCTATCTATAGTTAATGTTCATTAATTGAAGTTATAGGAACCAAAAGTAAAGCATTCCTTATCAGTTATTCTCACAAGATATCAATTCAAAGAACACCTTTGTTCTTTTATCAGTTTTCGGAAGACTGCTTCATTCTAAATAAATATTCATTTTCATCATTGCACAATACACTTTATTACTCATTAAAAATGCAACAAATTTCTATGTTCACTGTTAGCCACTACTTTCTCCATTACCTTGTCATAATTTATTGATGTTCTCACTTATTAAACACAAACATTGATTAAGTCCCTAGTGAATATATTGATATTGTTGGTAGTAGATCCCACCTACATAATATTTCTGTTGAGTTTCCATAAAATTAATGCATAGAAAATATCCATAGATCATGTTGGTGTAAAAGAAAAAAATGCCTTTTAAAATTCACTAAGGTAATAACTAAATGCTGAGCCATATTTCCTGTACAGTTGAATATATAATACAAATATTCACATTTGTTAATGTCAAGATTTAGAAATCCCCCCCAAAATATGCAAGGCTACAAATTCTTTTGGTTTGGAAAAATTAACCTCTTCGTATTAGTATTTTTATATATTCCTTGACTAGCCCTGAGCCTACCTCTCAGGCTCATGCTTTTTTATAGCATGTGCGATTAATTTCTCCCATCTTATTTCCTTCCAAGAGTGTAAGTGCTTCCACTTCCGGAGAGTCACTGAATTATAACTTAAGTATTTCTCTTAGCAGAGTATAGACCTTATTTAGAGAAAAGGGTAACACTTTCATGAAGCACTACAGAGGAAAATCAGTCAGCTTCAGGACACAAGGACTACTGTTCCTATTCACAGCTTTGTTTTAAATCTTCCCTTGTTTTTCCTCAACAAACCATGGCACAATGCTTGCTGCATGTTCCCCTCCCAAACTGCGGCTGTCAATACCAGGTTGTTTGGGCCCTGAATATGCGAGCTGGCAAGAATCAGTCTTCCCATGAAAATCAAGTCAATGACCTGCCTCCTTGGCTTCTTGTGAACCAAAAGACAACCATAATTTTTCATCCTTTCCATTCTCACGTGTTGTAAATGTTCACTCAAGTCCACAATCCAATACAAAATGCATTAATTCCTCTGAAGTGAGTTCACCGAGCACGATTTAATTATAGCCAATTGGATATACTTTTCCTTTATTTTTTCTAAAAAAATAATTCAAGGCTCTAGCTCTAAGAAATTTTTCATTCAGTAGTCTTGCATTATCCTTATCATATAATCATGTGGGAAAGAAATAAGGTTTTGTCCTACTGCTTTGTCAAAAAAAAAAAAGTATAGCCATAAAAGTTTTACCTACAAACCTTATATTTACAAAGACTCAAGTTTAGTCAAGTGACAACCTCTCTATGTCCCACCACTTTACTGTACCCCAACTTGAAAAAAAAAAGAAGGAAAACACTGCATTTTTCAGTCAGCGTTGAAGTCAGATATACAAGATTATGCACAGTTTTCCAAGATTTGCATTTAAAAGATTGTATACAAGCTTCAATACAGGTTGCTTTTCTGTGACCATAGAAACATCAGAAAAGTTGGAAAATTCAGCTCACTGAACTTCAAATGACTTTATTAAAGTGTCACTAATCAGAGTTAAAAGACAGAAGGTTTTAGTGTTTTGCCTAAAAGTGAATAACTCTCAAAGTCTAATGACCTACCAAGAGCATTTCTTAAATGTAAAAAAAAGAAGGTCTGGTTGAAAGCAAATTAAACAAGAAAAAAACCTTCATCGCCTTCTCCAAAAGATTGATTTCATACAGATAACGACGGCTCAGCTGAACTGTGACACTGAGTACAGTGCTCCTTGGCTGGGCAGCTGGGAAAATCTGCCTGGTTAACTTTTAAAGCACTCTATGTATAGATTTACTTAAAATCTAGCTGTCAGTAAGACTTCATTTCAAGAATAAATCTGGAACTTCATTTGTAGCTAATAATGTAAGTTATGTAAACTACAACACTTTGAAACTCTAAGTGCATTCTAATTTAATTATAAGCCAAAAAGAAATTCCAACATGCAAATGCAAATCAAAGTCCATTAATAATGCATGCTAAAGCAATATTCAGGAGTGCTACCAAAAGTCTACACCCTAGCTATTGGCTTGAGAGATAAGAATTTTTTTTAAAAGCTAGGCTTTCTCCTACAAATAGGAAAGTGAAGAAAACAATAAGTGATATATAATTTTTCTTTTTGTGGCATCAAAGGTGATCTCTAATATTAGCTATATTTAAATGGTTATAATAACAACATCAAAAAGGACCAGACAAAAATTAAAGGAAAATAATTTACTAAAAGGGAAACAATATGTATCATTGTCATCATTTTTCCCTTTCTTTTCCAATGGTTCCTAAGAGGTTCTTAGATACTTCTCTTTGCCCTTAAGCAGAAGGTTGACAGGGAAGAAGCTGGAAGTGCGCTGTGTCATGTCAAATATATAGCCTTCAAATCAAAAACGCAGAAGGGTCAAACTTAGCAGCACCTTCACTGCCCAATATTTTTCTTTTACAGAGATTCTTTTCAGAGTCCTACTCCAATGGAAAAAATACACTGAGGTGATTAAGCAGGACAACGACTTACTCCATTCACTCTTTCCTCCGGGGGCACCTGGACATTCACCTAGTTCACCAATTTCACAAACACTTGTTGATCACTTATACTGTGTAAAAGAAAGGGTCAGCTACTGTAGGACTTTAAATAAAGGAGAGTCTTTTTTTTCTATTAACAATTTACATATGACCAAATTACAAATGTACCTGTCAAAGTAAAAGGGAAATAATCTGAAAATAATAGCTACAACAGTACCAAGAAAACTAAACCCAGTTATTCATACAACTCACTTCAATGAATTCATTCTCTCAGCATTTATTGATCATGGCCATGTGCCAGGTACCACTATAGACATGAAGATCCAGGGATGGGTGAGGAATGGACCAGGCACAGAGACATCATAATCTGGAAGGGGAGGCAGTCGGGAATGCTAGTCATTGTAAGTCAATATGGTAAGCATTACATGTGTAGCGTGACTAAAATGTTAAGGAATTTAGGAGAAGGGAATAATTAATTCTACCTGGAGGGCAACTGAGGATTTTTTTTCATAGAGGTGTTCTTGACCTAAACAGTGAATGATGAGAAGGAATCTTCCAAACAGGAAAGGTAAGTAATATCCATCAGCTAGAGCACGCAAAGAAGCAACAGCAGCAATTAGGTATTCCTGAACTGAGGACTGGTGTTTGGGGTATGCTCTTGAAGTTTCCAGGATGAAACCTTTCGTTTTAATGGAGCATCTCCACTTGAGTAAGCTCACAAGTAAAAGTGAATTAAATTGGTACCAGGCCTCCTACTCTTGCTATGCACATGCTACTTGTTCAGTTACAACAAAAATGAAATAATTTACCTAATAAATTTGCTTCTGAATTTTTCAAGGTGATTGGGAATTTCATTCATCACAGGAAGGGTAAAATACATTAAAATAATAAATTTATAAAGCAAATAATCTTTTTAAAAGTCCACATACAATATGTCTTGGATATGCTCTGGCAAAATTTATAGAACTGTTCAACGTTAATCAGAAACTTTCTGCACGGTAGTAACTAAGCTATGAGAAACCCCTCCAACTTTAAAAAGTTGCTTAACTTAGCAAGAAAACCTCTCGGTCCTAATGCACTTCTCCTGCTCTCTTTGCCTAACTCACATCACAAACCAAACCTGTATCAGTTCCTCCATTATGACACCATATGGTCCTGTGACCAGCTCAGTTAACTGTTCTTGGTCCTCATTTTACACAGTCCTGGGTTCAATTCGCCCTCGGAAAATTCCTGGTGTTTCCTCCCTGCACATTTCTGTTTAGCAATCCATGTAAGTCCAAGATCAAACTTCTCTTCAGGAAGCCCTTTCAAATTAACCGGCTTAATAATATGGTTAACTAATTTATTCTGTCTACTCACACAATTTTAGCTACATTTCTTTTTTTTCTATAGTGTGGCTTCTCAAATTTTCCATCAGATCAAGGCCAATATTTATTTTCAATTTATTTTCTTGAGCAGTGAAGTTCCTCACATATTAGATAGTCAATACTCAAACCCAGACTTTTAAAAATCAGTTCAAAAGTCTGAGATAAAACTATGAAGAACTGCTATTAAAACAATATCAAGAAATAAAGTTTCATCAATTTTTTTAAAACAATTGGAATTGTAAATGAGGTGAAAATTCTTGACCGATTTAGGGGTCAAAATAGAACAGTAAGTAGATGGTAACATTCTAGAGGTGAAGCAGGGGAGTCTCCAGCCCTGGCAGCTGGAAAGTAACCAGGCCCATGAACTGAAGGTGCTTAATTCATCATTGTCTTTAAACCAGTAAAGATAGTTCAACACAACTGGGATAAAACACTGATTTGTTTCTGAAAATGTCTGCACTGACAAAGGAGAGTATGTTCTCAGTATGCAGAAGAGTAGACACAGAGAATTTAATGACATGTGTCAGCTTACACAGGAAAATATGGAGGCCCGATTATAAAAACCACGCATTTCTTTACAAAGAGTCCACTGGATGGGATTTAAAACTGCAAAATGGTGGATTATCTAAAGCTTATGTATGTTCTACTTAACTTACGTTAAAGTCTGACAGAAATTTTGCTATCTAGTAAACAAAACACTCATACAACTAATATTGGCCCATATCGTTAATTACAACACATTGTGCAGCTTCAAAATCATATAGTATTGATTTATTTACTTCAGAATACTTATTTAAAAGAACTGCACACAGATAAAACATTTCTCTGTTTAAAAACCCTGATTTAATATAATAATATGGTCGTTCTACTTTTTATTCAGAATATATAAATGTCAGTCAGTGAAAGGGAGCTCTGATCAGCCAAGAAAGAACTGACAAAATTCATTCACTTTCAAGTAGGTTTTCAGGTTTTTGTTAGTGGTCCTGAATTTTTTTTTTTCCTGTTTTTCTTGGCTTAATCCTTTTGCCCAACCCTGTGTATATGTAGTTATATAAAACTATATAATTTGTTTAACTATGGAGATTTGCGTATGTCCTAGACAAGAAATAACAAAAATCTATCTCATTAGTGACCACGCCACATAAACACTTTACATTAATATAGGCCACTGAAGAAGCAGCTCAGTTCTAATTTGGACTGTAAATAATAAATTTATAACATTAGTTATGTAATCTCAATAAAAATTTTTAATTTTCAAAAATCAAAATACCAAGAGCTATTATAATAAAAACTATAGCAACTTCAATTTCATAAATTAAAAGGTATTTTAATCACTTGAACTGTAAGATTTAGAATTATTTGAACTTAATAAATATTTAACTCTTAAAAATTCCTTTATAGAAGTAAACTACTTCATATTGGTAAGACCAGATCTGTCTGATGCCTTAAGTTTATCAACACCAATCACCACATGCTGATATTTTAGAAATTTTTAGATCAAAAGTTGACTTATTTTACAGTGTCTTTAATGTGTTTCATAAAAATCACTTACATATTATGCAATATGAAGATAATCATATATTTACTCATTCATTCATTCAATCAACATTCAATAATGCCAAGCTCATTTTTCTTACTTTGGGAAAATTTATATTTTGTATCCGTTGATAAATTGTTGAA
This sequence comes from Physeter macrocephalus, assembly GCF_002837175.3. NCBI lineage: Eukaryota > Metazoa > Chordata > Mammalia > Artiodactyla > Physeteridae > Physeter > Physeter macrocephalus. The sequence goes on along the minus strand of NC_041220.1, from coordinate 128,653,592 downwards.
ACAAAATACTTTGCAATATTTCTGTCACCTTTGTGCATACAACCTCAAAGATGTCATTTTGCTTAACTGTATGTATTCATTTTATAAAAAGAAGGAATGAAAGAACATTTAGGAAATCATTAATCTTTTGGATATGAGGGAAAGCCACACATAGTCTCAATAAATCAATGTCTTTGGAAGACACAAAAGATTTCTGGCTTAATTCAAAATCCTTTATTTAGAATGCCAAATGTCTTTATTTTACGCAGAAGTGCTCCAGATGGCTAGGCACATGTTTCAATTACGCTAAATTGCAGTTTTTTTCAAGTGTCCTCTTACTCTTTTACATCTAGAATGTTATTGATTGTATCTTGAGTGGGCAGGTAAAAATACTCTTATTTGTAAATGTAAATGCTTTGGGGGTAAGGGGAAATATACATGAATTAAAAGACAATGAACAGTATACTGTCAAAAGTTAGAAAATATAACTGAGCAAATGAGGGATCCTAAAATGTTGTTAAAGTTTTATTAATTATTAATCAATTTTCTCATAAGTGGATATTAACCTTGCGTTTCAGTGTCTCAGAAGACTTCAGAAATAAGAAATACTTTCGGCCTCTATGCTAATAGTAATTCCACAGTTATAGAACCATAATATGAAAACTAAGAGGTCTTTCTTAAATAAGTCAGTAAAGTACATAATATATTATTTGTTATTAAATGTAAATCTTTAATATTAGCATAAATTGCCATATACCTACTGTCTCAGGCCACCTCATGTATTTTTAAAAACACCCCATAGATTCTGTTCAAAGCGAAATGTCCTTATTTCAGGTCCTTTCAAATATACTCTCCCAGGGTTGACTCATAGAGCCACCCCCTTGTACTTGGAACACTACTTAGTTCTTTCATATTGTTCTTTTTTCCTGTATCTCTCTGGGAAATATTGCTTTCCATAAGAAGATTTAATCTCTGAAAGTTCGGCTTATACCAACAAAAATCTTACTCTCATCTTCTTTCTAAATGTATAATAAATGTATAAATTAAATAAAATAAAAAAATAAAAGCTATCTTGTGTAAGGTAATTTCTGAGAAGGCAGGGAGGGGATTCTGAATGCTACATAGCTATGTATAACACATTTTTATGAGCTTAATTAATCAATAACTAGGACGGTGTACATTTTTATTTATTCCGTTTACATTTTAGTATTTCATTAGTTGCCGCAGATATTTGTCGTCAACTAAAGCCAAAGTGTTCTGGTATTTTTGAGTCGCTATCAAAGGGGAAAAGGTAATTATCCACTGGGGCTCCCTGTGTTGAGCTTACTACTATCACCACCACTACTATTACTTCAGAGAAGTTTCCAAATTTGCAAAAGTATAATTAATCTCATAAAAATCCTAACCAATTAAAGAAGAAAGGTTTCTTACAACAAGGTCAGGGGGCCATTTGCATCAGAATCACTTGAGCAACTTGTTAAAATGACATGATTCAAGGATGTTCCTTGAAACTTCTGAGAAATAATCTGCATTTTAAATAAGCATCCACGTAAGGAATCCTCACGTGCATTGTTTTGCGAACTAGTCAAACTAAAACATATCACCATATGAAAATGGAATATTTTCAAAAGTTTGAATTTTGCTTATTGGATATACAAAACAGAAACAATAAAAGCCTTTGAAAAAATATATTGAAGAAAATGTTTTCATACATTCTCCTATTTTGTATGAGTCAGTGATATTTTAAAGAATGTTTTTCCAGATTCATTTGATTAAAATTCTGCTTCCATATTCAATCTATTTTTTAATTTATGATTCATTCCAAAAGAGACTTAAAGTGATCTTAAAAGCCATCTATGCTATACACATATAAAATTATACAAATAATATACCATGTAGAGTGAAAACGGGAATTATTTAAATTTCCCATACTGGTATCTTTGTCAGAAACTTTGTCAGAATGTGCTATTGGTAGAGATGAGTTTTGGAGTTAGTGCCTGGGCTTCAGTACTGGCTCTCTGCCTTGCTAATTGTATGACCCAAAGGAAGTAAATTTATCTTTCCCTAGGCCTGAGTTTTCTCATCTGTAAAATGGCAGTAACAGCATTTATTTCACAGCATTATTTTGAGATCTGAATTAAAAAGCACAGATAGCCATCTTTTCTTAATAAATAGTTTGTATTGTTTTAGGGGTGGTTGCCATTGTTGTTCAATAATTATTATTTAATAACCATGCTGTTATTGTTTAATAACCATTATCAGAGATAGGAATAATGTTGAAGACAGATGAATAAATATAGTTCCTGACCAAGATACACACGTTCATCAAATGTAAGCATGCCTAGAGGCATCTAAGGGCAAAGGTAGCTCCTAAGGGCAGAGATGCAGCCCAGAATGGACCAGTGTCCTAGCAGGAAAGGAGGAAAGGCACAGTAGGACTGAGTGGCAGCCTCAAACTATCTAAGAGTAACCTGGATACTAGAATATCTCTGGGATGAGGCCCAAGATGGATATATTGCAAGTCAAACTCTATTTAGTTACACAATGATATCTCATATCAAGTATTTTAAAAACAGGAAAATATGAAAAATAGGTATTGTTTTACAGCTGTCTTCTCAGACTGTAGACCAAGAAAATGATTGCACTTCAAATAATTTAAAACATGCAGACAACTCCTTATGAAGTACCATAACTGAATTATTTTTTTTTTAATTCTTAAGTAAGATAAATCATCTCAATTGTGTGAAACCAGTTACTATAATCAATTGGTAAAACTTAATTTCATCATAGCAACCTTCTACATTTTCAGATAATGGTTTATGTGATGTTTGTCTTCCTGTTGGACTGTTTGCCCCTCGAAGGCACAGATCTGTAAAACGCAAATTTGAATCTCCACACGAAACACCCTGTCTGGCATATTGAATACTGGGATGAAAGTTAAGGACGGGAATCAATATAAAGGCAAATAACTTGTTCACAGTAAAACATAAGAAAAAAGTCCTAGTACTTATCCCTTCTAATTTAGAAGTGCTTGATTATTGCCTATGTGACAATGTGGAGAAACAAGATTTTAGCAAGGTGAACATATACATCTGGGCAAATGGCCAGGGAAAAGATTAACAACTCTTCTGTTTCTGTGTCCATCTACCACCTCAGAAGAAAACTGGAAATCCTAAGTTGCTTGAATTCTCCGCTGAGAAACACTGCAAGAAAGCTCTCAAACTTGGTCTCATTTAAAAGCAGCTATGAAAAACTGAGGTGTCGTTTATGCATCTCTCAATGCTGTAACCTTGCTATCTTGCCTGATTAATGAAAAAATTAGCATCTATGCAAATGAAAAAAGGTGAGAAGGAAGTGAACTAATACTTATTTGGGGTGAACATCCTGGCTACAATTATTTATTTTATTTCTCAAAACAGCTCTGTGAAATAGACTTCACAAGGAGGTAGCTGACACACTAGTGTATTAAACAGCTCCCCTAAGATCATGAATTGTACTACTGTGTCTATACCAAAAGTTCTTGCTCTTCCCACTGTTTCCTAAATTTGAATTCAACAGTTTTTTCCTGTTCACCTGCTTTTATAAGGAAAACTTTACACATGAAATAGCACTAACCTTCAATGCAACCCGCATATAAATATACCTGGTTATATGTACATAGGTGTTTTATAATACATAAATGTATTTATAAGTGCAGGCTCCATATTACCCCTTCCTCCATGACTAAATCCATATTAATTATCAATTACTAAATTGATGTTAATTATCCTATATTTTCTTTTTCTAGAGCCATTATTAAAAGCAAAAATGGATTCATTCATTTTTAACTATTTAATTAGGAGTTCAGTTTAGGTATATCAAAGATAGTTAACATCTAATTTAATTCAGTTAATCATAAGTTCAACCATTAGCAAACAAATTTTCTGTGATTCCCCAGCATGTCTTGCCTTTTAATGAGATTCATGGTTAATCTTTGAAGCAAGTAATGTTCTTTGAAGCAAGATTATTAACTCTTTAAAAAATATTATTTGATTGTATTGTTCAGTTTTTAAAAAGTGAATATTCAGCATATAAATATTCCAAACAAAAAAGTAAGTTATGATATAGGTCAGGATTCAAACCAATGCTTTCTTTTATATTTATGGGGTTTTTTCTTTTAATCCCATTCTTTCTATTACATTAACAGACAACGATTTATAATAATTAAAGAGCTGTAGAGTGTGGTGGAAAGAACAAAAGCTTTGAAACCAAATGAACTCAAATCCAGCTGTACCACAAAACAATTTACTCAAACTGTCGTGGTGCTTGATACTCTATCTGTGAAATGCAGATACTGCTACGTGCCTCAAAGAATTTTCAAGGGGAGTAAATGAAATATTTGCAAAGCATATGATACAGTGTATGACACAAGTTGGAAATCAACAAAAACTGGAACCTTCCTATCACTCCAGGTCTGCTTAAATTTATTTGCCTTCGTAATCAGAGTACGCTTAAAATTGTTCCAATAAAAGTGCCTTGACATCAGAACAAACATGAAAAGAGCAGTACCATGTTTCCTTTCCTCTTTTAAAACAGAAAGACTTCTTATTCAGAAAAGCACACGTAAAATGAACAGTTTTCAACATAATTTTTCTTAGAAATAAAATTTGTAAAGTTGCAGTGCTTACAATGCACTGTTGGAATATTTAAAACTGTCTCTTCTAGATGTTTCAAATATGGTATTAAATTGAAATAAAGGTGTTTTAGAGTTGTTTCTGAAGTCCAATTTCTAACAGGCTGTCTTTCAACAAAGTTTTTATTTTAATTGTTTTCCCCAGGTAGGCTGCCTTTGTTTTAAAATGACTTCAAAATTTGAGACTTTTAAAAGAACACAGTCCATAAACTGGATGATGCTTATCTGTTTGTACATTATATTAAAATTAAAAGAAGAATCCTGAAATTTACTTAAATTAAATTATATGCAAATAAACAATGTAAACACTACACCCATTTCCTTATCTTAGGTAATAACCTTTCTTTTCTGAGTTAGGTCTTTCAGCTTATTAGTCACCATCATTTAAGAGTTATTTTTCTACCTGATATAGTAGAATGAGAAAATAACCAAAGAGGTATTCTTCAATGTGCTTCCTGAGTAATTTCCCTAAAATTAGGAAATGTAATTTGTAAGTTTGGTTTTGTTTCCCATCTACGTGGTATCATTAGAAATGTCATCACAGTTCCTATATAAACAGTAGTTATTTACAAGCCCAGTAGCTGTTTACATTTTTTTTCTTTTTAATCATTGCCTTCTTGACCACACAAGGAGTAAATAACTGAATGCAGCATCAATAAAAGTAAACCAAACAGACTTTTAGGAAAATATGCGCTGCTATGTTCAGTGGTTAAGATAAATGGTTAGAATTCTCTCCCTTTAACAGATGAAGGCGCTGTAGCTCAGAGAAGATTAACTTCTGCTTCAAGGTCACACAGCATGAAAGGGTAAAGCCAGGATTTGAATAAAATCAGTCTAACTTTCAAATTTATGTTTATTTCAGTATTTAATCATACAGTGCACAGCTATACTCAATATTAAGAATAACATAGAACTCCTTCAGAAATTGAAGTACATATTAAATCTTTTAATTGGGGATTTAAAATAATTAATTTTAGAAAAAAATAAAGTCAGAAAATAAAATTTCAATTAGAGTTTCACTTCGTCAAATGTTTACCCCGTGCACTATAAGAAGTTAGATTAACTAACATAATGCATTTACTTAGACCATTATTTTTTCAAATAGTATTTGAGGTAGAAGGTAGAGACAAGCTAAGAAGTAAATGTACAATGTGAATTATTTAATTTTAGACATATATAACAAACACCTTTCTCCTGGAAAACTGCCTTTGCTTAATGTTAATACTGCTCAAAGCAACACCTCCCTATCCTCCACTATCCAGTATCTAAAACTACCAATTTCTTTTTCCTTAGCAAAAATGTTTTCTCTAAATGTATATTCTCTTGGTTGCCAAGCAACAAAAATTCTTCATTTAAGTATAAACACACTGACACACAGGCAGAAAAGTGCCTAGAAGAAAATACAATAATAGACACCTCTATCAGCTATGGCCACCTGTACTCAGTTTGACCCAAATTTTGGCAAGCTTATGTGGTCCCTCCTATCCCAAAGCATCTTGTCCTATAAAGAAAATTTTTACTCCTACTTCCTTCATTTTCCAGCACGTCTGGGGTCAAGTGTGTTCTAAATCTGCCAGGCTGTGGACGTGAAATACTAAGGATTCATTAGTTACTTGTAATTAATTACAACCTCAATGGATAAATAAATAACTTTCCCTATTTTATTATGCAAAGTAATAAAATACTAAGCTGTAGTTGCAACACAGGCAGTTCTGTCCCATTTAGTCATATACGTGAATTAGTATTTTAATCTTTTTAGTGGAGAATTGAAGTTACCATCTTAAAAAAAGAGACTGAGTCAACTTTTTGTAGCAATTAAAGGACTGCCATACAGCTACCAGTGAGGAAAAATGCTACAATAAAGCAATATAATTAATTCAAGCAGAATTTAGTAACTCAATTATGTTTCTAAGAAATGGCCACAATCTAAGACACAGGTTGCTAGATGTGGGCCAACTATTTTAACCAATTGCTTTAAATGAACTTTTAAAAAAAATACAAGTAAAGCTAAAATCTTACCAAAGGATTAAGCTATAATCTTACGGAAACCCCTATCATCCGGTTACCCCTGTGATGTGCTGCAGATACGCTAATGTGAAAACCTCAGTAGGAATGTTCATCATGTGATTATAAAATATTAATCCACTACGTGAAATAAAGCCAAACAAGAGCACTCTACCAACGGGGGAATCTCTTTTGATCCATAAATAAATTATTTGTTAGAATCGCAGTTTTACAATTTGTCATAAGTACATTCTAAAAGACATCACAATTAATCTCCAAAACATACAAGCAACTCATGCAGCTCAATATCAAAAAAACAAACAACCCAATCCAAAAATGGGCAGAAGACCTAAATAGACATTTCTCCAAGGAAGATATACAGATTGCCAACAAACACATGAAAGAAAGCTCAACATCATTCATCATTAGAGAAATGCAAATCAAAACTACAATGAGATATCATCTCACACCGGTCAGAATGGCCATCATCCTACTGGGCATATACCCTGAGAAAACCATAATTCAAAAAGAGTCATGTACCAAAATGTTCATTGCAGCTCTATTTATAACAGCCAGGAGATGGAAGCAACCTAAGTGTCCATCAACAGATGAATGGATAAAGGTGATGTGGCACATGTATACAATGGAATATTACTCGGCCATAAAAATAAACAAAATTGAGTTATTTGTAGTGAGGTGGATGGACCTAGAGACTGTCATACAGAGTGAAGTAAGTCAGAAAGAGAAAAACAAATACCATATGCTAACACATATATATGGAATCCAAAAAAAAGAGAAAAAAGGTCAGAAGAACATAGGGGCAGGACGGGAATAAAGATGCAGACCTACTAGAGAATGGACTTGAGGATACGGGGAGGGGGAAGGGTAAGCTGGGACAAAGTGAGAGAGTGGCATGGACTTATACATACACTACCAAATGTAAGATAGCTAGTGGGAAGCAGCCGCATAGCACAGGGAGAGCAGCTCCGTGCTTTGTGACCACCTAGAGGGGTGGGATAGGGAGGGTGGCAGGGAGACGCAAGAGGGAGGAGATGTGGGGATGTTGTATAGCTGATTCACTTTGTTATACAGCAGAAACTAACACACCATTGTAAAGCAATTATACTCCAATAAAGATGTTTATATATAT